>NW_026534337.1:16418207-16459914 GCF_026225885.1 Hylaeus anthracinus
TACCGACAGTGGGTTCATCACTCCGCTGTCGGTAAATGACACAAATGGCGCCATCTAGCTGTACAAATAGGAACTATTCAACGACAAACTTGGGCGTTTTCCCGATAGAGGCGCTGACCAAACTCCGAAGTTAATTCGGGTTCTTCGGCGCTAGATGGCGATACTGTAAAAAACCGCGTTTTCGTAAGAAATTTGAATTATCTTGTTAAATATTATAATAATATAACTGGGTAATGTATAATAATGTAATATACAGTATTATAATAAACAGAGGGACATATAAACATATGAGACGGTTAAATTTTCGCTAATAATAATAACCAAAGTAATCAATACTTCAATTTATTTGCGTAATATTGTTACATTTACGAGTTTACTTGAAATTAATTAACATATCCAATGTTGAATCTTAAGGCACTATGGTAAATCAATAAAACGTTTGAATGAAGCCAGTTAGTAAATAAATTCTCGAGGTTCGATTTCGATGCTCTCGCTGTTATCTTGTACTTCTTCATCGAACGTGTCCACCTCGGATTGAGGCTCTTCGTCATCTTGGATGTAAGATTGTTGTTGTTTGATCCAGTTCAAGTAGGAGGATACTCTGGTGTACACATCAGGGCTTCCAACACCGCATGGGCGTCCGAAGGATACGATACCGATTTGTTGTCCGTTGGCGACGAGGGGGCCACCAGAGTCACCCTGAAATATCACAGAATACAATTATTACAAATTTAATACGAATTTCTAATAGTTTCAAAAAAATTAAGTAGTATTTTCGGTATCTTTTACGTAAAGTCACTACGAATGTTAACAACAATTAACTTGTTGAGCATTATAGAGCAGAAGTAATGTTTAGAATATTTGGAATATTTGGGATATTTGGGATATATCACTGTCGTCACAGTGAATAAGAAATATTTTATAAATTTAAATTTATCCAATAAACCATTTACACTAAATGAGTGATATTATTCTGCCAGGCACGTGTATCGTGAAAAGACAGTTTCACTTACGTTGCATGCGCCTTGTCCGACTTTGGTGAACGTGCAGATTTGAGTGCTTTGAACAGTGGCTACTCCTTTCCATGCCTGTTGGCACTTAGACAGACCCTCGACGCGCAAGTCAGCGTACTGCAATTTGTTGGGGACACTTCCTCCGGCCTGAACAAAATCAACATTCAAATTTATTAGAAACAATCAAGGTAATTAAGGTAGGTCGAAATAGTAATAATCTATCACTGACCCTCAGGGTTCCCCATCCAGACAGAACGCAGGCAGCACCATCAGCGACATTTCCGGTGGCGAGTGGGATAGCTTTAACGTTGGCTTTGAAGGCAATCGGCTTGCTGACACGAAGCAGAGCAATGTCGTTGGCGATCGAACGAGCATTGTAGCTTGGATGGGCTAGGCCACTTTCAACTGCGTAAGCATCTCCAGATTCGCTGACCAGGTTCGTTCCGGCGTGGACGGTAATGCTCTTAATGCTGGTCACTCTATAAACAAGAAAACATTCTCGATGTTGGTCTGTCGGTAATTAAAATCTATCGAGTTAAATGACTAATTATATTCCTGTTTTCATAAATCGTGGTATTCGTAGATTAAACTGTATTTTCTTGTGCTTGTTGAATTTCATAGGACTTACGCCTTCACGCAGTGGGCTGCAGTAAGGATGTAACGAGAGCTGATGATGGACCCACCACAGAAGTGGCGTCCATTTAATCTCAGAGAAACTTGGTAGGGGAATTTTCCAACGGGTGCATCACTGCCTCCAACGATCTGGGTCTCGGGGAACCCTAAATGGACAGAATTACGCTACGATTAATTCTAATCATTAGTACTTTCATTTAAGGACATTCTTTAGTGATCTTAACTTCCACCTAGACAAGTGGTTCGTAACTTAAATTCCAGTTTTTAATATCACAGATAAATACGGAATTTTAGCTCTTACCGAAGCAATCCTAACGTTGGAATTGTTTATTGGGGAAAAAAATAAAATTGTAAAATTATCTAACAATAAATGTCCCTAATGTTCCTGTATTTAGTTTGTGTTGCAATTCAAAATATACTTCATCAATAGCTTATTTTATGTTTCATCAATAACAATTTTTAAAAAATAATTGCACGTTTATATTAAGCGTTCAAACGTGTTTAACCATAGAAAGAAATGTCCAATTTAAATAGAATACGATAAAATACAGGCAACTGGTCGTATCAAGTGTTTTACTTACCGTAGGCGAAAGCCGCAAGGCTGAGCACAACAGCGAAGTTGAGCGCGTACATGATTGCACTATTCGTAGTACTGTAACTAGCAACTTGCAACGGATCTCTTTATATACATTCAAAAAGCTTGCGCTGCAACGATAAGGACGAAAAAGATATTAGATTTTTTTAAACACGAAACACTTGACAATTGATGAGATTGATTCCAAAGGCAAGGTGCAACGATTACCATTCAATATCATATTTTTCTAGAAAGTGGAAATAATTAAACTGATAACAAGTATCTTTTTGTAGTGTTTATTTTTCTGATATCGTTAGCGTTTCCAGGAGTGTAAAAAGATCATAACGTTGCAAAGTTGTTGCATTTAATTGGACATATTGTACTAAATATTATTAGTATTCGTAATGTATCCGTTAAAATATGATTTTTTGACAGCTGTGACGAAATTACAAACATTTATAATGATTATGAGTTTACTTTGATTCTATTATTTGCTTATGTGCGTTCTGTCGTGTAATATTGATGATCATAATTGGAAAAATTATGACATATGTAAATATCAACCTCGATGATACGTGTCAGTGAACTGATATGTTAGGTTTGCGAGAAGCGAGGTAGAAGAAACGATAAAAGACAATAATTTACGAGAAATATGTGTATTTATTAATGAATTATTGGAGAGGTAGAGTTTAAACAAGTTAGTACAGAGCAAATTCAGGTTGTTGTTCTTCTGCGATCATCACACTGTCGGGTTGCGATGGTTCTTCGACCATGTCCACGTCAGATTCCTCGTCGTCCTGAATGAGAGATTGTTGTCCTCTGATCCAGTTCAAGTAGGAGGATACTTTGGTGTACACATCAGGGCTTCCAAGACCGCATGGACGTCCGAAGGATACGATACCGATTTGTTTGCCGTTGGCAACGAGAGGGCCACCAGAGTCACCCTGAAACGTGGTAGAATACAGTTATTACAAAGTCAACATGGATTTCAAATTGTTTAAAAAAAATGAGTTACTTACGTTGCATGCACCCTGTCCGACTCTTGTGAGCGTGCAGACTTGAGTGTTTTGAACACTGGCAACACCTCTCCATGCTTTTTGGCATTTAGACAGAGGCTCGACGCGCAAGTTAGCGTACTGCAATTTGTTGGGGACAGATCCACCGGCCTGAAAATAACATCGATATCCAATTAGATTTTCGTTAAACACGCCCACTACATACATCCTACTTTATAATGTTTCGATTGGAGTCATAGCGTATCGTCGATATTTCAAAGGTAACGATGATCTACATATTACTGACCTTCAGTGTTCCCCATCCAGATAGAACGCAGGATGATCCATCAGCGACGTTGCGGGAGGCCAGTCCGATAGATTTAACTTTAGCGTTGAAGGCAATATTCTTGTTGACGCGGATCACAGCAACATCGTTAGAAATCGTTTCCTCGTTGTAGTTGGGATGGGCTACGCCACTTTCGACGTTGTAAACAGCTCCGGATTGGCTCAAAAGGTTTATTCCAACGTGGACGGTAGCGTGTCGGATGTTTGGCACTCTGCGATCAAAAATACGTTCCCGATTTAAATGATGGTAATTAAAATTGATGTAACAGGACAGGTAACTGTACCGTAGGCAAGTATTTGTTCATATTATAAACGTTTCGACCCGTTTTTGGCATCGTTAGGATACTAAAGTGACATTTACAGATGTAGACGCAAGAAGATTCAGTATATATTAATATTTTATAATACTAGTGATGTAAATAAATAAAAATAGAGTTTGTACAACAAGATGAATATTTACTGCAACTAGATAGACGAACAACCATGAAACTTACCCTTTCACGCAATGGGCAGCAGTGAGGATGTAGCGGCTGCTGATGATGGATCCACCACAGAAGTGGTTTCCGTTGTATTGAAGAGAGACTTGATAGGGGAATTTTCCATCAGGTGCGTCGTTGCCACCCACGATCTGACTCCCTGGGAATCCTGAATCGACAAAAAAAAAAATAAAAACGCTATAGTCACATCTGCATTTATTTAACCATGTCTATTTCAAAAAGTAGAAAGAATTTTTACGGAATAAAAATTTCCTGTTACAGGACACTACGATTTCATTCAATTTTCTACATTACACTTAAACAAGTTGGGCATTTCGGATCTTGTTAATGTTAAGTAAAAAAAAAAAAAAAAAAAGAAGTTTAAACGACTCACTAATGTCAATTGGACAAAGATGAAATTGACGAGTATTGTAATAACAATTTTAATTTTAAATAAACCAAGTAAATCGATTAAGTTCTTCTGCACAAATTTTAAATTTTATTGAAACAACGATATACATTTATATTATACATATATTTTATTGAAACAATGTATATATATATATATATACAATTTCTTTTTATATTACTGTGTACCATTAATGCATAAAATCCGCAGTTTGTTCATAAGATTGAGTATTTACGTGTACATTTTATACGTTCAAACGTTTTTTATTTCAATAAGAAATGTTCAAATTCAATAGAATATCAAAAAATACAGAAAAATGGTGTATTGAATAATTACTTACCGTAAGCGGAAACCGCAAGGCAGAGCACGATGGCAACACTAAGCGTGTACATGATGGAAAAAATCCCAATGGTGAAGTTACCAACTCCACGGTCTAATATATATACGATCCCGAAAGCGTACGATTTGACGTCGAAGAGGGGCAAACATTAAATTTGAGCGAAAAGACACTTGAAAATTCGGTACGTTTGATTGAAATCGTTAGATATAATTCTCAATTATCTATCATCAGATCCTTATTAAACGAGGAAGTAATTAATCTGATAACGAGAATCACTCGTCGCATTTTGCGTAGTTCTACAATAGATAGAACGTGTAAGAAATTTCTTTGATAATTTGCGTCGAAAGATCGAATTTCAATCAGTAATTTAATCTTTCTATTACGAACGAATCAATTCTTTAATTAAGATTTACGACCAACTGCGAGATTAGCCCGAAATAGATAGATAGATAGCGTATAAATACTTGTCGTGGCCTTTGTTTTTGTTGCATGAATAATATTTTGGTTTTTGGTTCGCATCGGGCGCCATTGACTTTCAGAAGAATTTGAATTATTTAAAGAATAGTGGACCAGAGACAGATATCGATGAGAAAACTGCGATTCCTTGATTTCATTTTATCCATATCTTAATTATTTATGTCCTGTTTATTCGCAACATTCGCGGAAAAGGATCTAAGCATTTCTGCATTGAATATTCGTACCCCTCATGGAAAAAAATTGGATAATGAACGAAACGAGCCCAATACAATGTTTATAACGTAATTAAGTACTTAATTGAAGTACCGTAATTAACAATTGCTCAGAAAACTACGAGACACGTTAAATACAGTTTTGTTTAATTAATTGTTACAGCGTGAGTCCTTTGTATAGCAACGCGATTTTCGCTGAATTTTTTATTAACGGATGATTAAAATCCTGATTATCGAGATGTTATCTCTAATATACGCAATAACTAAAAAAATTGTTTGAACGAGATACGAAATCACCATTACGCAATAGGTGCACGTATCTATAATCAATTCGCGATCAAGAGCGACGCAGATATCGCTAATATTTTGTTCGTGACGATGAGATACATGAAGAAGTAGCTTCGAACGTCGATTATCTTTTTCAGTGCCTCGATGGAACTCGATCAAAACGTGTGCTATATATACGTAATTCCAAAGTACTTTATAAAGAATCTATTTTTTGATTGCAATCTGAAAAAAATGTTGAGGAAACAGAATTTCATTTCATAAGTAAAAGGGTGATTAAATTTGTTCACAACACTTAAAGGATATGTTTCACATATTAATTGAAATAATAAGTGGCATAAACTTGTGAGACGATATAATTTAATATAACGTAATAATTTGTAAATCGATGCGTGTAGGAATAGAGAATTATTTTATTGAAAGTTTGTGTCGGAATATTTTTTTTATTCAAAAGGAATTCTTCTATACATAGAAAAATTAATAACAACAATTATAGAAGAGGTTGCGTTATAAAATTTTGTATTTGTTAAATTGTTACGAAATAATTAGAAACGTATAGTCAGAAAATTCAGGCTACGACACTTTCATGCTGCTGCTCTTCTTCGTCAAGAAGTAAAGTTTGCTGTGCCTTGATCCAGGGCAAGAATGATGTCACTCTCGTGTAGACATCAGGATATCCAATACCGCATGGTCGTCCAAAGGATACGATACCGATTTGCACACCATTGGAGACTAGAGGACCACCAGAGTCACCCTGTAATCATAAAAAAAAAAAACAATGATTATAAAATATTTATATGTTTCTGGTAGCTAAGTCGCATTTGTTCCAGTATTTATACTTTCCGAATTTCAAATTCTCTTATTCTTTTAATAATTAATAGATAAAGTAGCAACGGGACTGTTGCAGCGTTCCAGGCACCTACGTATGCCTTACTATAGTTAGTTATGAATATTTTAGAATTTTTTTATCGGGTTATTCAGTATATCGTTTGCTTTTCAAATTCGTTCAGTGAAACGTTCTCGACTTTCGCAGTAAGTGTAATCGTTAAAAAATAAAGGGAACAATTAAACTTACATGGCACGCTCCCTCTCCATACTTAGTGAATGTGCAGATTTGAGAATCGCGCAGATTCCTGTGGGTCTGTTTGCATTTTTCCTGAGTTTCAACGCGCAAGCTTATGTATTGCAAGTTGTTGGGCGGTCTTCCTCCGACCTGGCAACAAAATCGATTTAATTAGAAATAAATAAGCACAAGCCGAATTAGTATCACGAGAATTGTTTCGACCAATGTAAATCTACCACTGACCTTGAGCGTTCCCCATCCTGTCAGAGTGCAGGCTGATCCTTCAGGAACATTCTTCGAAGCCAATGTAATCGGTGCGACGTTTGCGTTGAAAGAAATGGCTTTATTTACGCGAATTACAGCCACGTCGTTAACGAGCGAGCTGTAATCAGGATGGATTGTGATCTTCTCCACTCCATAAACAGTTCCAGGGCTGTTTAAAAGGTTGGTTCCCGCGTGGACCGTTATGCTGCTGGGCGACTCTCTGTAGACAAGCGACAGTAATATTAATAATAATAATAATACTACAGCATTATTGCATCGGAATTTCTTGAGAAATGAAAGAAATAGAATAATTACAATAATAAATTAAAATATTAACTCTTAAATCATTGCATTATCTGGAATTTAAATAAAAGCTGTTAACACTGTTCAAATCATCCAATATAAAATTATTGTACCTATTAAAATACCTTTCCTACTTTTACTAATAATAATTTGTGAGTCGTACCCCGAGACGCAATGCGCCGCAGTGAGGATGTAGCGAGCATTCATAATGGATCCACCGCAGAAATGGTTTCCATTTTGCCTAAGAGAAACTTGGTAGGGATATTTTCCAGCAGGAGCATCCGCTCCACCAACGATCTGAGTTCCAGGGAACCCTGTATTGATCAATTCACGGTACAGTTAGCTCTACTTTTTATTTAAATATTACACTTTATATCATGGATACTTCACTATGGTAACCGTATAGGAGAAATAATTATTATTTTATTTTAATTGTTATTTTTACTTACCATACGCCGTGGCTGCGATGCAGAGCACAAGAGTGATGCTCAGATTGTACATGATTGCCTAAATCCTGGGACTGCAATTGATAATGCATTCACCAACGTATATATACGCGGAGGACGGATATTGCATCGATAAGGAAATAAGAATTACTTGGTATTGATCGATGATAGGGATAAACATGGTCACAGATATTAAAAGATTAGTTGATTGAAAGATTCGCAGCTATCAGCTTTGTATCAGATTCCTTTTGTTTTGCAAAAACAAGCAAACTGTCTGAACGTTAATATAAGATTTGAGTCATATGGTATAACTGGATTGTGGATCTTTATGGAAATTCAGATTTTCACAGATATCGAAAAAGAATCGAAATCAAAATGAAAGTATGTCTTATTTTCTAGGCGGATAATGTTTATATCATCGTTGACGTTTTACAGATTTTTGCATTTGCACCTCATATCATTATTTACCGTAAATCCACGAAAATCCACAGCCCAGTTATAATTGTGTGATAAATTTTAGTAATTTGTTCGTGACGCGTAACAGGTACACAATTGTTCGCCGTTTTTTCGTTGCCTGTTATTTGATATATTATATTCGAGTAAATACTTAACCTGTTCTCACGTCTAACAACTTCATTTATTCTCAACCTTGGATAAAAATTCGTAATGAACGTAACGAGGAGAAAAGCAATATTTTATAATTTATAAAACGATAGTAATTATTTTTAAATCATAATTATCATAAAATTCTATTATGTTGTTGTTGTACAAAATAATTGAGTGCTTATTTTATAATTATAGATACTTTTGGATTTACCGTAAATTAATTAATAATGAATTATATTTCTACGTATGTACAACAAACTGTGAAAAACAAACAAAACATTTACAAAAATATGGATGAACTTTATTACCAAATAAAGAATACAAATTTTTAATTCAATTGCGAGTCTGACGGATGACAATTTACGGAACGAATTTACGAATTGATCTACCAGCCTCGTTTATTATCTGAAATTAAATCTTACCAACTCGGGTTCTATTGGTAGTTACAAGAGCGTCGATAACATCTTTTAATTTTGATAGGATTCTGATACTATTTCAATAGTCGATGGGGATTAAAATACTCGATTAATATGTGATTTAAAAGAATTCAAATGATATAGAAAATCGGATTTGTCTATTGTTCATATCAATAAATCATTTAATCATCGAACGGGAAAGATGAACGTTTCAATTGTCGTGTGTCAATCATTTCTAGTAGATAAAGACCTAAACAAAGAGAACGTCGAAGAAATTACACGCTTGATGTACAATATCTCTTGACGTGTACACTTTATGCAAGCTCTTTAAACTATTGTCCTACATGTTAATCCTAAATAATTAATCGTCCATCTACTAGATGTTAATACACTGTAAGAGACATTGACCACAAGTTTCCTTCAGTCGTCACTCCGAATGAACAATTTGTAAATACAGGGAAACACAGTCAACCTATTCAACGTCATTGTGAAAATATATTTTATTTTAGAAAAATTCTTCAGTACGTGTATTACAAAAACTTCATTGGCAAAAATATTATTAAAGCCTAATGGAACAATTAGGAACGCGTAGTCAGATGAGTCAGACTACATCGCTTTCAAGCTGTTCTTCTTCTTCGTTCATAAGCAAAGTTTGCTGTTGGTCGATCCAGGACAAGAATGACGTTACTCTTGTGTATACGTCAGGGCTTCCAATACCGCATGGACGTCCGAAGGATACGATACCGATTTGTTGGCCGTTGGCAACAAGGGGGCCACCAGAGTCACCCTGCAAAATTGGACAATAGAAAATAGAAGTTAACCCAATATTCTTCAAATGCTATCAAACGTTCTACATTTTTCCAATACATATATATTTAAAAAAGAACGCTTGAACTTACGTTGCATGCTCCCTCTCCGTATTTGGTGAGTGTGCAGATGTGAGACTCGCGCACATTCCAGTAGGTCTGTTTGCATTTTGCCTGAGTTTCAACACGCAGATTTATGTACTGCAAGTTGTTGGGCAGACTTCCTCCGGCCTGAGAAAAAATCGATTCAATTAGAATAAATAGAAAACAGTCCAAATTGGTGTCACGTTCTTGCAACATTAACATTGCACCAATCCTTTTCATTATTTTTAATCAAACTCTTTACGTGAACGTTGCACTTGTTTCTCTTTCTAATTAAACTCTCCATATTAACGATCATTCTTTCTTGCTAACCAGATCCACCGTATCAATGCTGCATTAATCTCGATAAAATAATTTTTCAACGAATAAACTAATTCGCTTATTTCGTATTACTCGTATTGCATTTCTAAAATCTATCGCTCACCTTAAGCGTTCCCCATCCTGACAAGGTGCAGGATGATTCTTCAGCGACGTCCCTAGTGGCCAGTTTGATCGGTGAAACGTTCGCATTGAAAGAGATGTCCTTATTGACGCGAATTATAGCCACGTCGTTAACGAGAAGTAAACTGCTGAATTTGGAGTGGGCAGCAATCCTTTCCGCTTTATAAACAGTTCCGCTTGAGCTCAGGAGGTTTGTGCCAGCGTGAACGGTTATGCTGCTGGGTGACTGCCTGTATACAATGGATAATAATAATAATTATTCTTTTATATATAGTTCTTAGTTGTATAGTTCTTTTTCAATTAGTATCTGAAGACGTACCCCTGGACACAGTGAGCTGCAGTGAGGATGTAGCGTTTATTCAAGATAGATCCACCGCAGAAGTGGTTTCCATTTTTCCTGAGGGAAACTTGGTACGGAAACATTCCAGCCGGTGCATCTTTGCCGCCGACGATCTGGCCTCCAGGGAAGCCTAAATTAATCGAATTCATTTATGGATTTATTTAACGTTGAATTTCCTTGAATAAATGCAATTTGTTGTTGTATTTGTTTCTACTTACCGTACGCCGCGACTACGAGACCGAGCCCAAGAAGAATGTTTAAAGCGTTCATGATTGCAGAACTCCCAACTCTGTAACTGCCAACTGCATGCACCGATTTATATATGCGTCGAGTATGGATATTTTTCCGATAAGGATAAAAAAAAGAGATTACTGGATTTTGATCGATGTTGTGAATTAACGCAGACTACAGACACCGATGGTCTCGATCTTCAAAAATCCGGCAGATACGACAGCTGAGACAATGCGATATCCGTATCGACGTGTATTGGATTACTTATGGATTAAGGAAGCAATCGGTACGAAAACCAATAGCATAACTAGCCGGCAGACGATATTTATGGATCAGCGGGACGATAGTGAATGTTCGACAGACACAAGGGCCGAAGGTTTGTGGTTGACAGGTACGTGGACACCTTCGATGAATAATTAATACACACCGTATGTTATCGGGATAAAAGTTTGTATTGTTAAATTTTTTATTTCAGATATGTGTTTAGTAACATTTAATACATTTAATCATTTTCAAGTTTAGAAATGGAATTTTCAGTGTATTTATTTCCAGTTAATTTCCGTGTATTTATTATATTGGTTTATATCGTAAACTACAAAATTTGCAGTCTATTAAATACAGAATTATAAATGAGTGCTTGTTCAAACGTTTCAAAGTTAAAATACGAATGTTTGAACAACGTTTGGACAAACGTATCGAACGAGATATCCATCGATAATATCCGTCCCATTGTAATACAACTTTGTCACATTTTCATTAGTCATTCTCGATTAGAAACTCCAATTGCCATATCATGATATGATATCTCGGACATAGGAATTTGCTTCATAATTGATTCGAATCAGTTAGGAAATCACGTTTATCGTTTACGTGATACGTATATGAATAATCAATTTGCAATCAAACGAGACGCAGTTTATCGTATCGGGAAGATCGTTTCGTTGCGAGACCATGATTATCTCGATGAGGAGTCGACATTGACGACAGATACAAAAAATTCAACGTTTGAAATCAATTCTATGGTGTAACTTAAAATGTATCATTAAGTTAGACGAATTTTTTTTTTTTTTTTAAGTAATGATCCAAGTCTGAAACGTGATCATTTGTTAATCTTCAATGAGACGACACTTACTTTTTATTTCGCTTAAATCTTAGAAAATAATTTGCAAACATCAAAGTATCGATTCTTATGCCGTGAAACTGATGATTCAGACTTCGTGGGGGAGTCGTAGCTAGGAAACTGAATTACCATATGCAGGATCGTAAATTGGAAACCAGTCGTTTTGAATCAATACAATATTTTAAAGAGACGAAGCGTGGCAGGAGTTCAAGATTCGTTTTAAACTCTGTTTTTACGTAAATAATTTTCGTTCCAGTCTGATGAATTGATTTTCGATTTAATAACGAGGAAAAGCACGAATCGTATAATTCTCTACCCATCTGGCAGATGCCACCACGTGGATGGATGCGCGTTTCCATTGGATCTCTTTGAACAATCCTAATAATAACTTGTAAGTATGTAGTTAATAATAAGCGACTAGACAATAAGTAGATATTATACTTACGCATTTAACTTGGTAGATAAACCTGCGAGGAGACTAAAGTGCCTCAATAAGAAAAAAAAAAAAAAAGAGACATCATTGGATTTCTGTAATGCTTATAAAACTCAATCACATAGAACTAATTAAATAGTAAAGGTAGATCTCTAGCCAAATATGTAATTTCTACCGAACTAAAAATTGCGATTACATAGGCATATAAATGTTAATAAATGTTTTCAAAATTTTCCGGGTGCTCCACATGTTACGAAAAATCCTGAAAAATTCGTCTCCTTCTCAGTCGTTTCGTATCCGACCTAAAACCCCGAGATCCGCCATAATCGTCCCGACGATCGAAAAACACGCGAGCGTTTCCGTGTTTCGCGGGCGTTACCTCCCATCGGAAAACGCGGTTGTCCTCCTCTCCTTTATCGTTAAAAAAAAGGATGCCAAAGGACGCCCGCGAGCGTCACGCAGAAGAACCCGCCGCGAAGATTGCCGCCTCGAAACCGCTCGATGTCTCTCCACCCCCGCGTTGAAATTCCGCGTAAAAAAGAAACGAACCGCGGGTGTTTCTTCGACTTCCACCACGGTGTCCACCGAGAGGCCTCCTCCTCCCATGTTTTCAGCCTTATACTTACAAGCAACAATTTTACAGGGTCGGGCTGCCGGTAATCGGTCTCGAAAAATTGGTCGAGCATCCTCTGGGTCTGCGGTGGCGTCGAGAGATCGATGGGAATCCGCTTTGAGTCGTGGGTGCGACGACCCGAAAACTCCTTGGAACGTCGTTACACACCACGGGCAGAAAACGGAGTGCTCTCGAGTGGGCGATGGTTATTTTTATGCCTCGTAATTATACATTTTTCTGCTCGGTGCCTCGGACTTTTAAGGGTTACATTTAGAACGGACCCGAATCGGGAGGCAGGGGGGGCTGCGTTTTCGCGCGTGTTTCTCCCACGATCCTGCGCGAACGACCGTCTTGCAGTGAGAAAACCGCGCGAGGGATCGGCGTCCTCTTCCAGCGACGAATGGTCCCATTTTTATTTGTTTTTTTGTTTTGTTCTTTCGTGGGAGTTCGTAAGTTGAGGGTTACTTTTTATTTACGGCGGTTCAGGCGTTTGGTTGGACCTTCATTGCGAATAATATTCGAAACGAGAGGATATCCTTGGAGCGATGTATTATTTTTGGGGGTTTTCGAATCGATTATTTAGGCGGTTATTTAAACGCGAGGTAAATGTTTTATATCGAGATCGTTCGAGTTGACTATTCTCGAAAATTGCCAGTAATCGTCGAACGACGAATACTGGAAACGCAGCGCGATGGAACGGTAATGGAGAGCCCCGAAAATCGTTCGGATCACCATCTGTCATAGCGGATCGTTAACTCGGTTATAGCGCACGCATATCAAATCGTCCACGACGTACCTTAGCACGAAATAGGCAGCGCTGTAATGCGATTTGGATATATGGAGAGTCCTGTGGGATATTACCAGCACAGAGCTTTCTCCCCTGTGATACGACAAATGATATGCATATGTAAATACGGTGACCGTGCATTACGAATCGGCCTAACGCCGAGGAATCTGATTTGCAAACCGTTTTACGAGCGCTAGTCTGTAACGTATGTATGTATACGTGTGGTGGGACTCTTTTTGGTATTTTTCTCGACTATTTAGGATCATTTTAGGGTCCATCGTAAATTAGGAATATTAATTTATAATATCGAACAAATTTGAGAGCAGCAACCACGTGGAAAAATAGAGTTCCGTCTTGGATTGATCCAGCGACGTCGAAACAACAGCTAGAGAAGTCCGAGGGAGTTTAGTTTTATCTCACGGTGTTTGGTTCTATCGGTGGTGCTCGGATGATCCCGTTAACAGGATCAAGACTCGTGGCAGACGAAGGGTTCTTGTTATTCGCAATCGCCTTCTCCTCTGATCCTTGGGGACGCGAAATCCCCCTGGATACCCCGAGAATTACCAGGAACCGTCGGGATATATTCATTTGCAGAATACACAATGAACGAAATTACTTGCCACCCGTTCTACTTATTAGTCCTTCCTCGATGAGGCAGACTGTTGACGTTAAGCATAACGTCTCCGTCAGGAACCACCATTTTTTGGATCTTGACCACTAAATGATCCAACAATACTCGATACCAACTATTGTGTCTCGATTAGAATCGGTTGCAGCTTTCGGTCGGTTTAAAGAGCTCAATCATCGTTTGTAATCCGGTTCGATAAGTATTTATCCAAAATCGTATCGAGATAGGAAGTATTAATGCAAATAGACTTCGCACTTCGTTTATCTCGAACGGGATTTTAGCATATCATGTACATTTATAATTGGATCAGTCGCAGATTTTTGAGATTGAAGTGGTTTTATTTGTATAGATTTTTGTATGGAGATTGAAAGATAATATTTCGGGCCATTACAGGTTATTATTTGTTTGCAGAATAATGTTCGTGTGTACAATTTGAAGAAAATACTTCGACTTACGAAGATGCAAAGATATATTTTATAATAACTCATTCTACTCTATCCTGCAGAAATATGTCATTATAACTATAATTTATAATAACTATATAATTATAGTAACTATAATTAATAATCTCTATTAAATTCGAAAAGAATCCAATCTTAAGGATCGATTAAGTTTATCGTTCGCCGTGTTATTAATTGTCAGAAAATAGAACGGTTTATCAAGACGAGGCTTCGATTTGCGTTAATGGAAGCATCGCGTTCACTTCAAACGTGAAACCAATCACCCTCGACTAACAACTCTTACGAAGGATCAGCCAGCACTTTGTCTGGATGGGGATCCTCTGATGTCTGTGACAGATTCTAATTACTTTAACCTAATGGTAGTTTAAATTGATTCCATTAGAATATTAAACGTCGTGTACGTGGTGATCCCAGAAACATTTCCAGGTCAAATGTGGTATCTATACAAATATATATGTAACAACAAATTGCATTTATACAAGAAAATTCAACGTTAAATAAATCTTTACAAAATTACAGAATATTACTATTTACATCCCGAAAGTCCCGAGCTAGATAACAGAAATTGACCAAGAATTCCAAGTGTTACAGAACTCGCAACTCGCAACATAGACGATGAAACGTCGATCGATATCGTCCGTAGCGATTTTCGTGACGATGCAACTTCGATCGACGAACGTAGGGGCAACACCGCGCGCGAGTATAGTTACGCGGAATACGATAATAATTACTAGCGTAGAAGCTACCCTGTGTTTACGGAGGACCTATTATTAGTGCAAACACGTATTACCGTCCGGTTGTTCTCCGTTTATGGCTGGTAAGTGATTTCAACCACGGCCAGCCGTAGAAAGTGCCGGCAAATTGAGCACTTGAAGACGCGAAGAAGACGTCAACGCCGCGAACAAGCTCTCGCGTTACAAGAATACCAGGATCGCTTTGGAGGATATTAGTTTGCTGGCCATTCGACGAACAACGGCCAATTCGTTTACGTTTATGCCTCGATTTGGACGGCAGCTCGTGTATTATAAATTATCTGGAGGATTTATCGGTTGTTCTTTTAATAGTACTCGATTTGCGAGCAAGCTGGTGCTCTCATTCAATTTACAAGAGATAAATATAATAAATGTTTTCCTTTTTTGGTCTTTCTTTTACAAATTCGTTGATTCAATGTTCTTCTTTCTTCTTGATATTTTTGGTATTACGTTAAAATATGTTTCGTTGTTTCAACCAAGAACTATCCAACAACTTGAGAATGGCACCTGTTCCTGTTCATTAAATTCAAACAACACACATTTGATGCAACTTTGAAGATGAATGTCGTCATTTATAAATTATATTCCAAACTTTAGGTAGAAGGAACAGCGATTACCATCGCGTCCATTGAAAGGAAAACCTTCAAAAAGTATCCGAAAACGGAATGCGTTACGCAACGACCCGTACCAGGTTTGATCGTCGATCAAAGGGTTACAGTTCGCACACGTCGACTCGTCCCTCGTCGATCTCGGGGGCCGACAATCGGAGATCGTGATTAATGGACTGCCCCGTGGATCGTCCGTATGCGCCCGACGAATCGGACGACCGCTTATTGTTAGCGTGAAATTTACCTGATGAATTGTTCTCACAATTATCATGATCTACGGGTTCGTGGATCCGAGAAGCACGAAAGTCTGCGGCCAGTCCGCTAATCTTTCTTCGGCGAACCCTTCACTTTGGCCCCCAAGCATCCCCTCCGTCTCCTCCTCCTACGGGAGGCAGCCATCTCGCCCACACTCGTGGCCCCGTAACGATACACTTTTTTCTGTGGCCCAGAAAGTGGCTAGCACCGGCACAGAAATCTTGGAAATTTTTACGTTCGATCGCGAAACTATAATTATCTCTCGTGGGCTATGAGGTATGCAGCGCGTAGGTACACCCGAAGAAACGCAGACCCAGGATCGCGGCATCGTCCGTTTTTCTCTCCCACGATCAAGCGTGTCTGTCGTCCACTCGGTCACGGAAGGATCCGTGGTGTGGCGAAAGCGATGAATCGATCCTTGAATTTTTCATTTTTCTTTTTCGATGGATCACTCGCGAGACACGATACGGATCTGAAGCAAAAATCTGTATTATCCGTAACATCGTCATGGTGAAAATGAAACTATTTCTTCAAAATATATTAATTCGTCCTCTGAGAAAATAGCAAAATACAACTTTGTGGTATTAAATAATTATGGATTATTCCCCTACTGTTTGATATTAAACAAACAAATTTTAAAAGGTGTTATATTAGTCAAATACGTTCAAGCCCGATTCCTTTGATACCTTGTCACCTTATCATTTTTAAATAAATCACGCTTGATGCGACGCGTGAAACGAATATACATACACTTATTAATCAATCATCGAACGATATTCATCTGTCTCTCAAAAAAGCGAACACAATTCATCCTCTTTACCCTGCCTCCATTAAATAATATAGAATCTCTAATTCTTCTAATTAATACTTCGAAAACAACACATCATATCGTATCTTAGCTGTTGCAGACCAGTTCCAGACCAACCTCCCTAGCGAAATTTTGATCCACAGTCGAAACTTAGGGGATCATCTCGGTGGAATGCACCAGAGGAGAGGAGGGGCGAGATTGCAACTAGACGGGTTTGTGGTTCCTCTGAAAACGGTTTGCGAGATTGCAGAAGAATTGTAGACGTCTACGAGACGTGATTTATGGAGGACTTTCGGACGAGGTGGAAATAACTCTGGCCGCTGTCTCGGCGTGATCACGGTCACGGTGATTTGATCTAATCATCGCTGAGCCGTTACCACGGATCTAGGAAACCGGTGACAATTATCGACGCGAGACTTAACGCATGCAGGAAACAAATTTGTTCTATGACTCGATGTACACGTGTTTTCACGTGACAGTTGCTATCGGAATTGAACGGTCAGTCGTTCGACGTGAATCAAGATAAGACAGAAATCCGGAAGCGTTGCGTTTGCTCGAGGTACTCTAAGCGTAGCCAATAAATCATTGTAAATATTTGTGTGCTTATCGATCGGCGCTAAATTTAATATTTTCCTTTTCTCGCGATTTAATCTCTTATCAATAATAGAAACAATAGTACAGTATTAATAAACCATGAATCTTGTGTTCGTGATAAAATATTTTCAAAATTAACGCGCTCCCTCCTTCCGTCGTCGTTATCATCTACGTCGAAACCGCGATCGAGCAATCAACGGAATTCGATGTCGATCCGATAACGGTGCTCGTTGGTACGCGACTCCGAGACCAGGATTGATTATTGCCTCAGCCATGGGAGCGACGGGGGCTACTTCATTTAGAGTGTCACGCGGATAGCCCAAATTAGGGCTATAATCCCTCCTCTGCCATCTGATACGGTCGTCCCCCTCGTTCCAGTCACTATTTACCGATAGTATTTTAACCCTCGATTTGTCGTCAACAGCTTTCATAGAGTCCATCGGGACACTCGCTTCTTAGTTTTTGTCCAGCGGCCGCGGGAACGACATGTGCCGATTATCGTCGGTAGACGTTCCGAGACCCGCGGCGCTCCACCGCCTCGAACCCTTTTCGCTTTAAGTATCGATAATTCGTTTCTTGCAGCGGTTACCGGCGCCTCGTATTCCGTCATAATTGGCACGTTCGCTTATCGATAGCCGCGACGTTACGCCTAATAGCTGGTAATTTCGGGCGTTTTGTCGTACGGACGTGCCACGTTCGAAACGTAAAGTTCTGTCAATGATGAACGATATTCAATAAACGGTGGTGGATTCCCGTTTTTTGATGCGAGTTCGAGTGCACCTTTGGCTGTTCACACCCTTCGAATGGGAGTGGTACGGGTTGAGAGAGATGAATTTATTTTTGTTCTTTTCTCGTAGTACTCTTGCGTTGTTTGAATTGAATGTTGCATTATGAACCCAATTAAATGCAATGGAATAAAAATTAAAGGGATATTCTAGTCTAGAGCGTCAATTTTTAGTTCTGTCTTCAGATCTTTTTGTTCGATCTATAAGGAATTTTTACCAAGGGTCTACTAAAATTCGACGAAATCCTTCGACGGGTATATTTTTAAATGTCTACGCTTCGAGAAAATGAGAGGCGAATACGCAAAAGCTTACGAAACGATCTGCACACACACGCGCAAATATTATTTTGAAAGCAACAAAACTGCCACGCCGATCAGGACTCAAAGTTCCCTGGTTCTGCAGGATTGTCCACGGTACGTCGACAGGTAGACCGGCATCACAGGTGGAATATTTAAAAAGAGTACCGAGAAACGATTCGAAACGATGAACAGAAACGGAACAAAGAGAACGTCACGTATGATATGACCCTAAGCGGGTATCGATCGCCGTTCTTTCCGCGGGAGCGAGCGCAACCAGCCAGGATATTTTGATAATTCCCTTTTTTGTGCGCGATACTCCGCAGCGTGTAATGCGGAAGAGATCAAAGGCGTCAGTAGCACCTGTCCTCTAACCCCCGTCTTGTCATCCAGCAGAATTACGCCAGGAGGCTGGGGTTCGCCAACGGATTCTCTCTTTCCCTGCCCACGCTTCTCTCTACTCTCTCTTTCGCCATCCGAACTCTCTCCCGTTCGAAACTTTTCTTTACGTTTCTCTGTATTCCTATTATCATCGTCATCCCTGTTTGTCCTTCCTCTGTCTCGACCTTTCTACGATTTTCGTTGGTTCCCTCTCCATCGTATTCGTTTGTTTTTTTTTTTTTTTTTATTATAGAGCACGGGTATTCATGCCCACACCTTCGTTAACAATATTTAACATTCGTAACATTTAAATGGTTTGCAGAGAAAGCTGGAGTATTACATAGAAGGCTGTAGCTAACGGCTGACGAATGAACCATGTTCGAAGGGGGTAGTTACGGCGTGACGGTGAAGTCATAATTCCCAATGGTCGTAGCTGTTCATATTTTAGAGTAGCCAGTAATTTCTGAGTGACTGTATTATCGTGCTGAATAAATTTATAACTTGCCAGAGCATTTCCAAGGAACGGGCAGGTTTTTCATGCTCGATAGTCGTGTGTGTTCCTGATAAATCTCTCAGAGAAACCATGCTATTAATGGCATAGGTAAGTAATATATGCGCAGTGCTACAGTTTTTTTCGTAAATCCAACGGAGCTTTTGATAAATGCGCAAAGAATAAAAATTAAAGAATAAAAATGAAAGAATAAAAATGAAAGAATAAACATCCTAACGCGGCGTCTCTACTGGCCGATGACACGTCGAATGATAATATGTTAAGCGTATCCGTTTCACGTCGAAATTGGACTGGTTCGCATTCAATTTCGCCGTGGCGAGACGTCCCGTTCCATCCACGAGACAACAGGACGTAGTCTCGCGTACGTCTTGTGTGCTAACATTTGCACAGCACATCGACAAAGACGTCGAGGACGATTCACCGTGGCACCCGATGCACCGAGGAGTTCAAATAACTTCAGCGAGCATAAGTCATCCGTAAGGCCGGAGGGCACGCGGTCGGGGCACCCTAGAATTATCGCTAAACGTTATTGCCTAGGCTCTATAGATCTTGCGTATAAAATGCTAGGTTATCCTTACCGTTTATGTGCGGTTAGAAGCGGGGGTGGACCGATGCCGGACTAGAATTTCGTTCGAGCGAAGTTGGACTCCTTTGTACGAGGTGGATGGTAACCCTGACACGCTTATGAAGTTTTACTCGCAGACTATGGAAGCAAATAAATGTGGAGCTTGAGGAATGTCAACATTAATGTAGCAAATAATGATTGATTTATAAAAGAATTCTCGACTGGAGGTTCGATCGTCCTTCGTTAGCTCGACGATCGTTGATTTCCAAATTCATAGTAAAATGGTGGATCGAGTCCCTGAAACGCGCTAGGCGATCGTGCCGTCGTTATCCACTCCGCGGTTCCCCTCCCTCGGTTTCGCGGTAAGTGACATAAAGCACGAGAACGCTTTAGCTCCTGCCGCTAGACATTAACTCGTTTTTCACCTTTTCCACGGGAAGAACGCAAAGGGACGATAGAAACTCGCAGTACGCCAGAACGGGAAAGAGAAACCAGAGAGGAAACGTATACCAAACGAAACAGGTCGCTTTGTTGTTCAGTGACGGGAGTTGGAGGGTATTATTCACTGTTGTAACAGACTTTGAGCACCGTTACGTACAAAGATCAAAGCTAGCTAAACCATCCGAACTCCGTGCCAGCTGGAGTCATGATATCTTGACGTATTTAATGTTCGTTTCACATTAAATGTTGCGTTGATATTAACCGTCTATTCGCCAGAACAACCGATGAAGGGGTATAATATACCCATTTCAGTGAAACATTCTACTCGAAATGGGGCTGCAGTGATCTACTACAAAAGCACGTTGACATTTTGAATAATCGTGTAGGTAAGTGATTAAACGGTGATATTTGAAAAAAAAAAAAATTATTTCTGGAGGACTATAACGTAGAGGATTTAAAAGTATCGAGTCGAGTCTCGTAGAAAAGGTAAATAGAGATTCGGTTATACATACGAAATTTCGAATTAACTAGTTCGATCGCTTTTAAAATATCACGTCGACGCTATTGTGTAGTGCAGCGTGCTGTAAATTAATCTATGATTACGTAATCATTTACTGTTCAGCTGTAGTGAGCAGGGAATAGTTTTAGAAACTTGCCAATTATGTATATATTTCTACATTTAATAAAATACGATTTTTTAGAATGATTGACGTTACATATATCAACCCCACGTTTGAAATTGAAATATAGTTTAATGTATTCGTATTATATTAAAATATATTAGATAGATGTATTTCTAGTCCTAAAGAATCTTAAATTATTAAACGTAGGGGCGAGCTGCCTTTTGTAGTTTTCATTGTTATATTATACGTCTGTTCGGGAGCCTGAGTATTAATCAATTACGTTCTATCGTCGTACCAATAATCTAGCCACGGTGGCGAGAGAAAAAGGGGTTTCTCATGGGACGTATGAACGCTGTAACCGAGGAAGACATTCTGAGTGATTGTGGTTGCGGCGATCTTGACATCTTCCGGAAATCCTCGCCGCTTCTCATCTACATTTGTTTAAGAAGAACAGATTTATATCACGTACCGCATTGACAGACGGTTCTGGGAGTCGACTTTTTCGATTTTACTTTCAGTATGCTGCCTTCAGAGCAACGTCTAAATCTGAATCTAGTCTATTGATCAAAATCACAACGTTATCAATCTATTTATCGCTTTATCGATATAATTAATTGTATTATCAAGTGTCGAGAAAAATCTCGACGCGATAACCGAGCCAGTTATTCTTTCGAGACGTTCTTAATCACTACTCGCTGTCCATATAAGAGAAACAAATACTTCTAGTAATCGTGGAATTAACGAAAAGTATCGAAGACCGTTTGAATATTTTCAAGGCGTTCGAGAGACGCGCTTTGATAGGCTTTTAATTCGTTGTTTCAAATTATCAAATAATGGTCTTCCATGAGGAGGATATTACGGTCGGTAGATCTGCTTTGCGGTGCACCGGACTGTATGATTACCGAAGTTCGGAGGCTATAGTGCTCGAGACGTTCCGTGCGCACGTCGCGTCGGTTTCTGTTGCTGTTCAGTCTTCGTCAAAATTACGATCATAAAGGTATCCATTGTTTCCACTATCAACGTCGACAAACTTCTGGCTCCTTCGTGTCGTGTTTCAAGTACAACTAAACATTATTTCTGATTTTATTAGATTTCATTCTCATACGTTTTCCTCAAATAAATATTTAAACTCAACTTCCCAATTCACAAACTTCCCAACCACGAATTTCCAAATTCTCTTAGAAAAGTGTCGATCGGTCCAAATGTTAAGATCGACCTTCTTAGCGTCCTTTGACTTCGACCCGTCGATGTTTTATCGCTTCGAGAATCACGGTAAGGCGTGCAGCGAAGTGATTCGCGATTTACTTAGAACGTGGAGAAGGAAAATGTAAAATCAGGATTTTCGACAGATGGCCAGAGTCTCAGACCTCGGGCCGTGAGTACGCGGATGGTAAAGGGAGAGCCAGACCTCACGATTTTACGCCCGCGGGCGGATCGCCGATGGAAAAGTTGCGCTCTGAGTGCTCCGGCTTGCTTTTTTGCTCTGAGACGTTCCTGTCGAGCTCGAAATTTTCGAAACATTTCCAACGACGGTTTGTCTACCGTGCCGGGCTCTTTCCACGTGCAGTTGTCAACACGTTCGCGCCGACTGACGTAATTTTACACCGTGACGTAACGGATAATTAATTACTCTGAAATAATTCATCAACCGTACTCTCTATGTTTTATTTTCAGTTAAACTAGCAAAACATGTAAAACTGAATAAATCTGTGGAACTATTATAATTTAACCAACTAGTGCAAAACTAACTTGATAGTGAAACATATAATTTTATTAACGCGGAACTAACTTGATGCTAAAATATAAGTTAACCACGAATGATTGCATTCGTCTCGAAAAAAATGTCTAACGCTACGCAGACGGTAACGTATGATTCCATTTGACAAAATCCCGATGATCTTGATTACTGCGAAGAAAAAGGACTTTGGTGAAAAATTAGCGTCGTAACTCACTCTCCCTATGAGACCACTCAACTTTTGTTCCCGAGGATATTTTTCTTGTTTGTACACTTTCAAAAGGGGGATAATTAGACAGCCGATTTCTGGCGTACACGCTGCATAATTAATTGTTTCAACGGGATTCAAGAAGCGTTTAAATACAGTTGCATGTAACAAATTATAGTCTTCTCCTTAATAATCCGGATAACAATCACAAATAACACATAATACGCTATGAATAATGAAACCTTACCGATATATTTTTGTTTACTTTCTTTACTATTAAGATTTTTATATTATCGTAACTCCGATCAAATTCAAATTCTCATTCACCAAATAACGGATCAATTTATTTGTTATTCGTTACTCGAAATTTTGAAAAAGAAAAAAAATTGAATACGCAGGCGACGACGGATAGAGCAGCTCGACGATGCGAAATAATTGAAACGCGGCGCCGATAACGTTATCAGTTTTCTCCCCGTGGCCGCGATCCGGCCACAAATTTTCGTTGAATTAATCCAGTAAAAAAAAAAAAAAAAAGAAAAAAAAAAAAGAAAAGGGTCGTCAATTACCGGGGGAAAGTTTTACAGATCCACCCCACTGGAATACAAAAGACGGCACTCGGCTCCGCTCTCCGCGGCGTATTTATCTGAAATTAAAAGAAAAGCATTTTCCTTACGGTCCCGCAGTTTAAAACTTCTTTTCAAGCCCCTTACGCTCTTTTCCCGAGCACTCCGCGTGGAAATAAAAAGTCCACGGACCCGCCCGAGAAAGATACCGCTGGTTATCCAAGCTTTCAAAGAAGCATTTCGCGATTCAAACGACGGGGAGTAATGTTTTTATACTCTAATTGCGGGGAATCGGACCTACAGCTAGCACGTTGCAGAACAGAATTTATGAATCGGGACACGGGGGGATGAGAAGTCTCGAAAAACTCGATAATCCATACGGGACGTATGATTTTTGTTTGGGGGGAAAAAAAAACGTGAAATGTGGAGTAAAAGTTGAACGCAAGAGTAACAGGTGTTATAGTGAAAAAATCGTGAGTTATGCTGCTTGATAAAATAAATGAACTTGAATTAGACTTTCTTCGATTTAATTACAGCGGGTAACTTCAATTTTTAATTTTGCAGTTTATTAATCACAATCTACACGCATAACGATCACAGAGGTCAGTTTCGTTTCCTTTCAGTATACGAATTGAACGCGATCGTATATCATTATATTTAGAGGTGTCTTGGTTATTATAAAGTATGGTAAAATATGAGGGGTCGTAGAAGACTGTGATTCGGTTCAAATCACGACGAAAATTGACGGGATTCTGATTCGTGGAGCATGTGGCGAGCCGAACCGTTCATTTCAATTGCAATTGACTATGAGCGTTGTATCGGCATTATTCTGCGCATAGCCCCGGGCCGTATAGAAAACTAAATTCATGGTTTTAGGCGAGAATCGAATAAGAAGTGAGAAGAGCTACGAACGTTATCGGTTATTCATTGTTTGACGTTGTATGTGCTGTTATCTAAATACAGAACTCAAGTTTCATATCTATTTCTTACAGAGTGATAAAATTCTTTTTCCTTTCTATATTTTCTATCAATTCCTTACTGTTTCACTATTTCGATCAACTTCTTACTGTTCTGTTCATTCAGTGAAACTGCGTTTAATTAAAATTCTGGAGTAACTGTGTCTACAGAACTTTTCTCACATGGATCTTAAAATATCCATTGGGTACGAGCAGTTTTTTTAAAAAAATGGCTAATGTGAAATTAAGACACTAGTAATAATTAAAAGGAAGATTCTTTTATTCAACGCTCTAGTTTAAACAGAAATATTTATTTGCCGTTTCGTTACATTAAAGCATCGACATAGTAATGAATCACACGGAATGCTGCAAAATTTGTTTTTGCAATTATATATTCTCCCTTAAAGTCACCGAGGGAAGTTTAAAATTTCCATGGTTTATCTTTATAAACAAATAGCGAGTTTACCTTAGACAGTCACAGAATTGATTTCAACGCCTATTAAAAAGAGCTAAATAATATTTACGAATTCATTGATTAACGAAACACCTCGCGCCACGAGTAGCTCGCGATACTCCAATGATCTTGATACTTTTAGGAATACTTCCAGAACGACAATGAGTAATCGCTCGTTCTTAACTGGATATCATGCCGTTACCCCCGGTATAGCTATACAAGATGCACGTAGAACGAACGAGAGGCATAAACAATGCAAGTATCTAGCGGCGAAGGGGTTCGAGCACTTGGCACGTAGGGCTCCCTGCAAGCCAACGTCCAATTACCAGCTGGGCGCGTATCTTCATGGGGGGTCCTACACGCAATTGTTGTATTTCGTCATTGTTCCGGAGCGTGATTGAGCCCATTGTTTTTGCGTCTTGTAATTATTAGAAAAAAAAAACCAGGAGACCTCGAAAGCTCGAGTGCCTCCCCTGCGATATTCGGATCGAGATTTACAGGAACGAGGAACGCCGAGATATTTTATTGTAGTGTCCGCGCCTCCCATACCCAACAATAAGGAGTCAAATAAGAACGCGAAACGTAGGGTACGGGATTGGTCTTGTAGGTAAAGCGGTCGACTGTGAATCCGAGGATCGTGGCTTCGAAACCCCGTGCCTTATTTTTCGTTTAGACTCCTACATTATTTCGACAAGAAACGAGTTATCGTTGACGGATAGTCAGCTGCAAAACCTATGGTCGATGAGAAGTCATAGGGGACAACCCCTTAAATATGAGAAGTATTTTAAATATCGAATAAAAAATTAAACAATAAAGTTGAAATTATATTCCTCTGTTAAATGCTAAATTAAAATTCGGATGATTGCTAACAACCTAAGCTCGCAATTTGATAAAGTCACGATCGTTTCGTGGAATTTTTACGCATATCGTTGCGTCGCGGCGACTGCAACGGACGTATTCTCGATACAACGATGACATGGACGTAGAACTTTTTACGTGCGCTGTTATTAAAATGGCATCCGTATCCTTTTGAAGTCCTTGGTGTGGTGTTGCGTCGCCCCCGATTAGATGTTTCTGGCCGTGATTTCATCGATCGGACGACGGAATGGATTTTCGGGGGCGATGTACGATGTTGAAATTTCTGAAAATACGGCGAACGTCAAACAAAACGCGAGGCTTCTGTCCGCGGCAGTCGGTTTCGTCGACGCTTCAAAGCCCTGACGTTTTCAATATTTAAAACTGGATTCAAACAGCGTTCCGGTTTTGCGTGTGCAATCAACCAATCACATATACTCGGGGGCAACTCGTCGAAGTGACGGGCACGCGGTATCGTCCATAAAATTGCGAGCCATGAAATACTAGAAGTGATCAAGGGGTCTTTCTTATGTAACGCCTTGAAAATTAGACGACACGAAATTAAAAAAAAAAAAAAAAAAAATACTATAAAGTAAATAAATTTCACACTATGTCTGTATATTAATAGATACTTAACGTATGTACTCAAATTTGTTCAAGTAAAAACATTTAAGGTAACCCTTTACGAAAGGGTTAATTTCTTGAGGGATATTGGCAAGATATTGGGATCGTAATACCTTGTACAATTAAAAAGTATACCATACTGAAGTGGAACAGTATATTTGTAGATTAAAATTAATCTCTAGACGAAAATTGATTCACTCTGCGTGTATTTAGTTAAAGCAAAAAGAAATCAATTTAAAATTCGTCCATCAAGAAAGTTTGAAGACGATCCACCCATATCCTTTACACGAGATTGTTGAAAATACTATTTAAAAAAATACTTAGGGTCGTTATGGAGTGGTGCACCCTTAAGTTCATGATCGCAGAGCTCAGTGTCGCAAATAACGTCGAAGAGATTGGCCCGGTGACGATCTTCCTCAACGCGTCCGTGCGTAATCGAAATTTTTGCGGTGTGACACTCACCGTATCACGTTTCCCTTTCGCTCGAGGCGCAATAGTGTATTATACGTCCACGTAGAATAAAGATCCTTTGACAAAATTCTCCCTAGGGAGTCGCTTTAGGGACGGCTATATGGCCACCAGGAAATGACTGAACCGCGTTAGGATATTACGTTATGTTAAAGGCGTTTCCTCGTAAGAAATTTGGGCACTTTTCGCCGACCTGCCACCGACGCTACCGTTTACTACATGCTGCATCGGCATTTAACGTTTGTCCGCAACATTTTACTCTGTCAACGTGTTGCAGAACCTGAGACCTCGTTTATTAATAATACTAGGAGGAACCACAAGTTTTATTCGATTTCTCTTTCTTATCTCTAATACGTTATCTTCTCTTTCTGATAATATTATAATAATAATTAAATAATTAAATAATAATTAAAAAAAGAAAAATTCCTGCAAAGTTTTCCTCAGGTATTTTCATAAACTTTACTCACGACGATTTCTTATAGCGACACTTACTATCTCCACAGGTAGGAGCACTTATTACAAATGCAATCGCGGTATCAATTAATTCTCAGACGAATAAATAACCCGAGAAATAATTCCCGTTCTGAAGAGCTGAAGTAAAATTCGTTCGGTGGGGCAGAGTTAAACCAACTCTCCCGTATCAAGCGCGCAATCTCTCACTCGAAGGAAACATTTTCAATCCAGGAAACCAGCAGTACGTTACAAATAATTAAAATCAATTCAGCAAACGTCGTTAATCACCTCAATTAATTAAGAACGCGTTCTACATGATTTACATCCGCCTGATCGCCGCCTCGCGGAGTTCCCCTACCGAAATGCAGCAAAACAAAAACAACCCCACTCCCTCCCAAAAAAAAAAAAAAAAAAAAAAAGAAACGAAACGAAAGAAAAAAGAGGTTCGTCACGATTTTCATCGAACCTGATGCATCGATTACGTATCGCGCGGAACGAATGCAAAAACAGGGAACACCACGCACGCCGGGTCGACTTTGAGAGTAATTAATTAACCCGTGCGGCGCGATGCCTGTTAATTAGCAACGGGATAAAAAGCCGCACACAGAAGAGGCAACGGTTAATTTCTCGTTGAACGTTCGCCACGGCCGCGTTTCGCTCGTGTCCCGACCGGTAACTATGACCCAGCCTATTTTCTTCTTTTTTTTACGCGTCCGACAAATTTATACGAGACCCACGCGGGGGTTAAAGCGAGAAATATATAATAATAAAGATCCGGGAATAAACCGGAACGTCAGTTCCCCGGAGACCGGTCGTTGGTTGTAACCGATGAAGACATAAACCCATGTCCACGCGTAATTTAGAGTTCTTAACTCCCAGTAGGTGGTTGGCCATCACCCGGGGCTCGAGACACCTTATCGCGCCCACGGCTATGGACGCTGGTTCTTCTTCTCCTCTGTTCCTCTCCTCTCCACGTGACCGGGGATGGTCTCCTTTTTCTGTCCTTTGAGAGAGACAACCCCCCTCGCCATGCCCTGGACGAGCGATCCTTGTTCATAGTCTGGTTCGATGCCGAAGTACGATGTTGTTTTACAAGCTGCCGTGCGCGGCGATCGTAGCACGCGCAGTCGGATTAAATAGTACACACGACGACAAAAATTCGTGCCAAATTAGGGGAATACGACCAGTCGGAGAGCTCTTAGCACCGCGTGGGCTGCGGAACCGCGGTCTTGCATGTTAAGGGGGCATACGCGAGGTGTGTTCGAGGAGATGCGAGACCGGTCCTACGGACACGTTTACCAGCAAGTCGATTCTGCGTTAATCCGTTCGAGACGTTGGGTTGTTTCGAGAGGATTTTTCGAAATTGGAACACTCGATTTTTTCGAATAAACTAAGTGAATTATATTCTTTCAACTGACGATGTTCGAAAAAGTAACGTTTGAAGGATATTTCATAAATTTTTCATAAAAAAATATTCGAAAATAAGAGCTGGTCAGAATAAGCTGGTAATTCTCACGATAGCTTTATCTGAAATCAAGAAACTAAATATTTTCTACAAGCACGCGAGTATAGCTGCTAATTAAAGGAATAGAAAAACAAAATTGAAATTGAATTTTTACCAGAGTTGTATACAAAATCGTCCGACTTTCCGTCGAATCTAGACCATGTATACCCTCGTAAAATAAATTTTGATCGAAGAAAAAATAAAATCCTTCGTTAATTGAATATCGTAGATGATATAGCTGGCATCCCGAAGCACAGCAGTGTAAACATACCCTACCAGAACGACATACCGCGACTCCTTTTTGGACTGGCGAAGAAAAAGGCTGGTTTCGTGATAGGACAACGTTTGCACCGTCGGGTCAGAACCGCCGCTGCGAGAGGCAGCCGGTCAACGGGCTGCGATGCACGTCGACATCCGACCTGACACGTACACACCGCGCCATTACTTTCAATTTATGTTCCTCCCGATCCTTAAATCGGCAAACTTTCGGTGACCGCCCGCGGGGCGATCGAGCGTCGCTAAAAAATATATACGTATATACGAGTCTGTATTCTTGCGTACAAGCACGCTAGCGAGGGAAAGAGAGGGATGGAATCGCGGACAGGGACTCGCGCATGCACAGGTAACACGGGTCCGAGAAGAGAAGGGTGAAATATGCTTTCGGGGAAGGTGAAGAAGGAAGCAGAAAGTCGACCAATGTACGACAAGCGAAAGAAGAAGAATTTTGGAGACCTCCCGTTAGTCGTGGGGACTGATCCGACACCTACTTGGCTAGATGATGAGTATAGTTATGTGTAGAGATTTAGGGGAACAACTGAATGTTATTATTATATCGAAGATTTGAGAACTACTCAACTGTTTTTAATCCATTGTCAGGTAAATTTGGAGCGTTTAGCTCTGAAAGCCAAGATTCGATACTGGTGTGTTATCTAAGTTGTTATTTTGATAATAAAAAGTGATATTAAATTTGTCATTTTAAAAGAAATTATTACACGAAATTTTTGTTCATCCTTTCTAATAATTACTGATTCAACATAAGTTAACATAATTCATATAACATATAAATGCACATATTTTATCCACATTCTTTTAAATTCATATCATATACGTATAGTTTTCTCCAATTAAAAACAATTTTTACTATGATTATTCTGCCTGAAATATCTACAAAAATTCGGCTTCCATAAAAATGATAAAATTCATATAATTCCATTAAAAAATAATAACGCGTCGCAACGATTGTTTCCTGATACAATTTTCCGCATTTTTACCCACTCAAAACGTTTTTATAATTTATTTTGTACTCCAACGTTTATTAAACGATATAAACATGTTATGAACGAGCCAGGAAACGTTTGCTCGCATAATAGAATATTTCAACAATCGCATAAAGATATAAGACTGCAATTTCGGAGTGAAGTTCGGCTTGTTGTCAGTAATCAAAAATATACGCCCCGCGGCGACGATTACTCGTGAATTTTCATTTATTCACTCGATGCCGGCCGAAAATTCAATACGGTAACTACTGAGTCTATATTTTCCGCAATTTCTCTATAGAATCACGCGACCAAGCAATTAGCGTGTTAAATAACATTCGCCTGGCGTTGGCTTTAATTTAATTTTTTCTCGTTTTTCTTTTTTTATTTAACAGTCTCGCGGTCCCCCGCAGTGCTGGAAATCATTTGTTAGTTATATTGCCGTTTATTGGAAAAATGTAAATCATTTAATGCTTCCTCGTAACGAATGGACTTTTCGATCGCGAAATGTCAATATGCACGCGGATTTAAGCAATTGATATTGACGCCGATAAATGGCAAATTGATATGTAACTTTATGTGCGCAACCTTTGGTTGTTGGAGTTAAATGCCAGTTGATATTTATTACGAAGGAATGAAAGAAAATATATTTCGCTCTTCGTCGAATAGAAGGGAAGACGAATACTTTAAATTTCTGTTTTTCAAGTACAGAGACTCCTATAGTTAGTGACTGTTACATTCATCTAAATTTTCAATAACTCGATTCAAAACTTGTTTATTATTCGCTTCATATTGAGGGAATAATAAAACATTAATTGATTTGTTTATTCGCAACGCAGAGTTTTAAACGTAAGGTAATCAATGTAATTAATTATCCATTTTCCGTGTAATGTACTCTTGAAAATAACTTTTATACAAGTATAGCAAAAAATTGAAAACATGTTCGAAATACACTACCGGTCGTTAATTTCAATGTATCGCCACACATATAACATTTCCAAAGAAAAACAGACGTAATTAACGGCTGCCGTACATAAATGAATGGAACTATGTACTATTGTAGGGAATGTCTGCATTCATTCGTACCATATCAGCATACAGTTGTAAAATGCTCGATATTTATAATTAGTCAGATAACGAGGCTTGCAACAGAACAGTATATGATCCCTACAGACGCCTCACCTCGTCGCGAGCTCCCATAACGTATAGTTCGAAACCATAATCTTTACTTTGCCAACTCGTTAACACGACGATACGCGACACGGCTGTCCTCTCTCGTCGCGGACTCGTCGGACGGGGCGTTAAGTGCGCGTTAAAAGTTTAATTGGGCCGACGGACGGGTCGCCGAGTCGTAAAGGGCAGAAAATTGGGAGGAGTTGGTGCATCCCTTTCTTCGCGCACGGTCCAACGGAAAAGGGGGCCAAGTTCTCTTTCGAGAAAGTCTCGACTCGTCTACGTATCCGTCGGACGAGTGGCCCTGCCCCGTGTGAAAAGGAAGAAGCAGCTACGAAACGGCTTTTTCGGAAGGGGTGGTTACGAACGGTCGGGGGTGGGGTGGGGTGGGGGGGGGGGAGAGAGAGAGGGGAGAGGGTAGGGAAAAGATAGAGAATTGTCTCCGACAATGCGATCCCTTCCAACCTGGTGGATCGAAGTGAGTTTTGAAAATGTATGCGCACACGGCCAGATTCACAAGGAGGGCTGTAAACCCCGCCTTAGGCCAAGCTCGGGAGGGTCCCTTATATTCCGCACTAAATTTCACCCTATACCCGGCAGACGACGACCACCCCTTCGCCTCCCTACGCGGACCCATTCCACTTTCCCTCGCGTTTCTTCCCTCACCGCCGCGACCATGTGTGTACGAGTTTCGTGCCAAAGCAGTGACCCACGAACCAACATATTGGCGTTGTTTGAAGAACGAGAATTGCTCGGGCGCTGTTGGGGTCCCTGCGACAGGGTAGAACGATCGATCGGTACGGTCGCGATCGTGCCCGGCTCGTTGTAAATACCGCAGGCCTCCTTTTTGATCGTCACGTAGCCGCGTAATGACGTGCGCATTCTTCTCGTCTCCAGCAACGGGGGAATCCCATCGCGATAGAATCGCGGTGAATCGTGCTCGACGAACCGGGGAGGGGGACGATTTCCTTTCTTAAGTAGTCACGAGCCACCGTAATGCCGTTGTTTGCCGCTCGATTGCGACTCGAGGGTGGCGGAACGTTTGTTTCGAACACCCGTGTACTCGGGGACTTTTTAATTGGTTACGAGCTCGGAGACTTTTTCGCGCGGTAAGTAGGAATCGAAAGTCGCGCGGTACTTGGACAAGCGACGTTCGAGAATTCAGGATTATCGTTTTTACGTTATTGTTGTATTATGGAATGAGAAATATCAAATAGAAGTGAATTTGATAAATACAGTATATTTTGCAGAAATTGTGCGCCACTGCAGGTGAAAAATGAAGACAGTTTTTTTTTTATTGACAGAAACTTTACAACTGGCTTTTGGAGCTAACCACCAAATTTAATTGGTGCGAGTGTCGCGTCTGTGGTCGACGCTCGGCAGCGTTTCTACTAACAATTCAAATTGATCATTAATTTGATTTGCAGATCAGTTCGGTTTTGTTTGTTTAGTCTTCTCGTTTACGGTGCCAGTGCTCTTTGTTTTACCTACTCCACTATCTTTGTTTTAGCTAGATCCACGGTCGCATGCAACTCGTTTCAGAATGGTTTGAAACTGATCGGTTGCGCCGTGTGCGATCGCCCTAATTCTCACAAATTGCTCGTAAATCGAGACACGAAGTGTTCATAATCGAACACAGCGATACCACAGTACCACCAAAAATATCGCGGTCCGTGTGGTACTCGAGGCATCCCTCCGCCGCATCCTTCACTACAAAGGATCCTTTTTCCCAGTGTTCGATCGCCGAATTTCTGGCGGGTCTCCTCCTGTTCTAACCTCGAATTTATTCGGCGCCCTCCGTCGGGATTCCATGATAATTGAGGTCTAGCCGGCGCATGAGGAGGGATATTTGTTCTCTCCACTTAAAATCAAACCTCCACGCATTCCCATATTACGCGGTTTCGTGCCGCTGTTTGGCCCCCGCTCGGAATGCCGTAGCGTGCGCGCCGCCCACGCTGCATCGACGTCTCGTGCCCTCGCTTAGAGCTCTTTCACACGGACACGCGAGACCTGGCACTCGGGTGCTCCGTCCAAAGAACCAGTGCACAGCGTGCGCTGCACACTGTTTCGATTTGGATACATCGCTCGGATTCACGGTTTCTAGCTATATTAACCCTTTGGGTGCCAAGGAGCGAAATATCGCTACTCTATACACTCGCAAAAAGGCCCAAGAGCGATGTATCGCAGCTGTAAGTGCTATAGCTCATTAGAAAATCAATTTTGTTTCATGAAAGTAATGTCGATATCTAGTGCACATAGATTTATTTCTACGCTTCAGTTTTATTTCAAACACCGTAATGATAGAGTTAGTGTAGCACCCGTTCCTTTGCAAAAATGTATGACGGCGCTTTGTTTTCGAATTATTAACGAAAAAGCAGCGACCAATCACAGTAGCCGAGTAGCGCGCGCTCAGCCAGCCAGTCCTGGCTCGAGCTTGTGCTCTCGCGGCCGAGTGCGCCAGGACTCAGTGAGTCCTCCGAGTGTGCAGATTAAACTCACGCACAGGCGGGCCCTGGGGGCGGCAGCGAACTAATGAGAGAGGCGAGCGACCGCGATGATAAAGTCTCGGAGGTTCTTCGTACGTACCAAGAGGTCCGAATATTTCCTTCCCCGCCGGTTCCAGCCACGGAGGAGCTTTCTTCCTTCTTCCACGTCGACGCAACGCGCGTTTCCGACGATACGAGGCGTACGCGAGTGTTGGCCGAGGAACGAAGCGCAGCTGGAACCACGCGTTATCGATGGGAGGATTTCGCATCGCGATCATGATATATGCCTTCACGGTTAATTGTATCGGAAGCGAAATGAATGCGCGACCGTCGGGAATAAGGTGAACGTTAAGTGCTCCTCAACGCGGAGACTCGAGGTGGAGATTTTCAACAGGATAACCAATATATTATTTCGGAGTAGTTGGTTTCTGGATTTCGAGAGAACATGTCTTACTTCCGAATAACAAAGATAATTTATTACACAAAAATACGATGTAAGAAAAAAAGTATAAGATTGGAGCCAAGTATCAGAAAATCAAAAAAAATTAGAAAATTTAAAGATACCTGCTCACTGATTGGAAAGATTCAAGCATACTATCGTACTATACCTTGCAACCTAGCGCTATGTTCATAGACGAAGTGTGTTATCAGGAAAGTTGTGCAACAACGTTGCTAGCTTCTTTATTTTAAAGTGGCAGCACGTCCGTGGAAAAATCGCTTCCTTGTGGAGGCAATTATGCTAATACGTCGCTTAGCCGTGCAGCCCTGCAATCGGTCGAATACGGAACGTGCGATACTCGGGGCACGGGTGCCCCGATACCCGAGTCTCCTCCCCTGATCTTCCTTTCTCAGGTCCGACGATGCACCCATCTTCTGCTACCTTCCAGGCACCGAACGAATCCGAACAAGCTTTTAACATGCATCTCGTGTATGTCCCATAGAAATTCCAGGCCAGGGGGAGAGGATGTCCGGATCGTGTTCGCGCCGTGGGTGCACCGTCGAATGCTCAATAAGGACGGAACCAATGTTTTATCGCGAATTAAGAGCTGTTGCCGCTGCGACGGGGGAACTCGGTCTGGTCATCGAGGTTGGAATTCGAGGACCAGGGGGTCCGAGCTCAGGTGGTACCTGTTCAAGTCACGGTTTGCAACCGCGTCCACCAAACTTTCGCTAATTAAAACGTGTAAAATTAATACGTGTAAATACGTGTGGTTATACGTGTGGCAATACAGCCACTTAATATTAAAATAAATAAGATAGCAATCCTTCTACTCACTTCTAACCTCGTCTCATCCACCCCTCCCTATCGGACGTTGTAATTGCAATTTCTCAAGAACGATTCAGCACTTTTTTCAGAGACCAGAAAATTCTTTACCGAAAGAGAGTCCTGCGTAGATACCTGATGACTTCGCAGTGTATCGACGACTCCCTGGCGGGGATGCTGGTTCGAGCACTGGGCAGACTTTTAAACACTACTCGATCACGCCACGCCAGCGGCGAACGGTCCTTCGAACCACGGGTACGCCACGCCACCGATACTCTCCGTCCTGGTACTGAAATTGGAGATAAATTGACACGCGCTTATTACAACCATGATAATGGCGTAAACGTGTACCCGGGCGAGGTTCGCTTCTGCGTAGCGTAAAGACCACGGTGCCGGTCGTGTGCCGTTTTCAAATGCTACCGGATCACGCCACGCTGCGGGGCAATTCGGCGCAGCTACGTGAACAGGTAGAACGTCGCTCATACTGGAACGAAACCCCTGGCATACTGTTATTAGAATCGGGATACCGATAGGAAAGGCGTGGGTACCTATTCCTCGGGTACGTCTTTCCATGTTCCACTTTGCAGGATGGATGCTAATTCCGAAACGCCCCGGCAACGTCGTGGATCGAGACGCTGCGAGAAAGTTCTCTTTGGATTATTATTCGAAACGATCAGACCGTTTCCGTTGGACGTGTGCGTGATCGTGGCCACGATGACAGGAATTATCGAATGAGAATCCGAAAATGATAAATAAACTGTGAAGGTCATATAAAACCGCTAATGATAAACTTTATAATCAGGTTAGTAACATAAACACGAAACTTAACTACGTACCATCTTGACCATCAAGAGCCACATAAATAATTGCAAATCGAAGCACTTCATCTCGCCAGCGTCGTTTCGCACGGACAATTTACATTTTCCTCGAGCAAATTACACCGATTGTAAATCCTAGAGCGAAGAATGCAATTTGTACCGCCACGAAACAAATCCGCGTCGAACGTCGTGCTCGATATTCCGCTGACGAGACCCTCCCGCAAAAATATCGCGGAGCTTCAAAGGGTGGCGGAACCCCGTTCGGATTCAAAGTAGTAAGAAATCACATTTCAAAAGAACCCACGGAGTCCAGACGTTAGGCAAGCCGACAATTTGCATGTTATTACCGTCAGGCATTTGTGGCTTATACCGGGGCGATTTACCGCGGCAACCGAGGCTTGTTTATTGTAATTATGAAAGTTTGGCTTCCAGCTCTTACCTCCGGTCTTTGTCTACCATTAAAACCCCGACGGAAAGGAGCCTGGAAAAATGTTCCGGATATTTGATGGAATAAATTTAAATTACTCGGCTGCATTTATTCGGTCGCAATTTACAGGTACGGGAGTAACGAATCTATTATATTTTCCATTCTGATTTAGTGGTTCAGTTTATAAAATGTTACGAGTACGATGAAATTATGTTTAAACTTGTTGGCACTGCCCCACATTTGCACCGAGCGCAGTTGTCTCAAAACATACTCGATTCACTCGTTCACTTTCTCCTCCGAAAAAGACATCTCCGAGAAAAAAAATTGCTCACAAAGAGGTCCGATGTAACAATACGACGCAGAACTCCGAACCTATTCGTGGGCGTAATCCTCGGTGCAGCCTAGAGTGGTCCCGTATTCGCGGTGAACGGTTTGAAAGGACCAAATTTGCCACGCGCTTAAGTCAACAAGCTCTTCACCGCCCGCGGTTGTAAAAAAAGAAACGGGGACGAGGTTATTCAACGGGCTTTCAAGATGCACGAATGTTTTCAGAAAAATCACCTCCAGATACGCACATTTTTCTGATCGGGGCGGTAGCACCTGACAGCCCCGAGCTGTTCGTGAAACGTGAAAGGATGCGGACCGGTGGACGCGTCGCGTTTGCGGTCCTCGTGATCAATAGGGGTCGGTATCGATCTTGGAGGATCTGTTTATAGCAGCGCAGGGATCATCCGGGATCCATTGATCCCGTCAAAGCATCGATCGGGTTCTCCTTTCGCGTACAAAGGTGCTTAGGTGAAACAAAAAATTGTTATCCAATCGAGAAGAAGATCGCGAGGGAAACGGGAATCATGTCGGGCTGAGTTTGTTAAGCTGATGCGTGTAATGCAGCGTATGGAAAGCGGAGGATGCATTCTGTAACTATTATATTATGTATAATGTAATACAAAACTATGATTGAGAATTCTAATCGTGATTTTAAATGTCATAGATTTTTACGTTTGGATTAGTTGAAATATAAAATAAATATGAAGATAAGTATTGAAAATACAAATTGTACAGGTAATTCATACACGAGTTATGATAAATGATCGCTAAAAATATTTGTAAGCTTACTTAATCGAGCTAATTGTACGCCATTTTTATTCTCTTCAATTTTCTATTTAAAATTATCATCTCAGAATGTAGAAAAATAATCATAAATTTTGAGAAAAGAAACAAAAATTCACGATTCGTCTATATTTGTACGTCACAGAAGAATCGAAAGCGAATATTCCTTAAACACCCAACTAGTGTTTATCCGACCTATATGTGTCACCGGTAGTATTATTTAAACGGTATAGGACGATTAGGTTCGTTTATTTCATTCGTGGAGTGGTTATTACGCGTTGACGAAATTTGGACGCGTTCCGTGGTACGTCTATTAGAATTTGCCGGAGTTATAGACACATCATTCAAGTTGCTCCGACGCGGAAACCACTTAGACAGAGCCAAAGTTAGGTCATCGCTTCGGATTATTAGGTAATTAGGGTAAGATGGTCTCCGTGACCATCTCGATGATGAAGGGGCCACGGTATATACACGCCGACTACCTACCGATAGATAAACACATGGGCAGATTACACAGCGCTCTCGGCTCTCGCATGGATATATGCAATTTAACTAGTAATTTCCAACTTACACCGGCTTAACTTTGGGAGTAATGATGTGGTAGTTAAATTGCATCACACGAGGGAGTTATGGCGTTATAACGTAATGTGCTCCGGAACAAAGTGGATTATAGTAGATTTCTTAGCAAGCAACTTCTCGCTTAGCTGCTGAGGCTTGGTTACAGGAAGGATTCTGTCTTTGAACGTAACCGTCCAACCAGTCAAAGGCTAATCCCCTAACGGCTCTCCATGAATGTGAATTTTACGTGGTATAATGGGTATTCCATCTACGAACTCGTATTATTGTTTTCATATTTCCTTGTTAATCGTCGTGCAACAGTATGTGGTAATCAAGATAATGAACAGAAACGGAATGAACCAAAATGAATAATATTCCAATAAATGAATAATAAACTCATCTATTTAATGATTTAATAAATTCACCTCTAGTTCAACAAAAATGGACCACAAGTTCGAAAGTTATTGACATGTAAGCAGAACTAACAAACATGATTTATGCCAATGCGTTTGTTCTTTCATTTCTGACAGCGTCGGTCCAGTCATCTATCACATAGACTGTGTACGTAATGCGGAAAAATTTGCATTCGCTTAAAGGCTCATCAAGTGTGTCTTCCCTCTTCTTCCCGTTCCTGTTTCAAGCTATCATTTACAACATTCCGCGATCCTTTTTGCTTACCGCCTCCCATTCATTACTACCACCGTGCACGCGAGCGAATTTCCTCGCTTCCCGAGCGAATTTCTCGGAATCTTCTTAATTCAGCGACCTTAATCGCGAGCTCTTCCCATTAAAAAAGCTTACTCACCGAATCGGAGGGAAAACGTAAACGCAGTAATAACCCGCGACATTGTAGACGGTAATTTATGGTTTCGATCAAGGAAAGGTATGGGCGATAAGCAGCCAACGCGACACACGCGTGTAGTTAACTGATAATGTGAGTTTTAATATTTGAGAGTTGATAGATGATAGGTTTTTAGAAAATAGAAAAATTTCGAACACAGGTGCTTTAAAACCAAAAACCAGAAACCTTTGCTTAGTATCGCCTATAAACAAAAATCATCGCCCCTCCGTCGCCACTCCTGCGCGAAGGGTTCATTTCCCCGCCTGAAGTGTGTTTGAACATCGAATCGCGCCGTTTTGTCTGCACGATGCACGTTCTTCCCATTGCGCGACTACGACGCAGCTATCGAATATCTTCGATATTATATACCAAACTAGCGATGACTTGGCGTACCACTCGACTTGATTTGACCCGGTCGATCCGTCCTGGCGCGGTCGAGTTCGAGTCCAATCGGGCCGATCTCGTTAATTGCGCAACGTCGACCCGTTGTTTGTCGATCCTGCATTTCTTGCTTCTTTCTCCATGGGCGATTCACGAACCACCGTGGATAGCCCGGAGGTTCGCATCAGGTTGTTCCTGGGCGCTAATATAACACCGGTACTCCTTCCTCCTCGATCGAGTCACGACTTAACATAGGCGTGGTATGGCGCTCTCCGGTAAGAAGATGGACGGTTTGACCTCTCCCGCGAGTTTCGAGTACGATCGCGGAAGCTAGGCATCGCCTCTCACTCGTAGAAATCGCCATTTTGATGTTAGGTACTGGCGATACAGGTTGTTCCAGGATTTGCATACATTCATACGCGTTTTACTAAATAATTGTCGTACACATTGCTACTTTACTGAATTTTACATCATTTACAAGTGAGTTTCATACTCATTTCTCTGACGAAACTTCTGAAGATCCCTGGATATTCCCTGACAGTCAGAAAAACATCAGAAAACAGTCAATGCATAGGAAATTTTAAAATACTCGACCGAATAGTTTCCTCCTCGTAAATTCCTGAATGCACTCCTCATTTCAGCTCGTCTAAACCAACCAAACGAAGACTTTCCGACGTATGTTCATGCATGTGCTCCACCGCGTTTCTTGCCACAAATCGGAGTTACTCGTGCCAGAAGCACCCGTAGAACCAGACGATCAATTAGCGAGCACCTTCCGAACTTAATTGCAAGAATCGCCGAGGATAATGGAGAAGTTCGATCCTCTATCAAAGCACGAAAAAAAGGAGCCATCGCTCAGGTCTATCGGACCTGAGATTCACGATGTCCCTGGCAAGCGAAAAGGGGCAGGGAAGGCCGGATTGGAACGTGCGCGCGTAAGAAACGTCGAGGAAAAAAGCTGCGAAGAGGGTTGGCACCAGAAGACAGGGGACGAAGAAAACGAGAAGAAAGGGAACATCGACGGCGTGAAAACCTGCCGAAATCTCCAGAGGGGAAAACAGAAGCCGCGTCTTGGCGTGCTCGTGGAAGGTTACGCGTTCACTCCACCTCCGAGGGTTTTCCACCTCCTTCGGCCCTCACCCTTCCCTTGATCGTTCTCCTTCTCGGCGACGGGGGTAGAAGTACCCAAGGGTGGGTCGGCCAGCAGAGGTAGCGACATCAGGGGCGTACGAAGAAAGGGGTTGCAGCGTGGTGGTCCTACATAGTTCGTCGGTGACAGGGTGGTGGGGTGTACAGGGTCGAAGTACAGTAGTGGTGTAGTAGTCGTCAGAAGGGGTGGCTGCAAAGGAAGGGGCATCGATCGGTCATGCGCAGACTATGTTCACCGTTCGTCTGTTCTTTACGTGTTACCGGGTACAAATGTGTGGGTGGCACACTGTTACATGGTTCGTACACGGCTAAGGGGTGGAGAGGGTGTGGTGCGCGGAATTGAACCTTTCACCTTCCCCGCGCGCATCTACGCGAGAACGACGGGTACCTGGTGATAAGGTATTCGATCTTCCACTTTCGTTTGTACTTTCGATCTCTTCGCCACCCCCTGCGTTGCAAGTGCAGGGCGATTATGGAGTCTCTTATTCTTGACAACGACCTTAGGGTGCAATGTACTGGATATAGAAAAACAGGGAATGGACGTCAACGTTAAACCGGTGCTGTACCATCCAAGACGGAGGCTGAGGGTTGTTAAACGAATAAGAACCGAACTAAAACGCTCAGACATTTAATATTATTAAATGTCATTAAATACACATCCAATATAGAACTTAGCAGGAAGAATTGAATAGTAATAACTTAGAGCGTATATTAATTATTCATTGAAGGTAGCAAGTGTCCACGTATTTATGAACAAGGGTGTATATTGAGACCAATCCTGAATTCCTAACGCCACCGAATCGGTACAAACTACCCCTAGGTACTATACTAGGTACTACCGGTTCCTTTTTCGGGAAACATTACAATTTAAGAAACCGTGTAAAGTGGTCCAATTTGAAAGATCTACCCCTACGCTCGTTTAGTATCCGTGGTAGAGGGTAGAGCGATCGCTAGGCCGCTCGACGAGCCACGGCCGCGTTAAACGA
>NW_026534337.1:16459924-16611324 GCF_026225885.1 Hylaeus anthracinus
TAAGTTATAACAACGAGGAATCGAGGATACGTAACCAGGCCTCCGCCCTGGTGAATACGATATCGTGACAACGAGATTCTCATCCACGGCGTTACATCCACCTACCTCGCGGAACCGCTTCTCGATCGCGAAACCGCAAGTAAGGCCTCCACGGAATGGGCTCGGATGGATCCTGTGTGCCCTAATGGCCGAGTAGAATCGAATGCGCGTCGGATCGTTTTCCTTTTCTTTCTCTCTCTCTCTCTCTCTCTCTCTCTCTCTCTCTCTCGCTCTCTCTCTTCTTCTGTTCGGGTCGTTTTGTTTTCCTCGGCCCCGAGTATCGATCGCCGCGAAGATCGTTTCTCTTATTCCGCGCGGAACAAAGGAGAAAGACGCTCGTTCGCGGGGAATATGTGTATTTACGGTTTTATAAAGGAATGCGTCGTTCCATGAGTGAACAGGAGGGGAGGTGGAATATCGTTCTGACTTCTGAAAATATTGTTGGGAATGATATACAGTCAGCTTCCTACTGTGGAAAGTGTAGGAAGGATCCGTAAATTAATCCGGGCTTTCTTGACACTCACAGATTTATTTCTTGGGAGTTCCAAAAGCGGGAGTTCCAAACAGCAGTACAGACAAAATAGCAATCCTCTGCAATCTTTTACTACGAGAACGTTAAAATTTAACACTACATAAGAAATAGTTATACGACAGTGAAATGAACGAATCGAACGAAAATTAAACAGCAATTATTCTCCTCGAGTACAGAAGACATTTCTATACCACTTTTTGGTCATCGCTAGAGTATCTAGATGTCACCAGGCCATAAGAATGACGGTTACCTGCCCAAGGAATGAAGAAACCAGATGCAAGAAGCTCCCCGAGGACATAAAACACGAAATAACTACAAATGATGCACCTACCGTTATCAGGAAGACACGCACGTGGAAGGCACCAAGCCCTGACCATGTACGTAACTTCTGGCACAAGCGATTCTCCTCAGCGCACGGGTACCTAACGAAACAGACAAATAGAGTCATTCAAAAGGCCTCATTTGTCCTCAGGGTTTCTCACAGAAGGCAAAACATAGATACCATCCGCGAATATCTCTAAAAATCTGACAAATTGCAGACGTATCACGCGTAGGTAGCTCCATTTTTTCAAATTTTCCTCCTTATCGCACCACAAGGAAAAGGAATGTTTCAAATTCGTTATTAAGTTCTAACTTGAAAACCTTGTTCGAATATTGATATTACTGAACATATAGTAATATAGAAAGTTCTCTTCCAAGCTGTAAACTCTTTCTAAACTCTTTCTAAAGGATGATAGGTAAAGTGTTAAGTGCATCTAGCAATATTTCATCGATCGTACGCTGCAATGCGGTGCGACGAGCGACCGCAACGATATAAAACACCCACGAGCGACGTCGTAGGTTAACTTGCAACAGAGAAGTCTAATGGCGTGATAAACGCACAATCACGCCACGGACAGCTGTATGCGACAAATTATTATTAATTGTCCTGGAATCTTTCATAGAAAGAGCTCGAACTGACATCACAGCTTTATTCAGTGTTCGCGTTTATCTTCGAATTTCGATGTAAAACAGTTTCAACAACGATTTGGTAGAAAATTGCCCGACCAATGGGCTCGATTCCGCAAGAATCGTGGCCGTCTTAGAAGCGAATCTCGCAATTCCAGTCTAATCGCGTGGCCGAAGACGTGATTGTAATAACAAATCTCAACAGGCCACGCCTATATGCCATTATCATTGGTCGGGGTACGGATAAGGGGCGAAATAGGAATGGTCGGGTCAGGTTGGTGATTGCAGTCGTAAAATCGAATCCAACGACAAGCAATCGGCCAACGAATTAATTTCTGATAATCGGTGCTCGAGTTTATTTCTTCTCTTCTCTTATTTCTCTTTATTATTTTCCCTCGATTAATTTATATATTTACACAAGTTTTAAATACATGGAAATATTATGATTTAAACACACCAATTTTCTAATATATAGAAACATTATTGGTTTGGTAGGTTTAGCGTTAAACGACATTCGCGCGGGAAAATCGGGCGTCGATAAGCGGATACAGGTACACAAGAGGCGGTGGAGACGGTGCCATTTGTACAACAATATATTATCCCAGCCAGTATTGCGTCGTATCGTGCTGGTTGGATGGCCTTTACCATCAGGGATATTGTGTGGCACCCATACGTGGCCACACATTGTGCGACACGGCCGCCGCTATCTGCATCCGGCAGAGACACCCTTACAAGAGACGTGAAAATATGCTCAAAGATTTCTCTGGGGAACGTCAATGCATCTCGCGACCCCGTCGACGTATTCACAGATGCCCCCTATTATCGAGCAATCCTCCTCTAATCTGAAAAATGTATCTTCCTCGCGCGTTTAGCGTCGCGTGGATACGTTGGCTCCTTCAAAGAGACCATCTGCGTCGTTCTACGTTTTCTCACATTTTTGTCTACTCGGTCGTTGCGATATCGCGATGGGATAGAAAATATCGAAAATAAAACAGAGTTTTCCACTGTTTGGAGAAAAAAATTGAATTTATCCACTAATGCAGTTTCATGCGCGGGCCCATGGAGAGTTCGAGATCTACCGATTTCTTTCGCACCTGTTCGATCGGTATCATTCCAAGCATATCGACGACGATTACACGCTCGTTGTCACGTGCACGTGTCAGCAGGCGATGCCAGCGTTCAACCGCGCTTCTGATCTGGTTACAGAAGAAATACTTAACAAATTGTCACGGCGTCGTATAAGGGAGGCATTTTACGAGTTTCGAATTGCTGAATTTCCAGCTGGGTGTACGTCCCTTTATTAGCAGTTCCTAAGTGCTGCACGCGGTTTACGTCCCCGTATATCCTCATTTATGGGCCTCGTTTTATTCGACGTCTATTTTTATTCCAGCAACACATTGTAAATCAACGGCGCGGCGTTCCACTTTCGTAGAAGTTCGAGCTCCGTCGGTCGTTCTCCTCGAAAATTTTCATCGTTCACGTCACGAACGAAAACTGTTCGTTACATAAATCGATTAACTCCAAATAGTTCAGAAGCGCGATGAAATAACGTATCTACATTGTTTTATAAAATTCCCTTTGTAATATAAATTCAACAAAATATAATATTATTAATCCCTGTCGTTCGGGAAAGTTATGGCTATACCGAGTACTTCGACATTCATAATTTGAGATTTTTGAAAAAATGATGTCAATCGATTTGTGCATCGGTTCGCGTATTTTAGTTTTCGAAGAGTTGTAAGAGGGTCTAAGTAAATAATGATTTTTTGTGGGTAGCGAGATCGGAATACCATCATGCTGGACAGGTGCGTGTAAAATGGTGAGAGGAACGGGGAGGGAGGGAGGGAGGGGTGAAGAGGTGATCTGTCTTGGTATGCCGGAGGGACCAGCCTCCTTTGGAAGTTTCGGATCCAAGGTCCGCTGTTGCCAGTCGCTATTCGTCTGACCCGAATATTTTTACTCGTTAAACGCTGATATTGATCGCGATAACGCGGACAACCGTATCTCGGGAGCCTTCGTTGTTTCGGCAAATTGCAATTAAAATGGAACGGCGCGAAGCAGATAAATTGGGTGCACGAGTTAGAAAATCGCAAAGCGTTTTAGCGAAATGTTGCGAACGTAAAAAATAATTCTTTCGGGGAAATATTAAATTGACTGTCGAATGTTAGAAGAAAAAAAATGAGAGCTCCCGCGGAATTTATTTTTGGTAAATTAATCGATGAATTTCCGGTGCTTCGTCAAACTTTTATTGAAATTAAACAGCGCAGAGCGGACAAATCGAGATACATAACGAGATAGAAGTACCGGAATTGGCTTGGTAATACATTTAAAAATATATTTTACTCGTATGATTACTCTGGCAGAATATTTCTTGCGGAAATAAATTAATCTTTATGATTCTGATTTTTCTTTTCTTTGAGTAAAAAATGTGGTGTTTGTATGTCTCGAGTTCTGTAGGGTTCGATAAGTAACGCAAAACCTGACGTTCCTTGTTAAGTTTATTTAAAAAAATTTAACGTTTCCAAAGACACTTGTAACCAGTTCGAATTGAATTTAACGATGCCAATAGTTTCGAGTGACACGTGATTCACGATCGCTTATGGATCAATCATTCCGCCATAAATCCATAGTTGAAACGATTACTGTCGTTTCGTTTGTTGGTTTTTGCGCGATTATTAATCGCGGCAAACGGCGAGGAACATGAGGTAACACAACAGCGTGTGCTCTAAGCGAGTTTATCGCGGTTTAAATTATACACCGCCTCTAACCGTTTCAGCAGAACATTCTTTCTTAATGAGCGACTTATTTCGCGTTCGCCGTTGCTCATATTTGGGTTAACGTATGGAGGAATGTTCCCCTATATGCGATCCTGTCGCAGGATACCGACATTTTTTCCACGACGCGGTCACATTATTCATAAAAGTATCGAACAGTCATAAACTTATATCATCATAAACTTATCGGTATCATAAACTTATAATTTTGCGAAAATTAATTTTGTCCATTGCTCGTATCTATTTTAACAATTATTTAACGGACGATCATTAAGGGATATCGGTACTCAGCATGTCGTTGGTAATACTAGCTTACAATTTCCGTCGCCGAGAAATACGATTAATCGATGCAGATCAATCACCACGATGGCAACGATATATTTGCCTTGTAAAGAATTATCACGAACGCGGACACCACTGTAATTACGGAAGACTCGACCACGTACGTGTTCACGTGGGAAACTACGCTCTCGCGTTGGCATACTTTCGTAAACGTTACCCGTATCAATAATTACATCGATTTGATATTTTAACGATTTCCCGAATATCCCACATTCGACACGCTTCTCGAGTAAAGTATCAAATATAACAACGAAGAACTCCCGTAAAATCAACTACCGTATTTTACGGACTATAAAATGCACATTTTTTCGTCGAAAAATTGCCTCCAAATTTCAGGTGTATCTTATGCTCGAAATTAATATAAAAATGTCCAGTGCCTGATGTAAATAAAACTATTTCACTAATTCCTTCTCATCAATGCATTTCGTAAATTCTATATATTTCAAGAATTTAAAATAGCGCTGCATGTTTTAAATTTGACTTTCGACAGACCGTAGAACACGTTCAATGAACTAAAGAGAACCACACAACTCACCCAAAATATCCACCTCGTAAGAGCCATAGTTGCTCCGCATCGAAATAATCATTGATCGTCTCTCGAAGATCACGATCGCTGACGTTTAGCCGGCGTATCGAATCGCGGCGCCATTAGCGGCTTAAAAATCGCGTTCTCTCGTAACACTTCATTCTAAACGTGTTTGTTCTCTCAAATATAAACCGGTCGATCGAGTGTGGCGACTCCGCTGCGATTACGCGCGCCGATTCCGCGCATTACGTCGGGAATCCGTCGAAACGTGACACCAGGTTTCTACAAACGTAGACATTTTTCTTCTTTTTTTTTTTTTTTTCAATCCGACCCGTGCGACGCGTTTTAATAATACCTGATTCTTCGTAGGACGCGCCAGGTGACGCAATCTAGGAAACGACCGCTCGAACGCGAACCAATGATATTTCACCCACGTTCGATAGCCTTCGATTCTATTTCATGTATGTATGGAATGTGTACGCGATGTGTATCAAACTAGCAATTTACATTTACATGCGACAAGTTACCGTTTCCTTCGTTCGATGGTGACGATCTTGCAGGGCAAATGGATAAAAGATATATTCGTGTCGCTTTTAATTGATTTACGAGTTCCGTATTGTTAAATCATAGAAGAAGAAAGAAAGAAAGAAAGAAAGAAGTTACATTGAAATACAAACAAGTATAGCGCTTTGAGGCCCACTATGTCTATCCAACTCTGGTAAAAATAATCTCAGAAATCATAATACTACACAAGTGACATTCCAAATGAGCAGAACGGACTAACGCTACCTTTCCTCCTCATCGTTATTAAACACAATTTACCAGGAAACATTCGTCCACGTGGATTCTTCCAGTTGGAATCATCGAGCATGGATCGAAAACACACTGTAACCCTAACCGAAAAAGAAGTAGAGACTCGTGCGCGCAGCTCTACTTACTCGCGGGATGCTAATTGGAAGAGCAGCCAGCAAACGGAGGTAGCTCAAAGAAAGAGACGAGGAAAGCAAGGGTGGACGAAGGAGAGAGGACGCGAGACCGGTCCAACGCGATCTCTTAGTCGATCTCAACGTCGATCGAATCGTCGCGAACGGTCGTCGAACATCGCTGCTACCGATTTAAACGGTCGAGGTGTCGATGACTACTATCCCGCTTATGCACTTGCATAAACCACCGGGACGTAACGCAGGAAGGAGCTAACGAGCCGCGCGAGCTATAACGGGCGATGATGTCGTTGAGGATAGATCGATCGTAAGAACAGCGCTGAGGAAACTGAGAGTTTCATAGTAAATGCAAGTGATTTAGATGAGTAGTAGATGAGTTAGGAAATGTAAGATTACAAGTAGGGTATGAGAATTGCTGTGGATCATTTGTATTTGCTATTTGGAGGTGGTGGAGCTCTTATCACTCGGATTTTTAGTATTTTAACAGGTGATGATGTCACTGAGTCAACAATCTGATCCGTTATAAGCTGAGACATTAACAATATTAAAAAAAATAAACTCTCGATCCAACACGTTCCAATCGACGAGACGACAAATGTAAGTTTGCAACTAGAGGAAGCAAGTTCCAGTAGATGAAGCGATATCAGCCACTTGGTGTTAACAAATCTCCTAACAATCTCTATCCATAATTCACATTTCATCAGCTCGTCATCGAGTCTCGGATCTGATCGATCGTCGCCTAACAGCGATGAAAGTAGCAAGTTACCGGTAACAAATAGATCCTTGAAATTGATCTGTCCGTCGCTAGATGAGAAAGCATCTGCAAGTTTGCAAGCAGAGAAACCGAGGTTCGATAGATCGGTGTCCATCTATATAGCTACTTGGAACTGACGGATCTCCCGGTAATTGGACTCTCGATAATTCATATTCAACTAATTTAGCAAGCACTTGTCGATGACACGGGATCCGTGGAGACGGACCAGTCGATGGCGGAAGCGTTTTAAGTTCAACACTCGTACCTATCCACCGTAAGAGCTGATGAGTCATTTGCGCAAGCACCGACTACTTTCAAATTATACTCGGCTTCAGTGAAAGTCAACAGAGGAAAGGCAACACGTGTTGCTGCGAATATAAAAATCGCCCATGAAACCAGACGCAAAGCCAATACCATCTAGCACTCGAACAGGAGAAATATCGAATCATGCATTCGAAGTGGATGGAATTCCTGCAGCGAATGAATCATTTCATAATAGGGGTAGGTAATGTTTTCTGTAGCAATGTCAAGGTAGAAGCAAGTGAACACCTTTGAATTCAACAACGCCTGCTGCACAGTAGAAACCTCATTCGTACCCAAACACATTCATCGACCAAAAAACTGGGTCTACACAATTGCCACGCATTCGATCCAAAGAAAAAACAAAGATACAAGTTCCCAGTAAAGCTTAGTTCCGATTGTTCCGTCTGTCATCGATACGTCTCGGGCGGTGAGACAGCAGAGCGGATGCTGTAAACAAAGAGGCGACAGGCAGTCCACTCGGAGGCTGCGATCGAACGAAGACAGCATCGCTGCTGGCGGAGGGGAATTATCGAATGGTAAAGAGGAAGAGAAGTTTCAAAGAGTCAGCCAGGAGAGAGAGAGAGAGAGGAAGAGCGGAGAGTACAGCTGGTATCGGCGACGGTGTTCGCAAAGGTGGACGAAGCCGCGATGGTGATACCGATGCCATCGGCCGTGGTAGCGCACAGTGGTGGTGGACGTCGATGACTGGCGGTGGTGGTGGTCGAGTGAACGTCGATGGTGGTGGTGGTCCAGGGCCCCAACACTTGCTCTTAAGAGAGATTTGCCCCCTCCTGCCGCGGGCGGCGCCACTCGAGGAGATCCTTTCCTCTTTTCGCCTCTAGGCCATTCTCGAGAGGCGCGCGCGGCAACTCGGTGTCGCACGATCGGTCCTCGTCGACCTTCGACCAATACGCGCGCTTGTACGTGCCTGTAGCAGCTTTTCCCGGGTGACTTTTCCGAAACTGACGCGACACGCGCTCACCTGGCTGAACTCGTGGCCGGTAACACGACTGGCCCCGCGGCCGTCCTTGCCCCGACCTTCCCCTCCGCCCCCACGTGACACCGGTCGACCACGTGACTGCCATCGGCCGTCGGGATCTTCGGTCGTGGAACGTCAACATCCGTCGCACTGCCCCAGGGATCCTTCGACACTCTCGCCCGAGGATGTCTCAGCGTGGACGTTGATCGACCCTGTTACTGTTACGAAATCGGTGCTTTCGTGACGGGTTCCTGGACAAGCTGACGCGTGTTATCGTTCTTCCAGTGTTATCGATGTTCCAGGACTTGGAAATAGTTCCTTGGTAATATCGAGCAACCATCCATCGGACTAGTGACAGTTTACATGTTTCACTCCCCAGCTTGAAAACTCTTCGAGGGTTAAAGTTTCGATACTCTTCGTATCTGGTGCAAGTGCGTCGATGTTAACCACCGAATGGACGTTTCGTAGGTGGTCACCCGTTGCGCAAACAAATGACAGCGAACGCGCCGTTGTCACGTTTACAGAGGGTCTCGTAGAATGCGTTCAACGAACGCACCGAAGACAAGCGCGATCGCGAGTAAAAGAATACGAGGCACCTCCGTCGAGGAACAGGATCGTCGAGCCGCCATGCCGACAGGAAGTGCACGCGAGCCGATCGGTGCAATCTCGTTACCGATAGCCGTCCTGGAGTCTATTCCACGGTGAAATCAGGCCGTGTCTCGAGCGTCTAAGCTGAATGTGAGAACGGTAGCCGGCGAGGAACGTACAAACGAGCTCGCCACGTGACTGCTCGGAACTGGCTGCGTTTTTGCGTCGCTGTAGACCGTCTGGGTTCAGCTCCCCGCGATCTACCGCGTTTCAGTCGGAATCACCGACGAATATCTGAGATTCCGCGTGCTTTCGAGAGTGTCCTCGTTTCTCGAGACATTCGCAGTGTCCGCGACTTCGAAATTTTGCGGAGAACTGCGAACTTTCGATGCTTGATACTTCGATGCAAGGGGAATATCATTTTCTCGAGCGTTTAAGGTGCGAAGGGATCGTTGATGCAATTTGGTGGGATTTAATTACGCGGGGAAGCCGCGTTATTAAGTTGGGAAGGGGACCGAGCCGAAAGAATTCAGGTTTCCTGCCGTCATCGATCAGCGAAACCGGTGGAAAGCCGGGAGACTTTAATGTCCGCGCAGGCGGGATCGTTTTACGTCTGGTTTCGAAGACTCGGCCGCTCGGGCGCGTTAAAAAACGATCGTTTCGCGAGGAAACCGCTTCATCGCGACGAAATACTGGTTCGTGCGAGCTCGAGGAATATTCCAGCTCGAACTGATCAAGGCAACGAGGGACTCTGAATTCTCTAATCTTCACGGTCGGATTGTGCTGAACTGGATAGAGCTCCACGTGCACCAGCGACGTGACAGTTGGATTGCGATTCTTGAGAACCGGATTGGCTGGAATCGTTCATCTCGACGGAATCAGTGCCGCAGAAATACTCGAGTTAAATTGGATTAATGAAAGCTGGAACTAAATACTCGTAGCTAGATTCTAGATGGAAGAATGTTTTGTGCTTCTTTGCAGATTGGTTAAAACTGCCTGTATCAATCCGCGTGGTCTCGACGGAATCACGAGTGTCTGCATTCGAGTTCAAACGAATCGATTTTACACTGCGAAGAGCATCTTCAACGTGTACCATCGTCGTGATACTTGATATTCGTGGAATCACGAGCGCGTAAGGAATATTCGAGTTTAAATAGAACCATTCGAGTTGAAAGCAGGGACTGATTACACCCGTACCTTTCCACCTAGAAGAGTGCATCGTTCACTTAAATCGCAGACCAGTGGAGCTTCTCTGAAGCATCCCGAAAGCATCGGAGTTTCACTGAACACGAGCGTTGGGCAACAGGTGTTCGCGCCACGCTGGTCGTTCCAGCGACCTGCGCCGAAAGGAAAAAGAGGGTCAAGCTCGTTTGGAAAATTGGACGCGGTCCTGTTCGACGGCGAACGGGGACCGTTACCGAAGACACGGCTGATTCATCGGTCCATTGTCTTCGAGCGTGCTCGAGAGGATCCTCGGTCGATCGCGAATACTGTATCGTTGATCATCGTGCATCGCTCCGGTCGACGTTGCGTTCGCAAAGAGAAAGTGATTAATAATAAGGGCGTGTAAGAGTTCCGTGACGGAGGTTCGTGCGCGCGTGCAAGTGGAATATAGGAACCAGCGAACAGGTTGTTTACATGGTTCCGTTGCCGAAGAAACGGGAGAAAACGGAATCGAAGGGAGAATCTATGAACCTGCATCCGTACTCACTCGAACAGTGGAGGTGCCCCGTCGCCTCCTTTCGGCTGACACGCGGTGACCCGTCGAAGAAGAGACGCCAACGTCCGCGAATTCCGGTGATCGAGGCAGCGTCCGCGGCAGCGCTAGGAAAAGTGGCTCATCATGTCCGTGCTCGAAGCTGGTGAAGCCGACAGGACGACTATGTCACCTCTGGACGAAGTCGTGTCCCCGACGAGCGTCGAGTCGGAACTGATGGTCACCGACATGTTGGACGAGCACGAGACCACGTTGAACGAGCACAGGGACGGCAAGCGAAAAAGAGACACGGACGGCGAAGAGCTCACGCCTAGGAAACTGCCGTCGCTGACGAGGAACAACAATGACGTGGGATTCGTTCTCGAGGAGAACGCCGACGACGATCTGCACGAGGACAGGGACGACGTAAGTTGGAGTTACTTTTTCTTTTCGAGAGATCGAGACGACCTCGAAGAAGGTTGTTGTTAATTTCGCATAATTTCAATACCAATATGTAACATATTATGTGTATATTTTTATTTCACCACAATTTTTGTAACAATAGAGTCGCTACCCCTTTTAGCTGAACGAAGGAAACGCTATCGCGCGGTTAAGCGAATTAAATCATGGAACACGATGTAACAAATGTAACATCGGTTAACTGTCAGAAAAACCAAAACCGCAGCATACAATAGCGTCGCGTGTAAAATGTAAACCCTTCTCTTAAAACTTGAATACACATAACCGAAACGTGACCACAGTGTCGAAGACCAAAATTAAAACGCACACGGTAGACACAACAGGCGAAGAAATTAATTCTGTGCTCTCCTATGGTAATGTTAGAAAATCATAGAACTTTCAATCTCATAATCAAAATGTTGGTACTTTAACGTGACTAAATGGCTATCGAACATTTTTATTTACATTAGAGTTATAAGCAGTATATCGATTTGAACGAACCATATGAATGATAAGGGCTAACCTGGAATTACAAATGCACGAACGTAAAGGCCCAGAATTAATTTCTACGCCAAATACTTCGTAATCGAAGTACAGTTTTCGCTAAACTTGCGACAGGCTCGCAACCGCGCGTTATCGTAAAACGAAACTGAAATCGCTGTTAACAGCGCTGGTAGGGGGTGACATTTTATTCCCCCCGTGGCAATTGTAATGACGCGAAAGTCGAATACATCGAATGCCGTGACGAAACTTGAGAAGACACCACACCACGGTAACGTTTCAATGACATTTATCCTCTTTTAAAGCGTACTCCATAACCCCTCTTCGACGGGCCCTGACTCTCAAACTACATTGCGTAGAAACTAAATTCTCACGTGGCAAGTGAAAGAGCAGCTGTCGGTCGAGGTGTCCGCCTACGCACGGGTTATACCTGTTTCGCTATCGCGAACGTATTCAACTCTGACACACGACAACAAATCAGGTGCTCGGATCCAGGACTATAATAAAACGAAGCTATTGGCGCGTCATCTTTACGGTCCAGGAAGCCCCGGCGAACGCGCGGAGGTCTCCTTATTTAGTGAGCGCCTTTTCGTTAACGTCGAACCAGACGGTCGCCGATAGGGATCTGTCGATTTACCTTAGAAATCTCGTTTTCACCGCGTTCGAATCGAATTATGGCGGCAATTGTTGTCCTCTCGCGGGTCTCCCAGGCCTTTATTTTAGCTCGTGATATGCTAAGGGTGTCGAAGCTGTTAAAAACCTCGATCTCGCCTAGCGATTGCCTTCGAGTCTGTGGCAAAGTTATCGCGGAACTTTTGTACTCTACCCTGGCGTCGAGAGGCTTTACTTGTAGACCGAAGTCATCGAGCACGTATTGGTATTCATTCCTACGCCGTTACGGCCCGGTGATTGCTGTCGTAAACCCAATATGATCTTTTGCCTACGAGCGTCCATTAAATACTTCCTCGGTAACAACAATAACCGAGGAAAAATTAAAAACAATATTCCTGCGTTTATTGCGCGGTCTGGGCGCGTTTCGACAATGCCGCGGGAAGCACCGACGCACCGAACAACCGTTGAACGAGACAAGGCGGTAAATCTCGGCTCCTCTAAAATTCCATTTTTATTCCTCGCTGCTCCTCGACGCCGTCATACTTTCCAAGCAAATTTCTCGCTAGCCATAAAATCCTCGAGGCTTTCCAAAACTACTTAACCCGACTGTTCGCTCCTAATGGCCGGGGTATATTATTCGCGCGCAGCCTCCATCGATCGACGCGGGATTTTGGTTTCTTCTTCGCTTTAGGTCCAGTCATGGATTTAATTGTGGATTGGTTCTTTTTGCATTTATTTTATTTTACACACTTGCCACCGTGTTTACAACCGCACATGTCGCAGCGTCCGCGACCAGGGAGTTACGCGTAGATCAGAGCGGTTGCATCGCGCATCAGCACGCGGCTAATGGAATCTCTAATGGCGTACGTCGGATCGCTGAGATCGGCATCGAATCGGTCGTCAGCGGCCGAGGTAGATACAGGATAGCGCCAAGTCGCGTCTCAGGATCGCGCGTAGATTTTTCCTGAAACCCGTTTCCGTGACCTCGTGCTCGGTCTTGTATCCTACGACAATCCCGCTGCCTACGCGCGTCGGCCTGGCCACCGTCCCCGTTTTCGAGTCGGACGATCGTAAAATCCGAACGCCGGAGGAGGAGCACCCCCGACGATCGCGTATCTCGACCGCGAACTCGCCACGGGCGTGTTTCTTGTAGCAATTAGGCCGTTCGTACCGCGCCAGAGGTATCGTCCTGCCCGATCAAGACAATAAATTCCAGATCATCGTTTCGGAGCGACAGCGACGTCGCTCGATCTCGCGGCTGATTAGTCGCGCGTCACGGGTCTAGCGTTACCTGACCAGCGTTTGCTGGAACAGAGATTGGCACACGTTTTGGGACGTGTTTTTGATGTAGAAGCTTAGCATGGGGTTGAGTAGAGGGTCACGCGCTATTTTTCGAATTTTTTAGAACTTTTTTTCAGTGGGAGGTAACGAGGCATAAATTGAAGAGAAAGTTTATTCAAATTTGGTAATTTTAGATGCATATTGTTTCGGAAATTATATTTGAAATTCATTTGGAAATCTATTTGGAAATGATGAAATAGGGGGATGTATACTATACTATACTATATTATATACTATATACTATACTATAATTTAATCTCGCTGTCAAGCAACTTTTCCTTGCTCAGCTTCGCCTGCGTTATCGCCCAAGCCTCTAGCAAGTCAGCTTCACCTCGAAACCTTCGGAATAATAAAATGGTTCGCGCCGCGCCAGTTAAAGGCTCTGGAATGTATAAAGAAGCCATAAAGAATCTCTCCGCGAAGGTCTACGCGTTCATACCCAGAGAGAGGTCTTCCAGCCTGCACCGGAAGGGATAATAGGCGAATATCATCAAATGTCGAGGTTTCTAGCGTTAGGTCGCCGGCTATTTATTTACACACAATCACGCGGTGCGTCGATGTCGCGTTCTGTTGTGCACGATCGGCTTCGGGGGGAACACGTTTACCCCGATGCCAATTCCAGGATCCGTAGAATAGGCATCGAGGATTCCATTAGCCGTGTTTCCAGTCGGAGCGCGCGTAAAAATCATTCGTAACCGTTCCTGGCGCGATTCTTTCGCGAAGGAAACAGGCATCTCGTCGAATTTACCGTTTCCCATTGGCACGCACGTAGATCAATTTATTGGGACACCGAGGGGATGTGTCCCGATGAATCGTGACGATTTAGAAAATGAAAAAGCACGAGGCACGCAGATATTGTTTCCTCCTCTGCCATTGGTAGAACAGGATATGAAGGCAAGATCCGTTGGATAATCTGTGACAATATCGACCTTTTCTTAGATATTACTTAATAAAAATATTTTTAAGGCCTTAAGCAACAAGAACGTAAGCAAAAATCAATTTTTCGACTCAGAAAGAAGAGTACCTCCCTAGTGATACGTACCAAGCAATGAAACTTCATCCTAGTCGGTACAAATAAACGCAGTCGAGCCATTAAACGAGGTGTTATAAATCTACGGACGTTTTAAGGACTCGCACTGTCGCGATAAACCAACAAGTCCAAAAGGATTACTTCGCGCTTGGCGCACCACTGTCGTAAATTGTCAAACCGACTCCAGTCGCGTAGAACGGAAATTAAATATTAAAATGTCATTGAATAGAGATTAACCAAATCAAAATTACAAAAAAATATATATATATATAAAAGCCAATTCTAATCCATCCCCATCGACCAGTTTTCGGTAAATTTCTAACGTGTTCCTTGCTGGCAGTAAACACCGGGTTTGATCGTCGGGGAAATCCCCGACTGACAGTTTTGACACAAGCTAGTAATCGCCGTTATAAAGTTATACGAACGATTTAAAGGTGAGTCTAGCACACCTTTCACGTTGTACTGGATACGACGTGTAGGAACACGTGGATTTCATTCCAGACTCTCCCGGAGCTCGATCACCTCGGTTAGGGGCATACACGCGTTACTATTCCTTTTAATAGTGCTTAAATAGAGGTATTTCCAGTAGGCAGTAAATATCTGTAGTTCAAATTCTCGGTGACCTCGAATCCTGTTCGCAATTGTCAGTCTTTTAATTAACTAGTCGCCACGAAGGTTGGGTGCTTTTTCTCTTATTTCGTAGGCGGGGAGACCTCACACAAGGTGTGGCAATATCAATTGCGCTCCGAAATAACCCGTTTATGATAGGTTTGATAGCAAATAAATTTTCTATAATAATTATCTAGCAAGCGATCTTCCTGGGCAAGAGTTAACCTCGATTTGTAAAGCCATCCAAACCTCTCGGGGATGCCTCTGGGATAGGGATGTTCGCTAGTCGCGACACCGCGTGTCGGTGAATCCATCATCGGCGGTCGTAGACACGAGCGTCTGTCGTTAACGAATGTTCGTCGAAGCTTCACCCTTCCCGAACAACGAATTTTCCAGGGGAAAATTCCAGCCACGAGACACGGTAGTCGAAAGGCCAAATATAAATCAGCCGTGGCATCTTAGATAATGATAGGCATGCGCGATGCTCATATTCGCCGGTCGAGACGGTTGATATATTGTTTGGAGGCTTCCGAAGGTAGTAGTTAAAATTCCTGGCGAATGATAATCCACCGGCGACTGCGTTGGCGAGCCGATGCGTGCACACGATTTCCGGGCTAACGCTATAAGCTGGATCGTTACGGCTGCTCAGTGCCGAGTAATCATCGATCAGTGAAATTACACGCTTCCGTTCGATTTTCCAGAGTCGATTCCCTCGTCGATTCGAGGTGGTCTGGGTTAAATACAATCGTCATCGTATGTTCGGTAAACGTTACAGATTTGGTCCAAGAAAAATTTCATTCGGTTTCGTAATTCCCTGTTCCGTCGCAAGCAGAGAATTGAGACATCGAGCGATTCTGCGCGCAGGTACTTTACCTGTTCTCTTATGAGAGTATCGCAACAATGAAGTTGCTGTTAAACGATCGGATATGACGGGGTAATGACGTCAAACTATTCGCAAGAATCGTACGCAAATTGACTCGAGCGATCGTCCGTCGGCGTGTAAATTACGAGCGATTACGATGATTACAGGTGCCGTAACCACCTTCTCGCCTGGCGTCCAATTTATCGGAAATGAAGTTACTTTTATTCGTTATTACGTACTCGTAACGACTGTGTAGGTGACAAAATGACTGGTTAATGGGCATCGAAGATTGTCGCGTTCGATTATTCGGAATTGCAAATCTCGGGAAGTCTCGGAGTTCTTAAACTCCTTTGCATAATTTCGCGAAACATTTGATCTCTGTGATTCCTGGAATCGATTGGTGAATATATTCCAACTCAAGAAATACACGCATGTCGAACATACAGAACGGTGGTCGAACAAAATATTTTCTTTACAAATAAAAATATTATACGATTTACAAGTAAAAATATTCGATTTACAAATTGCCGCAAAACAAACTCACCGAGAATCCTCGAAAGCTTATTGGACAATCCCGATAGACCAGCGCCCAGCACTTAACTCCTCAGCCGCGAGGATACACAATTTAAACGACCAGCGTCGAGGAAGCATCGGTGCTATCCTTTCGATAAATTCTCCCCTGTCGTCCTATCCAGCAGCTGGAAGTTGGCCGCGCGCATAGAAAACGAATTCCCCGTAAAGAAAGGTTCCGTCGTCATAAGGTTCGCAAATCCTTCCTCCGCGGAGGAAAGCCGACAGCCCCGGCCGACATTTTTGTCACCGGCCCGTGGAGGACGCAACAAACCGAAGACGCTCGTGGTTTCTTTAACCGAGGCTTTCTTTAAACGAGGCTCCACGTTGCACTCCTACTGTCCCACGGCAGGCTTTGTGGGAGGCAATAAAGATCTGGATTAAAGCTGGCTCCAGCCGGCAGCGCACCGTGCAAACGCATAAACATAAGCGAAAAGCCGAAGCCTCGGCTCGAGGGAACTCAATAAACGGCGGGGCTGGCGGCAAATTTATCCGCGTAACAGCCGTTTTACTCAGCGGCTGTATATTATTACATCGTGCGTTGCGCCTAGCCTTCTACCGGTGGCTCGCGGTTCCTAACGTTCGCCTTCTCCTTATCCCGCTACTCCTTTCTCCTCCCGCGGAAGCTGACAACCGACAGATAAGGGAGAACGGGGTGGAGCGGGTAAACCGTTGGATTAGAAAACAGGTTCGAGCTTCGTATTTCGCGGCATCGACGACTCGTGTGCGTGTTTTAATTCGCGCGCTATGAATGGCGTTCCGCTCGCTGAACGAACGATCGCCGTGAACGAATCCTTGCTCTTTTTGCTTGAATCGCGGCCGATTTTCTCCACGGTTGATCTTGCCGATGGAAATCGTTCGGTCTTATCTAGTCGTTTTAATAGATGGGAAGGTTTCATTAGAATGCAAATGGCGCGAAATTAGGAGGGCGGTATAATTATTTTGTACGCGTTTGCATAATAGTTACAAGTTCTTGCTTGATAAAGTATATCGATACACCCATCTTTCTTTGGTTTGTTTGTTACTTTAATATCATGGTGGTTTCAAAAGTTACCATTTAAATAATTCCATTATGAATAATTTTCGTTGGGAATAATTCCATATTGGAAGCTTCCTGATCGCTAATCTTTTCGAAGTATCGTAATACTCTATCGAACCGATGCTCGAACGTTAAATATTCGATCCGCGGTGCTTTTCGCATTAATTTTAGCTCGCGTTTATCGGACCGCTCTCGCTTCACAACTATTAAATGCAAGCCAGGCCTCGATAACACCTTCGATTCACGAGCAGGGGCAAGTTCGCAACTAGGAGCATTCGTTTATCGTAGGAATCGTGTCCTAAATACATTCCCGATGGTAGCATCGGGCGCGATGCGTTAACGCTCCCGTTCGTTTCGCTTTTTGTTTGCCGAGAGTCGATATGCAAATGGTAATATATGAAAGTCACGCGATATTAAGATTTTCATTTTTACTTCTAAACGAGAGAGGAAGAGACTAATATCAAGGGTATCGACTCTGAATATCCGAGGTATTTTTGACCTATTTTCTTCCTTCCTTTATTTCTATTTTGTTACTTTCTCATTCATTATTTCGTTGCCTCCTTTTGTATTGCGTTCGTAGTTAGAATGATAATTAAAAGACATTTTTGTTTGCATTTTAGTGCAAGGGTAATAATTGGTTGCTTCACAAATACACGAAATCTACGGTCTAGTAATTCCTTATCAAGACTCTTCTCGAGAAATAAAATAAAAATGGATACCATCCCTTCAAAACCAGTGCTTCCGACTAATCGTAAAACATTTTTCCACATTCTTTTTTTTTTCGCGCGACTAACGTTAAATTCGACGACGCTCCTTTCTGCATAGCCCCTGTACAGCAATTATAGTTAAGGAAACGCGATATAAGTGTGCAATTCGCCGTTGCATTCATCGCGAATCGCATTCAGCCGCGGAACAACAGCTGCGTCGTGATCATCAGTTGAATGCAACTTCAACCTCTGAAGTATGCACGGTGTCTGCGAACGGAAGATAATAAACGCGGGTAACAGTACCATCAAAGTTTTTTTTTTTTCCGCTCGTACGTTTCTTTGCTATCCGGGAATGACGTTACACGGCCGTTGTATCCGTTTTGTTACGGGCGCTCACCACTCCGTCACTGTTGAAACGCGAGTCGCCCGAGTTTTCGCATTCTTCCAGCTCCGGGGCATGGGGCAACGGGTCGGTGTGTTCGCCTCGGCGTCTGTTCCTTGAACTCCTTGTTACGGAAACATCGTCACGGATCACGGTCTAGTTCGAGCACCGATGGAATTCATTTCCATCGTTTCTTGCCACGGGGAACGATCGTAATCGAGAAAAACGCGAGGACAACGAATAAAACGATTCGAGGCTTCTTCGAAACTTTGTGGAAATCTAAGTTGGGCATTAACCTTTTCGGTGCTCTGCGCGAGTATACTCGCTAGTTTATAAATAATGTTTTTTTTTTCTCATAGACATGTGTTTTATAAATATATTCATTATTATAAATATATGCTTGAATAAATATTGAGCTGAATTAGTCATTTTAAATTATTTTGAATGAATTCTAAAAATCGACGGATCCTCTGCACGATCTGCGCTCCCACGCAGTAAAACTCATACGAGACCGAGTACACGCATAGTCAAGTACTCGTAACCGACAGGGGCCAATTTGGTCGCGCTAACGAAGCTCGAAATTCGCACCTACGCGTCCCGAAATTTGCATCGCGGTGCATTAGCGTGTCACGCGAAGCGGACGACGACGCGAAACGCGTCGCGCAAACGTCGTCGATTAGCGTGACGCGGTTAATCGGACGCGACGAATGCGAAGGCTCGTCCAGTGTCCGTGTACAGGTTCGGAAAAATGGGGGGTTGGGTTGAGGTTCGGTGTCGCGCGATAAGTCGAAAATTGCTACAGTGTGTCGGAAACAATTTGACATGGAACGTCGTTGCACGACGCGCGGTAACGAGCACGAAATAAGACGCATATATTACGACCTTAATAATCTGGGACCGATTTACATAGTAATTACTAAGCTTTCTGCTTCCAAATTACTTCTCAGAGGAGCCGTCAAAGCGTCGACGGGTAGCCGACAACGGATAGGAGTAATAAGTATGCGAACGGTAACGAAAGAAACCCAGAAGAGAATCGCTCGTTTACCGGAATAAGGCATTCGATCATTGGACTAAGGGAGAGCGAGACCCCCGAGGGTAAACGACTTACGCCTTCCAACGAAATGGCTTTTCTAATTTGAGTCGAACTGCTCTCGCCACCTTTGTGCATGCAGATTTTACACTCTGGAAGTGTATGTACGTTCTTGGGTAATTATTCTTGTCGCAAAATTTGTAGCTTTCATCTAACGGTATATAAAATTAATAAGAAAGAACAGACAAAAAATAATCGTCAGTATTGGTACGATTCTGATGCGACTGGTATACAATGTTAATTGTGTATTTATCATTATTATAAAATAATTCTAATAGTCAACAATTAGAAATTTAGCACAAATTTGTATAAGGTAATTGATTCTTTTAACCATCAACTGTTTAGAAACTTTAGTTGCAACTTAATTACACCGACATTCGAGTGCCTTTATTTCGTTCTATTTCTCCTGTTAGACAAAAGCGCAGGTCAGTTACAAAACAACATCGGTTGAATCCTAGTATCTCAAGGATGCGCGATCAGTGACACAATCACCGTTTCGTGGAATGCAAAGTATTCGGCCGCTGTCGTCGAAATCGTTCGTTTTTGCCCGAGGCAGAAGTCGCGACGCTCGATCAGCCAGACATTATCACGAAATTCCAAGCATCGTTTCCAACAGCGTTATCACACGATCGCTAGATCGCGACGCGCACTTAACTGGCCCTCTAATGACCCTGGAACTTACCCTCACCCAACAGGGAGTCACGAACGAATCCTAGCCGAACGAACGACGCTTCCTGGCTTTCTACTGTAGACACGTACTTTCTAACAGTAGCGCCGTCCAACCATTTCGCTTTTAGTAATTAGCGATTGATGCTAATTCTTAAGTCACGCATCTAAAATCTACAACAAACTCTACTTTGTGAATAATCTTAAATTTAAGTGTCGAAGCAATTGGAATAGTCATAACTTTTTATATTCGTAATAATTGCATTATTATTATTATTTGTACATTATTTCATCACAGTCGAATACGAAACCAAATCTCCAAGATGAAAACCAAAGCATCCAGCAAACCACCGTTACAACAAATGATCGGAGGTTAATTCGCAATCATCGCGGTACATTGGTAACAAGTCGAGCCTTTGGTAACGCAATAATTGATGCGTAATTGATCAAATGCACCGAGCACCTCAAAAGGCCGCGCGCGGACTTTCCAGCCGCGGGTGCCCTAATGCAATTTCACTCTAGCGCTAATCATTGACCATTGGTGCTCGTCGCGTCGATGGTTCGCTTCGCTTTGGTCCGATTATTTCGATTAGCCTCGAATGTCGGCCATTGTTTCAGGCCCCTGCTCGTCGAGGCTCCCTTCGATGCTTCTACACGCGGATAAAACCGTTAACCTTTTGCCGTCCTACTTCGATCCAGCTCGTTGTATCGAAGACGCGCACGCTCGAATATGACTCATAGATGCGCGAGAAATATGAAATATGAATTGCACGATTCGCCGGAGGTGAGTCTCGAAGCGACGCAGGTAATCGCCGAGGCGCGAGGCATTTCGCGCCAAGTCGTTCGCGTAGTGCCGCCTCTCCTCGGTTTCAGCTTTTTCTAGTCTCCGGGGAGAGGTGTGGGGGGGGGCGAGGAGGCCACCTCGTCGCTTCGGCAGAGTTAATTTAAATAAATTAATACTAACTTGCGCGCGGGCGCGAGGGTACGTCTTCGCCGTATTTGCGAGTGTGGAGAATTTCTAAATCTTTTCGAGTCATTTGTAAATCGTTATTCGTCATTCAGAAATTAATTTCACTAGGTCCACTACAGACGAAAGGTTGATTTACGTCTTTTTTTGTTTAACTCAATCATCTGGAATAATTGAAAGGTAAAAGTTTCTTATGAAATGTAATATATCTTATTGCATTTCTGAGAATGAAACAAAATTTTGATTAGAATTGATAAAATGAATACACGGGTAAACAGATGCCAGGATAAATTTATAGACCGCGCGTATAATATTTCCTCACATGAACATCTAACAGCTCCGCAGATCCCAGTTATGGAATATTATACGTTTAATTAACGTGTATATAAACGATGAAGAAATAATTTCTTTTGTAAGAAAATAAGAAAGAAAGAAAATAAAATTCACGCGATAGACGGTTATAATAATAAAGAACAATACGTATGCGTGACTTTATCGAAAGTGACAATGACGAACGAGGCAATGAAAATAATATTACCGAAATAGTGTTGTATCTCGCGTCGTTAGGCTAGCTACGCGTAAATTCTATCTATATACGCGATGCTGTGTATCCTCGTGAGCTGAAGTTGGGAATACGATGACGCGATAGTATGTTCTTCTTTACATTTTAAGATGGAAATCTTACGTGTATACGACGCATTGCCGTTGCGGCCGTTAGAAGTTATCTTTAAACATAAATTGCTACGATAGTTGCAAAAGGGTCTAGCAGGAATGACGATCGGTTATTTAGCTGACACATGTAAAAGTCTCGGAACGGTCGGAGTTCTGGAACATGGTTAAATAATTAAAAAGAAACAAAATCCCATGCATTACGTCCGGTGCAATGGACTGAAGGAGAACGAAACAATGCTCAGACACACTACGCGTATCGTTCCGGCTACGCATACGACAGGGACTGCATATTTTCACTATAACAGTCTAATAGCTTATAAAAAGATGCATCCGTCGAGGTTCAATATGTCGACCTTTACGTGACATTTAGTTCGTTTCATATTGGCAGTTTTGTTTCTTTTTAATTATTTACGTTCAGTCACGTACGTTCGGCCACGATGCGCATAGTGTGTCTGACCATTATCTCATTCTACTTTAGCCCATTGCAAGGAGCGTAACGCATAGGATTTTTGTTTCTTTTTAATCACACGTGTATCACAAGAAACGAAATACACGTATAAACAAATAATACGATAAATTCAATTTCGCGTAACTTGAGGTCTGGCTTAGGTCTGGGTTTCTCTGAGCTCCTGACGTGATCGCGGCGAGCGAAAAGACTTGGCCACCGTCCCGAAGTATTGGTTGCCACGATCTGAGGCAGGTGTTTCCCTAACTACCCCGAGCAGGCTAATAATACCAGTCGTATTCGAGTGTTCCAGCTTTTATCCCATAATCTCGAGGCACGAGAAGCTCCGGGGGAAGCTTCTTCGTCATATTGGAGAGGTCCAACGTCGGTGAATTGAACGCGTCGCATGGAACAGCCCAAAGGCACCTGCGCTCGTCGGCCTATACCCGTCGGCATGTTACGCAAAGTGACTGCCTACGTTTCACCGCGTTTATTTAAACACGAACTGTGTCCCGTCGATTCGGTCCACGTGCACGTTCACGTTGTACACTCAACGCCGAACGCGTTGAACGTTTAAATATGTATCGTAGCTACACGACAGGGCGTGGAACCTGTTACCGGTTCGAGTAGGCGGATTCGGCCACTTTGAGAAATTGTTTCACGCCGCGTGGGCGGAATGTCCGCGGGTCCTGGTATCGAATCGCGAAGGCTTAAGTGTTAAAAAGAATTTGGACATTTTCTGGATAAGAAAACAGGATTGGAAAAGTTTTGGGATATTCTGAGTGATAGGTACTGGGACACGCTTAGATCGACATTAAACGCAGACACTGGAAATGAACAGATTCCCATGGATTGTCCCGTGAATTATTGAAAGCCAGGCATTTTTGTCGGTCGATGCACGAACGATAAAAAGAAGACAAGCCCGTTCGAGAACAAATGATTCAATTAGAGCCGATCGATTTCGTTCCTCGCTTCCGTGCTAATGGTATCGCGTGACGCTGTGACAGTGTTTCAGTGGGAGCCCTAATTACTCGCGGAGAACACGCGAGTTCCGGAGCGTGCATCTATCGCGGGTCTCGGTTCAAGTCTACGTCGGAACTGTAAAACAAAGATCGGGCGGCGATCCGACACGCGGCTAAAAATTATTAACGTGTTCTTTATCATCGCGGTCACGAAGAGTTTGATATTCGACGAGGGGTTGGAGGACGAAGCGGAGACAGGGGAGAGGCGTTAATACACGATGGAACAGCACGCACGCGTCGTGTAGTGTCGTGTAATGTGATCTACAAATCATACGGCGATGCGTTAACCGTATTTATCGGTCGTGATATTTTTTTTTTTTCCATCGGCGCGACAAGGTGGACCAGGCTGACTTATCGGTACTAGTCAGGGATTCGTTGTCACGCGACTATTTTTCCAACGTGTACACCGTGTATTTTTAACGGGTTAACTGTCCACCGCCAGTACTTTATCGCTGTTTCCTTTTTAATCGTCGATGATACGTGTTTCTATTTTCAAGTTGAACCTACGACTGAGACGATAGATTCGATTTAGTTCTGTTTGCTTTATCGTCTATAAAGATACGTTTAGTTGTACACGCAGAGTTTTGCGTGACGAGATCGAGGATTCTATTTAATTAATAAAATATGAGAAATATAGATTGTGAAACTTTGATAGTATTCCGGTATCGAAGATTACACTCTTCCACGTAGGATGTGTAATTAATGGCTGGCTAATGTGGTAACAGATATACTTATTAATCGTCGTTTATTGACATTTTGCAACGTTAATCACGAGCACGACTCGCGTTATCACGATTAAAAGAAAAAGTGGCGGCCATGAACTTTTGCTCGTCCCGCTCGTTCTTCGATATTCATCATGACGTTCGTGAATGGCGCTCCCGCGTCGATTCTGATGACGATAGTTCAGGAATCGAGCTAATAAAGTCAACTGTAAAGTTGGAGATAACCTTTCCGCTGTGTTTGATACACGCTTGTCGCGCGGTGGTTTCTCGAATCGGCGTGTCATCATTCTAGCCGGATGACCGCTAAGCAAAGATGGGAAAATTTTATTCGATTGCAGAGATAACGAGTAACACCGAGGTACAGCGATCTAATCGTGACGTTTGTGAATCATTAAAATTCTAATTTCAATTATTATTCTCCTTAGAAAAAGAAGTAATCCAAGCAATCGTCTCGGCGTTTTTCAAAAATATTTCTCAACTTTCCGCCGCCTCGTCTTATCGTGAACAAAAGTCACGGTGACGGAACGGACACCGCAATGTCCCAATTATGTTCGCAGCAGTTCCCGTTTTTCCGCCTAACAAGTTCACTTATCGCGTTGCACCTGCCGTTCGCTTTGAACCAGCGTCCACCGTGGGTTATAGCCGTCGACCGCCTACGAGGATCCGATCCTGTAGGTTCCCGAGATGATTGGTGCTGCGCCGCGTATCCCGATCTCCATACACGCGGACAGCATTAGCATAACACGATCTAATTGATGCCGGGTCGTATTGTGCGCCTTCGCCTCTCGCCGTGGCATTCGCTATTGGATGCACTGGACGCGTGCAGTTAGATGCACGCATTGTTCAGGTGCACGGTGACGCAACTTGAAAGAACACGTTACAAATATATTTCAAGGAGCAATTGCTAGTGTAGAATAAAGAGTAATTGCTCGTGCCTGACCATTTTTTTAATTTTAATAATTTCGTGCGAAGCGATGAACCGAATTTTAACACGTATCGTTTTCAAAATGCTCTAATTCACTCGAATTAATTCAACGTACATTTTCCACACACTGTTATTTATCCTCTTGCAATATAGAGGTTGGTGCCTCGCAACCATAGCTCAGAATCGTCGTAAAATATTATCCTTTCGACAGAAGCGTACAACTGACGACTAATAAATCAATCCAATTAATGACTACGAGCATTGCACCATCACGGTTTGCCCTCTTTGAACGTGGCGATTAAAAAGATAAATCTATACGGCTAGCAAATAATGTACTTATGAATATTTATTATGTCGCGTCGGCTCGCGCGCTGACGTCGGCTGAGGATTCGCTCACAAAATCCCCAACGCGAAAAAAAGGTAGCAAACAAGATGATTTAGAGGTATTTAGTGATTTAATGACCCGACGGTGATTGCCGACGTCTTATTCTTAACGAGTAGTATGTGTATATCGAGGTTAGGATATAAGCAGCTGGCTGAACTTCGTCTCTGTACACAATGGTCGGCATTACACTGTGAACGTTTTTGTAAGTTTCGTTAAGTAGGGAACGTCACCCTTCGTTTTCTTTCTCTTCATGGTGTATTTTCATCTTTCTCCTTTTCTTAGGACATTTCCCATTAATTTCCCTTCTAAATATGACTCTGCATAGTGCTCTAATCGCCGATGAAAAGCGAGTAATGTGTTCGGCAGAAAATTCCCAATAATCAGTGATCACCGATCAGTCGTCTACGGAATGCATCCGTTGGTCCGCAATTCTAATAACTTGTCCACGAGATCGGTTGCTCGAGGGAAACATGTAAAAGTCGCGTAAATTTATTATTACTGAAAACAAACACCGTTAGACATTTACCACGCGACGTTAAATGATCGCTACAGGAAGTCGATGTTTTCCAGACGTCATCGTGATCGAAGTCGGACACATACGCGCACCGGCGAGCACTTCCTAATCTGCAACTAATCGAAATTGTAAAGAGGGAATTGTTGGAATAAATCGGTCCTCTTTGTAGACACTTTGTCATTGAGCCCGTGGAATAAATTGCGATCGTTCTCTCGGCGACTGAAAATCAAGTAGATCCGAACGTGACCGCGTATATTTCATCAAGTCTCGTTTAATAATTATTATGCGCATAAACGTTGCCTTTCGACGGTGAATTATTATCCCGTATATCTGTATTTCGATGAACAGAAACGATCCATCAGTTGGTCATTGACCTGGACCCGAAAATGAACTCGGTTCGGAGATTTGCTCGATGGTTAGGCGCGTGGAAAGATCAGAAAGATGAAAGAAACGATCCGAAAAATTTGTAACAAAATATTTTACCATTGCACCGAGTTTCGATACTGCGATATTGCGATAGATATACTTTCAGTTGGAGTAACCAGACAAATATTTGCGTACGTTTTAATAGTAATCTTAACTCGATCTGAAGGACGGCGGTTCGCGAGCTATAATTACACGCCTGTCGTTTGAAATTTAAGAGATTTGCGTATCTGGCTGTCTTCGGTTAAAAATCGGAACCACGAACGTACGCATTAACGTCACCAAGAGAGAATAATGAAGCAATAACGTTTCTAGTATATAATTAATCCAATGTTTCGACGCTCGTGAAACGTTGATTATGGCGTTTGCTCGCCGAAGAATCGAAGAACCCCCATTTTTACTGCGTTACCAGATGTTCGATCGATAGATTCGAAACCGAAACCCGCGTCGCGCTTGCCGTTTAACATTGTAACGCGGACCCTTGCGCAATAGATCGCCCATACACGTGCGCGCGCGCGCGCGCTATGAAAACGTTTCAGCTGACATTTTCCCTGACTAATAGCGATTGGATCTTCAACGGCAACAAACGCAGGCGGAATCTCTTTGATATCCTCTTGGAGTGCAAAGGGTTAATCTTAATCAATGTTCCCATCGCGAGTTTCTGAGAAGTCGAACGTTACTCGATTTACACCGATCAAGACACTTCTAACGCTCTCGAAACGTCTAGAGCAAAAAATTTCTTCCAAAATCCGCGAAAGGTGCTCCGTCGATCTCTAATTGCGACCCACTCGAGGGTAAACGATGTCCTCCTCGATCCGCGGCTAATGGCTGGAGGCCTTCGGCAAACAAAGTCGATGATGAAAAAACGCTTGGACGGCGGGGGAGGGGTATCGTTCGACGACAACAATGATGTTCACCGTTAATTTGAGCGGACGAGTGAATCGACCGTTTATCGTTTTGCCGGTGTGAAGGCCGCGGACACGGAGGAACTCGCGCGTGTGTAGGACGACACGTAGCCGTGCACACGACCGCGTGGCAAAGAGGCGAGAGTCCGGTCCAGAGGGTTCAAGCTAACGGGACCGAAAAGCCGATCGTAAGAGCGGCTGTGTGAGCAGCACGTTTCGCACACCCGCGCGAAAACACGTACACGCGCGTGTGTGCGCGCACGCCGAGGGGAAAAAAGTTTTTACAGTCCTGGAACGTGTCCGCGACGAGCGTTACGGTGATATACGATGCACGAACTACTGTAACGCGGAGGGTTCGTCGTTCCTCGTGCCCCGGATGCGTGGTTGCCTGGTGATTTCAATGCTCGTCTAGGGCGTGCCTCTTAATTCGAGGTAATTAGTATCGCAACCGATCCATTAATCGTCCTGTACGCGTACGACTCTTGGAGTGCAGGTTGTATGACAGGTTTCGATGAGTGTAGCTTGATTTTTATTTTCTTGCGAAAGAGTTCTTTGATTCGAAGCTCGAATTGTCCGGTCCGTAGGTAATCGATTCGTTAATCGTTCTGTGATCGAAGTAGGTACTCCAAGAACGGAAGTTGTACGACGATGACTTTAACGAGGACATTTTGATTTTTCGTTTCTTCTGAAACAGATCTTGATCTTGTATCTTTAATGAGGACATTTTTATGTTTCCTCTCTTCCGAAACAAATCTCGATTTGAACTTTAGATCGTCAGGTCTGTCAGCAACCGATCCATTAATCGTCCTGTAGGCGAGCTGCCCTCAGAATGGACGTTGTAAGAAAGTCTTCGATGAGTATATACCTCGATTTTTCCTTTCTTTCGGAACAGATCTCGAGTTGAACTCGGGATTGTTAGCTCTGTAGGTAACCAGATCATTAATCGTCCCGTGGGCGAAGTAGGAACTCTTTACAATGTAGGTTGTAAGTGTCTTTGATGAGAACACGTTGATTTTTTGCTCGAACAGATCTCGATTCGAACTTTGGATTGTTAGCTCCCTGTAAGTAGACGTCATGCGATGCCCTGAATGCGTGTTCGACCGGTGACTTCAACGCTTGTATAGGGTGTGCCTGTTGATTCGAGATAATTAGTCTAGCAGTCGATCCATTAATCGTCCTACTCGAAGTGCTCGAAATTATATAATTTGTTTTTCTCTTGGAGTAGGCTCGTTGATACCGTTGGGACAAAAATAAATTGTTAAATTCTATTTGTCGCAAATAAATCATGTAAGCAGTAGTAACAATAACATTTCCCTTGCGATCCATGTGAGATGAAGAAATTCTGTTTTCTTGGGCAAGTAAGAATTATAGTAATCTCTCGAACACCAATTTACTGTAACTTTCTGTCTTCTGAAGAATACGTTATTTTCTCCATCAAAGAAATCTTTTATTGCCCCGTCATGTCCGATAATCAATCTTTCTTAAAATATCTTCAGTATTAAGTACTTCACCAAACGACGCTGTCATCTAAGAACATAAGTTCCCAGCAACTTTGTATTTACATAAATAGGTCTACCATAATTTTGAATTAACGTCCGAATGAGACTGTGGTACGCGAAACACGGTTAACGCGAAGTAGGATTCCGCAGGATCGAGAATCTTGAAAGTGGAGTTTAATGAGTCTACTCGATTAGATGACGTCAGAAGTAAATGAACATTGGAATGATTGATTCAACTGTGCCAACGAAGCACACCAACAGGATAACGTTATAACACGACAGTTTTTAATGAGAGGTAAATAAATTTCTCTTCGACTTCTTCTTTTATTGCGCGTAAAATGTCCGGTGGTGATACCGATTCGTTAAGCAGATCGAACGCTCCATTTGCGATTTAAACGGTCTGAAATTTCGTTTCGTATAACCGTGTTCCAATTAACGTAATTGGTATAACGTACACGTCGACGATGATGCATCGTTACGTAACGAGTCGTGGAAAATTATTAATCGAAGTAGGTTAGGGAACGCTGGAATGCAGACGATACGCAAGATCGCTGTGATTCAGAGCATCGCACCACGTGAACGATCTGTAATATTTAGTTCTTTGAACGCTAATTATTAGCCTTGCGCGAGCTATTTTTTTTTTCGTGAAACGTCAACTTACAATCAGGTATATTTTAAAGTTACAGAATTAAATAATTTAAGGCTTTTAACAAATATTTCCCTATTTTTTTATAATAGTTATTTAATTGCTAGATCAAACGAAAAAAGAAACACCTGTTCGTTCAAATCAACAATCATAAATCATACACTAATACGTTCGTATAGAATTATTCAGAGTTGAAAGTTTCTATAGCCCATAAAAAGAAAAATAAACAGGAAGACAAATAATACATAATATATACCTTGTTGACAACGTAATTTTCCTTCCATTACAGCTTTCACTGAGAAATTCATGCGTTGACCACAAGAGTTTGCAAATTTTATTTGCTTTGCTCTTCCATCCGTAACAGACAATTTACTTTTCCCACGAAAATGCCTAAACAACCGTGAGATTGCAGCTAATATTTCTTATTCGGTTAATCTAACGTTTCCACAAGAACCTTGGCGTGCATCGTAAATGAAACAACACGACACGTAAATGGGGACAAATGGAGTGCATTTAAGCGCACTTATGGTCCAAGTACGACGGTCACCTTTCGCGAAACGTGCACAAAGTTGTTACTTATTATTGTTCGCGCTTCTTTATTATCGATTAGCAACGGTGGTCTCGAGCCCGCATGCTTTTGCTGCGACGTGCTCGATTATTTTCAATGCAAAAACTCGCATACTCGTCGCGCGGCGTTATACTTCCTCGTAATTTACATTCGCCCGAGCCTGGGTGAATTATGCAGGGATTTTATTCGGAGGTGAGCAACTTTTTGAGAAGTAACTATATGGAACGAAACAAAATGAAAATCAATAGTGGTGAAATTTTGTTTGGAAGCTTTTTAACTTTTTTTTAATTGTAATCAAAAGGTAATTACAAATTTTATTCGAAATGTCCGAAACGAATTTGAAAGAGAATTAAATTCTACGTGATAAATTGACATAAACTTTTCCTTTATCTCATTGTTCGAAATAAAGTTTAGCCAATAGTGTCACAGACATATACGTGTGCTTTCAATAAGGAAAGAAATAAAACATGTTAACGATAACAGCCTCAAAGCCAATCATGTGGTCGCGATAGGCTGCTGTTACTGCTATCAATTTTCCTCCAAGTAATACAGTTATCGGTGCGAGGAACAAGGAGTGGACGGCTGATAGGGTAACTGAAAACCGAGTCGAAACAAGATGCAATTCCACAAATCATCTTTGCCTAACAAAAAGCGCGCTTCAACCTCATCGTGTACTGTTGCTCTACAAAGTGGCAATTTCAACTTCGACGATTGACCCTCTTCCCATGAACACCACCGTTACAAGATTATTATCATTAGATTATATTATCACCGCTACGATATCATACGGTACATCTTTTTTCTGAAATTTCAATTATTTAAGATAGGGACCTGGAAGTTACTGTACACCTGATCACCCCCTAATCACAGTGGAAGTTATACAAAAATACTACATTCAGCTATAAAGCACTCGTTAACTGAGCATATTTATTCTATAACAATCTAGATCCTATTGCATCGTCTCAATACATTTTTTCCTAAAACTTCACACTCCAAGATTCGAGCTTGAAAGTTAACCCGCGATGCACTGTGTCCGAGGAATTACTTAACGGTGCAAGCTGCAAAGAAATAGAAAAGCTTTCATTGGTCGTAATCCCTGGCCGAAATCGGCGATCTCCTTGACCGTGGCCGATCCGTTAAGGTAACGTAAGGTAACGTAAGGAAAGGTGCGGTAACACGAGGTAAGATAAGGGCGTCATGCGTTGGTTACCGTTGGGTGGCGCTGGATGGTCCGCTTGGAATGTCGTTTAGCGACTTCCCTCTCCCACCATCTTCATCCAGAGCTCTTTCTTCGGCTTCTCCGCGGGTTTCGTCTTCTCTTCGTTCAGCTCCTACGTACCTTCCGTGCCCCAACACTGGTGCGTATCTTCGTTCCCGTCGATTGTAATCGCGGATGGATCCTCGGTCGCTACCCTCTATCGGGAACATCCAACTCCGCGGTGATAGGATGATTCATTCCTCGGGGGGAGAAATTCAACTCTTCGTTGAACGAACTTTATTCTTTGAAATTGGAAGATTGTTGTCTCGACGCGTTCGTGAATTAATTTTAAGGTGAGATTTGGGAGAAGTTTAATATTCCGGTTTATAAAGAATCCCTTTTTGAGGGTAGCTGAGTATTCGATTTGGGGAAGATTATTTTATTTTCTTCAAGGTTGTGACATTCGATTTCATTCTATTTCGTGAAGATTACTTCATTTACTTGTTTAAATCCATTTCTGAATATGTGCACGAAGTAATTTTTACAACGGGGCGATTCAGTTTTTTGGGAGAAGTTTAACCCTCTGTTTCGATGATGTTTAGTTCAAATCTCAAACAGAATTTCTTGGTATGCCTGAGAATTTATTATGCAATGAGATAATCTATTTTTTGGGGGAGAAGTATAATCCTCTATTTTCATAAAGTTTATTTAATATTCCATTTATTTAATAGTCGGACCTGTTCAAATAAACAGCTCGTATATTATTATACAGATCATTTAGGCAGTTATCCCATCCCGAATTATTCTCACGGATCAAAAGACACCTTTCGCTCGAGCGTTCTTCGCAAAAAGATCATCGGTCTTGAAGCCAGCACGAAACTGTTTTGTCGGGTCTCGATTGAGTGGCGAATCATCAAACATCGTTCCTGAATGAACGGCTAAATAACACGTTCTCTCGGAGCGAACCAGCTGAAACCATTTCAACCTAATCCGCGGCGTAACAGTGGCAATTACTGCTTTTACGCAAGTAACGGACCGAAGATTACCGATGATTACCACCTCAGCTATTCCTTTATCGACAGTTTACTCTCACGCTGCCTCTTCCCATAGCGCATTATATATCTATATACACCCGGTAGCCACGTTTCGAAAAATTGTATTTTTAAGATTCGAAGAGGTGCTTCTGTGCTAGTCTATCGACGATGAAGCGCGCAATAAATAACGAGGAAATATATTTACAACGAGGATTAACCCACCGTGAGTTAACACGAGTACAGTTATAAATTGATTCCTGAACGTTGAATTTATCGAGGGGATTAGATAGATAGACCGAAAACCAGTCGGTTTCGTATCGATGCGAATCGCGGTCCCTTGCTTGGGTTCAGAAAATATATTTTTATCGAAAGAGATATTTCCATGAATCGATAAATAATTCTCGATCGAACAGTGACGTAAATTACGACACGTGGGATAGGTGTTAGTAATAATAATAATAATAATAAGTGGCACGGGAAACAGTAGGCCTGGGAGAAAAGTGGTACTTGGCGTCGCAAGGAGCTGTTTAAATATTCAAGTGTAATTCTGTGTGAGTCAACTACGACGAATTTGGCTGCTTTCTAAATTTTGAATCATCGCTTCTCGTTGCCCCGTTTGTGGAACGGAGTACACGGCGTTCAATCACTTTCTAATCTGCAGTGGAAAGGGATGTTCATGGTACGACAAATGTAGACGCGTTTAGGTCGAGTTCCAAAATGTAAAAGAGACTGCGAAATGAAAGCAATGTCAACAATTCGATGACTAAGGAAAACAACGCCTAATCGTACCTAGTCATTAAAAACCAAAGTTTCTCCCTGAAACCTCTTACGAAAAATCCCCTATAAAATTCAACGATTAGCCCGAATGAACGTTCGAATTCGTCGCTAATCGTTCCCTCAAAATTTCACCCCATCTCTGCCACACCAGCCTCGGACAAATCGAGCTTCGGCTTGATTAATGACAATTGGATACCACGCGCGAGAAAGGTGCGATAATCGCGGCGATTCTTACGCCGTATGTGATCCGTAAAGGATAGAGATTCGGTTCCATTTCGGCGCTCGATCAATGACCAGGATCGCGGGCAATGGTTGTTTCAGCTTTCGAACGGCTGATTAATCGTGCCTTTCGTTTCTGCGCGGATCAAAAGCTGCGCGAACAGGAACTGAAGAATAAAACGACGAACGAAAGAAAGGATATGTACGGTGCCGGTCTGGCCAGCGAAACGGAATAATGTCGAGCCTCCTGGAGCGACGTGGCCGGAGGCTACCGATCACGCGTTCTGTTTGTCGTCGGATGCAACAAGAATTTACTGGGGCACCGGGAAACTAGTCCGTCTGCTGTTTCTATCAGCTATTTTTTCAGTTTTGTTTCGCGTCGTTCGCCAGAACCGCGGTTTGCGGTCGAGAGATCGGTAAGCTGAACGGGAATCGTAAACTCAGCGCGTGGACAGGGAATTAGCTTCGCCGCAAAGCGCGGCAATTATTCCATCGCGTCGAACCGATCGCTCTTAGCTTCGAGCCCGTTGTAAAGACACAAAATTAATTTCTATACGTAATTGTCAAGGACACTTGTAATCTGTTAGAAGAACCACGGTAAGAAACATTGTTTGGCTACCGAACTTTGAGTATCATATATGAATGGATATGTAGTAATGGCCACCAGTTTGAGACTTGGGTTACGTATAAATCCACTGTATTTGTGCTATACCATTTGCAGAGGATCACTAACCCGGGAAAAACAGTTATAAACCAATGAGAAACATTTTCTTTCGTCGTTTTTACCTGTCTTCATTCAGAAGAGAGATGAAAGTCAACTCATTGTCAGTTGCGTGTCTTACTCGATTTAGGAAGAGACTATAAAACACCCTGAATCATAAGAGATTGTGCAAGATGTGAAACCGTAGCTAAGAACTGCAGGGGTTCATAAAACACATCGAAGGGAGCAAGAAAGTCTTAAATTACAGTTCTTTGCACCTGTACGGTGAAAAAGTTGCATTTATATACAATGTCCTTCTGACATGAACAGCTACTTACAACGAGTGGTTTCTTGGAACGCGATCAGTGTTCATTACAAAGGATTTACAAAAAAAAAAAAACGCCAAACCAAGACACTAAACTCTACAGTAGTACACAGTACCGTTAATTGAACAGTAACCCAATTGAATCCGTCGCTAATTACCAAGCAGTGACGCGACGTAAAATAAATTCATAGAAAAAAATAAAAATGATTTTTTCATTACTAAATATATGTATAATAAACACCAACAAACGAATTTCCCATTAACTAACTTGTTCTTGAAAAAAAAAAAAATTACGAATATAGCTATGACATTCGCGACTCCAAGGCTTCCATCTTTAAACAAGTTCTCCCATTTTGATATCCACGACTGGGTACCAATTTTTGTTCTGAATTCTATCGTTCGGTCTCGCCAGTGCGCCTCGTTGCGATCGTGAATGGCGTTCCGAGGCGTAATTACGCGGCAGAATTTACACCGGCATAAATTACGCCCCGCGCGAGTCGACGACCTATAACGTCGGTTTGCTAGCCGTTTTCACCTTGCGGATTAATAGCGGTTTCGCGGCATGAATGAAGGTTGACGGAAAAGCGGCTTGGAAACGGTCCGCGGCGAGACTCATTTCTTCGTTTAATTAATACGTACCACGGACGCGCCTCCTGCAGCGAAACCAACCCCGATTCCGATAACGACGCCAGGTGTTATCGAGTGTCGCGATTCTAATCTGATCCTGGCCGGGAGCGATAAATATTATCAATATATTAGGCTCACTGTAGAGCGATTAATCGTAAGGCAACCGATAAGATTCCCATTAGGATTTAAAGCCGCTCTATTAAGCAGCTATTACATACGTGTCTTGGCTGCGTGGAAGAGGAATGAAATTAAAGATGGTGGATTGCGTTTGTGCGTGCTTCCATGGGTTCGACGAGCTCGATAAAATGATTTTAATAGCGACGAAACTGGGTAGATCGGATCTCGGGGATATCCGTATAATTTTATATATTTTGTTTTAAAATTATGTTTTTTTGGGGAACTCTTTGCTGGTGACAATTTTTCATTTGTCTGCTAAATGGGAATAAGTGGTAACGACTGTGATTATTGGACTGCGAACTTGACGCATTTATGGTTCGTTCAATAATGATATAGATAACATATAAAAAATATGTAGTGTAGAATATATATTCTATTAATTAATATAATGATGTTAATATTTCGTTTTGCATAGGTACAAGTAGAACGAAAATAATGTCGAATTTTAAAGTTAAAATAGAAGTTTAAGATAGAAAATATCTAAATCAGCCATTTCAAAATGACGTAACTTCTTCTTCCTTTTTTTTTTTTGTTAAAATAGTTCTACGCGTCGTTGTTTCAACTACTATTTATTTTCATTTGAAGATGACGTAAGTAAAATCGACACTTCTAAATAAACCTGTAATTAAACTATCGAGATACCACCGAACCAAGACTCCCGAAACCAGAGTTCCGGAGGTGTCGGCGCCGGTCACCTGCCTAGACGGAGAGAGTTTCGCGACTGGCACCCCGACACCGACGGTCCGCGACGTATCACGCAGGTTCGCGGATGCAGATTTGCGATCGGAAAGCGTCGGCGAGCGTCGTGCGACCCCGTAGGGTATCTCTCCTATTCGTTCAATCGTAAGGACGTCCCCTTCGTGAATCGCGGCCGCCACGATCATCTAGGTGGGGCAAGCTCTAGGAGCAGTCGCACGTGGTGGCGCGTATCCTCGGGCGAAATTTCGGTCGTGTCTATACGAAGCGAACAAACGAGAGCTCTCCCGTTCTCTCCTATCCTCCACTCCCGTCAGGCACTGGTAGGGTAGAATTCTTAAAGGTGGTGGTGGTGGTGGTGGTGGTGGTGGTGCAGCTGCCGTCGAAGGACGACGACGCCTGGTCCCCAGTTCACGATGGTGGCGGCCGTCGGTGGTAGTAGTAGTAGCTCTCGGTAAGAGCGCACGACCAAGTGCCACCTCCCATTTCGTCCTCGGCGTGCTGGCACACACGGCTGTTAGCTATACTTTCGTACGCCTCGCCGTCGTCCCCGTGGTTCAGTCGGTCGGCCGCAACACACCGCTCGATCAGCTGTTCTCCGGCTCGCCTCGATCTCCCGCGAATCCCGGCATCGATCGTTCTCACCGATCGGCCCGTTCCATTCGTCGGTTTCGCGGTGCAGCGTCTTCGAGCCGCCTGGACGCCGGCGCGACGCCTCTTACGCGTCGATGCGACCCTCGCGCGGCGGACTGATGCGCGAACGATCCGCGACCATGGTCGAATCCGCGCGCCTCCGCTCGCTCGTCGCGAGCGCGACGGCCAACGAGTACTCGGGATCTCGATCCTCTGCCGCTCACGACACCCGGTGAACTTGGGATCCTGGTCTGCCGGAAGTCCTTAGGATTTTCTTCTCTCCCGTATGAAATGTGTTTCTATCGACTGTACGAGCTCCGTTTCTTCCTGGTCCTCTGATCCGTTGGGAATTCGATCCAGCGAATTTTTCAGAGGTGCTCGACGAAAGGATTTTCGAATATGGAACTTCGGGCATTTAATATCCGCGTCTTTTCGTCTTGGTTGCTTCGCTGGTGTTCTGTGTAATTGGGAACTAGAGGGTAGAGGTTTTTGGATCTTGATCTGTTCCTTTGGTTCCGGGAGACTAGAGGTGATAGATCCAAGCGCGCTCCAACTGATTGATCCAAGTGAGTCGATACGCGGAGAACGATCGGGAATCGTCGCGAAGTGGTGCAGGATTGACAAGTCACACGCGTGTGTTTGTTATGTGACCGGGTTGACAGTGCAGGAAGTGGTGGACGCTGAAAAGGTGACTGGGACGGATTCGATACGACGGAACCGGCAAACTGGAGATCCTAGGGATGTTTCCGCCGCGCACGGAAGCGCCGACAGCGGACAAGCTGGCGCTCTGTTACGCGCCCCACGTTGACATGACCACGGTCATCGAGGTCGAGGTGCGTTTCGATTAGAAGTTTCGCGATTAAGGAACACTGGCTTTTTGCTCGGTGGTTAGGAGCTGCAAGGCTTGGGACACGGTTCTAACCACTCGAAACTTGATTTGGGATGTTTGGGATATGGAAACTTTGGTTTTCCACTTGATGATTAGGGACTCCAAGGGTTAAGGGGTGATTCTAGCGACTCCAAGATTGATTTGGAGCACCGATGAGTTAAAGGTGGTAGTTTTTAATTAGCCGAGTGAAATGAATCGTTAATATTTATATTGTAATTGAATGTGTGGTATTATTATTTCATGATGAAATTAAATATAACTCTAGTTATTTGCATAGCGTTTAGATGCTACAAAGGTTAAGGCTCGTTTCTTTCGACTCGAAAATCGACTTAGAGGAATGACAAAATTGCATAGGTAATTTGTTTCTGATTAGAATTAGTTACAGGCGGTATTTTGCATTGGTCGTTCGTTTCACGAGTGAAATGAATCGTAAATGTTTGTATTAGAACAGAAATTGAGCATCTCTGACTAGATTAGAAGTTTTATGATCGACGCTTCAGGATATGGGTACTCTGGTTTGTGAATCGATGTTTAGGAGCTCCGTATTTTCTTTCTAGTTGCTTGTCCACAATCTACGATCTGTCGATTTCGACACGACTTATTGGTTATTAATTGTCTACTTGTCATGTGTGGTAAGAGGGACGATTTCTCTTGCGTTATCAATAGCGATCTCGACTGGAAAGTTTGGCTATGCGTCTTGTGAAATGCTCGCCGGTGGTTAGGACGCTTGCAGATTGCTCACCAGTCAAAATTTCACGCGTGTATAGCCTTCGTATCGTTTCGATCCGAGTCGCTATTAAATGATCGTCATAATTTCTTCTTTTTTTTTTTTCTACCCGTAATCTACATGGTTTCCGACTTCCCAAATTACTTTCGTCGCGTCGATCAATCTTCTTGGTAGGCACGTTGCCGTCGAGACGATTGATTTCGGAGAGAGATTTTTACGCTTCGAAAGAACATGGTTGCAAGAATGACAGGCACTTCGATCGGAAATTAGCGGTTAGCCGAAACACGTTTCGTTTCTTCAGAGATGAATTTACATTCATTCGCGACGGATGGGACACCAGACTCTTGCCAGTTAATACGTATGTTAGTTCGACGGTATTCAAATTATCGCTGTTGAATATTTCCTGAGGCTTCGCGTTATTTTTGGACGTGGGAACAAATATTTTTCGTGTGCTCCGGGTTATTTGAGGTTCGATGAGTGTAGTTGAATTAAAAACTTCAACTGGGCTGTTTATTCTTATAATTGCTTGCAGTTGCAAAGTGTTAGAACATATTTAGTTTATTTTGTTACGTTCTTTCCTAATTTTTTGATACTCTAGGTTATTCATACTAAAGTTGAGAGAAGTTTATTTTTGCGTTTGTTTCTGTCGAATTTCTTACGCATAACCTAAGTGTCAGAAAAGACACTCTTTTAAATTTTTCTCTCACTAAGTAGCGTCGGTTCCTCGTACTCAAAATAAGCAATAACCATTTCGACAAAGAGTACGAAAATTAATCCATCGATTGAATTAATTATCCGAACATTTCGTTAACCGCATATCTTCCATTTAATGAAATGAGTACTTAAATCGCGTCTGCATTCCTCCGTCGTAATGGATGCGCGAAACAATATTATGCCGTCGATTAAGCGGCTAATTCCTTTTCGCATAACGGCGCCGGCGCAGCGGAATTCTCGAAAAACGACGGGGGCAATCAATTTCCGCTAAACATAAAAGGGCAATCGCGATAACAGAAAGGTGACTACGGATTTAACCCGCTCCCGCGCTGTTAAATCTGTACCTTAACTGCCCGATAAATTGAAAAACAGAAAATTAGCTACGAGAGAGAAATTCGAAACACGCGTTCGCCGAACACGTGGAAGTCGGACTCATATTATGGTCGAATAACGAATATTACTGCAAATTGAAGACGTCTTAATGTCTTTCCGTAGCGTCGTGACGAACGGTACTTTTCCACCAGACGTAACGACGCATGTCGTTAAACGACGACAAATATTTCAATACGGAACAAGACGTGCGGAGGAACTGCGGTCCTAAGACAAAATGGCGTGCCTCGTTCTGCGTTAATTTGTTATTTCCGCGTTCTAGGACAGCTGGAAGCATGGGGACTGTTTGTTGTAAAAGTAGTATTTTTTTCAACCAAACAATTCTTAGTTGGTACTCATTATCTTCAGATCTCCCAAAGGCTCAGTCTTGATCGTCTATTAGGGGAAGGGCTATAATTTTTTGAAAAAATGAGTTTGTAATTTTTGGTTGAAAGTCGATGTAAGAAAATGTCACGAATAAAGTACTCAATTATTAAGAAGCAATTGGTATTCTTGGCGTGTTTAATTTTGAACATTTTTGCACAGGAGAATAATAATAAATCTGTTAGGGCGTGAAATCGTGCTTTTGGAGGATCAAAGAATTCGACATCGAAGAGGCTGCCCGTAACGGCATTTAACGACCGTCGGCCCAAAATCGAACGGAAAGGTCCGTTATAGAAGGGAACTCTCACTTGGCCAAACACGTAACTGTCTAATCTGTCTGATACTACCGTGTAACGAGGCGAAATTCATCGGTGCTCCCCAAACGGTTTCCAAATCCATGTTTCGAAACATCGTGCTTGGGCCATCTCGCTGCTTCGTCGTTCTAATCCTAAAAAAACGTATCCGAGACATTAGACTTTCAACGAATTTCGAAACAGCATCGATACTTCGAAGACATTTTCGTGGTCTGCGATCTTAATTCTACAAATACTCGAGCAAAAACGTAGTAATCTATATTACTTAGATCGTAATAACTAGACTCCTGAAAAATCCTTCCATATGTACAATAAATCCTCGTCGCTTTCCTTTAATTTAGCTGGTCCGCAACACCAATAATAATAATCCCTACGTCTCCACAGCACCGGAGTTACACGTAACACGAATCGACGAAATAAAATATGACACACTGAAGTGGCGATAAACGCGTACTTACGGTGCAGTGGTACGATACAAGTACTCGCTGTCGTTAACCTAACTCAGGATGACACTCAAATTCGAACAGCCTCGCACAAGTGGAATCGACACGTGACATTCACGCGTAGAAAGCGGTATGAATGGAAAAATGTACGCGTTGGCCCTTCCGCGGCTTATAGAGATGTTCGAGATCGTATCACGAGAGCAGAGACCTAATGGCCCGCGCCGCCATAGTGTCGATACAAAGCCTTTCCGCTGTTATTCAGATAAATCACAGCCGATACCATCTACTCGAGTGATACTGCGTGATCCTTCCACAGGAAGAACGCGTGGATCAGATTCTTCTTACAATATAAATTCAAGTAAATATTGAACAAAGCTCTTTCCTTTTCAGGAAACTTATTATAAATATAACAAATTATGGCTACAGCAAGTGTTTCGACACTTAATGTTTCGATTTTTCAAAAAGTTGAGTTAATCGATTTGTCCAGCGAACAGTTCAACTGTTACCCAAGATCTTCTACTATCTATCAAACTAAAACTGTCAAACAACATGCCACTTGTCATTCGACAAACCTCAACCAAGATCAGGCTATCCCCGATCTATCTCCATGGCAATTGAACATAATCGTACCTGATGCGAAGGCTCGAGCGAAAAGTAAAACGTACCAACCGTAATAAAAGCAGCGACGAGGTCTGAACGTGGAGGGCAACTTTCGCCGGTTATTAAAAAATTGCTGACCAACGTAATTGCGGTGACCAATGGGCGGCGTTCAGGGGAAGAAATCGTGGCAGCCGTGGCTGGAGGTCTGGCATTACTATAAACGACGAGTATATGGGACAGTGTTGCTTACCCGCCCGAAGGTGGTGAGCATAAACGCGGATAAATGCTATGCAAATCTTATGGCGATCGGCGCAACGCAAATACCTCACGGGCAGAATCTAGGTGTGCCGGCGATCTCCGCTGCGAAAATAGTATCGAAGTTAACTAGGCGACACGCGAGCCCCGTCGCGGGAGTCGATAACGCGATAAGATATCATCGGACACGATAACCTGTTGGCATCCTCCTGCGGGACGTTCATAAATCAGGGGTGCTTCCACGATCTTCGGTTGGATCTTATCAGGCGATAGGAGACTCGATGGCGAGCGAAATTTGCGGACGTTTAGAGGATATGAGTAGAAAAGCGTAGAGTGGATGCAACCTTAGAGGTAGATTAAAGAAAAGGTTGGTTGGTAGAATGATCCTGAACAGTAGTATATCTCGCTATCGCCTTCAGGGCTTTTTACCCGGCTCGTTTAAATTGAGATATAATTTTACGAGGAGATCTAATGATACGATTAAGCGTAACAAAAAATTTCACTCGAATTCGTTTCATTCAGATGCCTGCACGGTCTAAGGCTACACCTGTCCTGTTTTTGCGGATAAATATAGCCTCGGCTACTCTCTGGAAGTCCTACGCGATTATTGTACGATTTTCATACGTATCGAAGAAAGTGTGGCTCCCTTGGAATTAACGCGGCCGAGAGAGTTAGGTAATTTCGACATTAGAATCTGGAAAAGGTACACGCTTCCGGCGCGCACGTCACAAGAAGCACGAAATTATAGTGTTCAAAGGTTATTACAGGGAGTCCGTGAGTCGCGTTGTAGTCGATCACCGTCGTCATTAAACCGACTCGGAGTTTTAATGTGAGAATAATTATCGCTTGTGTTCGACTATTAATTTGCAGCTATTTTAGATACCGGGCGTCATATTGCGCGTTCGTTTCGTTTACAAAAGGCTCGTTTAACGTTGCTCGACAGCGACGAGGAGTCCAGATGAGAATCTCTGCGTAAAATGCTGATTATATCGAAGTCTACGCGAACTATTGACCGTACGGGATATCGGTCACAAACCGCAACATCATCAAAGCAAATTGCTAAAGTGTGATTAAGCATATTCTCGCTTGAAAATAGAGTGAATTGTACCGTATAAATTGACGTTTAATTATTCGAAGTAACAATGATAAACACGCGCCCAGCGAATGGTGGAATTGAGAAGACAACAGGTGTATTGTTACGGTGTAAGAGAAATTGAAGTTGAATTAGGGGTGGGGCGTTTTAATTTAGAAGCAGAGTATGGTTGATTTTATAGCGGTTAATTGAAATTCCAGAAGCAAAAATTCGGACGATGTTGAGTTTTTAATGTTTTCGTTGTGAATACGTGTATAATTACAAAATAGCATTATCTATAGAAACTACAGAGGGTTAATTTTCCTGGCAGCGAACGGGTCGAACTGTTTATCTTTTAAACGTCTCGAATGTCTTGCGAGCACTCGAGCGCGTAACTGAAACGAAAATATGTTTTTTTCTGTTGACAGGACCGTTTAACTGGTCACGGGGGTATTTCCTCGCTGGGCGGTGGAAATTCCTCGCCGTATTCCGGCGCCCATCACCATGGGCACAGAGGCAATGGGAACGGCAGCGGGATGCCCCATCACGGGGGCGCCTCCTTGCCAACCGCCTCGGACTTTCAACCCCCGTACTTCCCGCCCCCGTTTCCCTCGCACCACCACGCGCCAGCGAGTCCTCAGCATCCAGGCCTCGGTCAGCCACAACATCTCGACTACCTCGTCGGCGATCCTTACACGCAGACGCTCAACACGTTGCATCAACATCACTACAACCATCTGAGCGCCGCTGTTACGGCTGGCCAGAGGAGCGGAGACCTCAGAAGGGATGCGGAGGGTATCCACGTGGTGAGTAATTACCTTCACAAGTTATTTAGAATAATCTTAATTATGAATTCTAGCTTAATTCAATTAACATCTACGAATTACTACGAATTCTTCTTGACTCAAGTGTGTGTGTGTTACCCGACTAGAATACCTACATTAGATCAAGAGCCACTGTCATAGACGAGACCACCGGCAAAGGTCCGTGACGCGAGACGAAGCGACAATCGTCCGCGTGGTGGCAGCCAGGGATCGCGGATGCACGGTACTCACGTGTCCCTTATCGTCTTAGCGTCACGCGTAAAATCGAAGCGCGCGGAGATCCGGTCACGTGCACGTCCGGCTGCCTCATTAGAAAAGTGCACGCCGGCGCGTTATTTGTAGGACGAACCTCTGCCTCCCCTTGGAACAGCAGGGAGGATACGTAATGACGGGTGGTATCGATCTATTAGACGTATCGCGACCGATAAGTCCGTGACATCGGTGATTGCGATCATTGATCTCTCCTCTGGATCACGCGAGCCTCCGCGGCGGCGCTGCACGCGACATTTGCATTCGCCACGGTTCCGCGTGCCTGTCCCTGTGTAATAAGAGGGCTGCCCCGGTGCCGAGATTAACGTAACTCGAAAGAAACCCGAGACGCGCCTCCGACGGCTGAGAAGAAGACCTGGCCAGAAGGAGGAAGTCGTGGACCGAACGTTTCGTTCCTCCCATCGACGCGATTTTTCCGAACCGTGGAACGGATCGCCGGTTTCTTGCAGCGATTCCACGCTCCTCTCTGTTCTGGAATTGCCTACGGGTCGCGTCGGGATACGTTTAAATACGTGCGAGGGAACCACGGTTAAGTAAGCGGGTTTTTGTTTGTAGAGGTGCCAGGTGAATTGTTTGCTCTGGAGGGAACACCGCGCGGAAGACCACGGAAGACTCTACGGAGAGTCTACGCGTAGTAGACGAGGGTTTTCCTGTGTGGTTGTCCGTAGATTCGTTTATACTTGCTGTATTTGGAGAAATGTGTTTGACTGGAGAACTAACAGGCGTATGTGCGCGGCATTTCAATGTGGAGGATTCAGAGATTGTGTGCAGAAGATTGGTCAATCGGGGGGTTCAGATTTTTGGAAGATATAGATTTGTGATGGGGGAGTCTCAGTTCTTTTGCTTGATAGCAGATTTTAACCTTGCCTTTTAACGGTGCAATTCCCGTCGCGAACCATGAAAAACGTACGCTTTCGTAGAGTCTTTGCATTCGAAATGAACGCCCTGCTGTGTCTCGTACGTGGACGGTTCGCGTTACGGTCACACAACACCGACGTACCAGCTATTTAAGGGACAACTTTAGACCTCTAATAACGCTCACGGTAATAGTATTTGCGGTCCACCTTACTCCGATAGCTTTTATGGGAATATCACCCTAATTACACCGGCACGACACGCGCGCACCGCTCCGTTGGATTATGTTTTGGGCGGTTTCCAGAGGTGTCGTGTGACGTTTGGCAAAAAAGACTAGGTTCGACGAAACACGACACGCGAGCGAAGAATGCGTTCGGTTTTCGAGACTGGCCAGGAGAGAATAGCTGGCTCGCTTTAAAGCATCTGTCCATGCCATATGCAGTTTCGAATTCCGAACCGTCCCTTCATCGAAAATTGTTTATTTCGACATTCACGCGGTAAAATGGTCACACGAGGTATTAGATGTAGGTATTAATTTTGCGCTTTTGGAAAACCAAATGTCGAAGCAATCTATGTGTTTCATTACTGTGAATGGTGATACTTTCATGTATCAAAATGGCGGATAAATATTTCTATTTAAAGTAGAGTTACAAAATAATTAAATGTGAAGGCAGAGGCACTCGTAATCTGCCATCGATTCAAAATGTACGAATGATTATACGAGGCTATAAATAATTTATGTAACGCTACTAATTTAGCGGATAATTGCAACGCGAACGGAATTTCGCTATCTTTTCGCGATCTTTTGCGTATTAAAGGAAATATTAAGGTTACAGTTTTTTGAAACAGTAGACAAATTAAATATTATTTGGAAGAAATAAAATCGATTGAAAGTTTCTACACTTTATGTTTTCAATTAGTTTTAACCATTTAAGATTTAAAGAAAGAAACGTGTATGTTTATAGATGAAAACGGAGGGTTATAATAGAAACTCGGCTTTAAAATGCTTTGGCATTTCATGAGATTGCGATATCGATTATTTCAAGCGGTACTAACCCCTCGTACCCTATCTTGGCCTGCCCGAAGCACATTCTTCAAAGGAGGGTGGCCGATCTTGTCCTCAATGAAATCTTATACTGATGCGATCGCCTGGTTTATGAAATATCGAACAAATCCCTCAAATACTTCTGCAGTCTGCCCTAGCGATTCGCGCTTACATCCTCGTGTAACGAAAACTCGTTCAACTGTCTGCTTCAGTAAAATATCGAAGTATTTTAACTTTTTCAAACGATGAAATAATGAATAAATCCAACGTATTTATCTTTAATTTGTTGCTCGAAATGACTATCCAGAATTTTGCTCATTTCTGGGTTACTTTAACTCCCCCGCAATTTTCATTGAGCGAATCGCGAGAAGCCTTTTCCGTCGAAATTTCGGCACAGCCACGCGATTACGGAGGTTCGTCGAGACTTTCGGTCTACCAGAAGACAAAATAGTTAGACGCGGGACACAAAGTCTCGAGCTCTGTTCCCGAACTATACACGTAGTAATGGCGTCTTGCATAGTTGATAATAGTTAGGGAACTTGGTGCTACAGCTATGCGTCAACTCTTACCACCCTTCGAGTTTTCGGTTCGAAGACTACGGTAACAATATCGAGAACGACAACGATGCGAGACACATTTCGCGGTGGCTTGAAGGGGACAAATAATTCAGAATCGCCTCGAAACCTTGGAAATGTTGGACTACGTCAGAAATGTTTGCTAATTTTCTTTTTTTTTTTTTTTTTTTCGAGAACGATGAAATGTAGAAGACAATTTAGGTGGGCTTGGAAATTTGTGAGTTTAAGTATACTATATTTTAAAATACGAAGGAAAGTCCTAATCCAGTGACGGTATACTTGATGATATAATAAATAAATGACAAGTATTTGTCAGTCTTTAACAAGCTATTCATCGACGCTATAAAACTCTGCGATTCCACGATTTCATTTCAATAAAAGGATATTTTCCACGCACCCCACGTCCAGATTATAGTCATTGTGCCTCGAGTGGTTGGCTTTTAACTCTTTCGACGCGACAATGACGCAGATTTTGTGAATCTAAGATCCCTCGGCGGGACAGCCTGTCGCAAATTGTACACTCTCGAGCGTAAATGTAGGATCGTGAAGGGACCCAGACGAGATACTGTAATTCAGTATGAAACGCGTGGGGTAGTATATACGAAGATGCACACGAGGCTCCTCGTTTTCAAGGATAAAGCTATCGGGAATCGGTCGATCCACTCGGCTGATTATTGGCATTGTTGTCTCTTTTTCGGAAGCATATCATCGTTTCGTCTTACTTCTTCGCGAGACGCTTTGTACGATTCGAGTACGTAACTATGCACGATCTCGTGTATCCAGTGGATCGTATCCATACGTTGACTGCTAGATGTCCACGATAGAATTATGTCCATGAATAAATGTCCATTTACACCCCTAAATGTACGTTGAAAGGTTAATGCGGATATTGAAAAACGAAAACAAAAAACGAAGAGGGATTCGATTCGGTCGAGCAAACACGTCGATCATCTGTGTCGCGGTTCGTCGGTTGCATTTTTCCACAATTTCAAGCCAGATCCTTTCCTATAGCGTTTGGAACGAGCTAACTAGCAACGCAGGGTGGAGAAACCAGCTACCCCTTTTACGTATCTCTAGCACCGTCTTAAGGATCGCGATGCTTAGCATATTTCCGTCAAAGTAAACGTCCCTGGCATCTTCCCCGGCGGAATGCCAAAGGTCAGCCGAAAATTTAATAAGTGAATTACTTGAGGGTGGCTAGCCTACGTGGCTCCGGAGGGGAATAGTCTATTTCCACAGCGTCAGATTGAATCGGAAATACACTAAAGTGAACGGTAACTTTCGAAAAACTTGGATACAATATCTACAGTGTTACAACTAGACTGCGTATGTTTGTACAAATTTATATTTTCACGAATACAGAAAAGGAATTGAAAGTTAAACGAACATGTATCGATATTTTATTATATTTCAGTAAATGCATAAACATCCACGGTCTAATAACAACTGAGATACATTTCCGCGATATATTTAATAGCTATATGAATAAATGTTCAACAATGTCCACATTCAAAAATACATTTATATTCACAATATATAGATTCACCTTCTTAGTTCCTTCACGAACAATCGTTCGAAGAGAAATTTTTAGCCCACCCAGAGATGCTTTCGTAAGGAACCAAAGCGCCCACGCGTCGCGCTGGAATATTTTCGAATGACGTCCGATTTTTTATATTCACGGACACGCAAATATTGATTCGAGCGCGTAACGTATTCCCCGCGAGAAGTTGCACAATCGATTGTGTCGGATTAACATTACAACACGAGGGTGACGGTTGCGCAAGAGGGAACAGCGGCGAGCAGGACTCGTTATTGTCGATCTAGAGGACTCGCCGCGATATCCGACGCCGGCCATAAGCCATTTATCAGTATCGATACGCCGCAAAGCCCCGCGACGTGACTTTACTTCGGTGCAGCGTTTAACGAGAGAAAGGCGATCACATTTCATCTCATTAGTCGACTGCCACGGTTACATCAATTTATAACTAACACGGCCCGACGATTGATTCTAGTAGCCGACCACGCCGTTAATTAGCGCAGTTTCCATTTCTTCGGACGGCGTGAAAGTCCTGCTACCAATCGACGACGCCGTTAGGGAAGAATTGCCAAAATTGCACTCGAGACAAGCTGTCTACTTTCTACTTGCAAATTTTGTATTTTCGTAGCTTCCTTCGTTTCTTAGAAACGTAGTTTCTCCTTCCTTGGATGAGTAAGCGAGTCTCTACTTCGAAGCTTACTATTTTCGTGGTTTCCTTCGCCTCCTAGAAACCAAGGTATCGCGGCGATCTGGAATACTCGTAACGGAGAAAACGATTACAATAGAGCGAACAATCTCGCAAGGAAATCGGGGAAACGTGCGCCGAGATTTCTTCTCGATGGGGGAGCCTCGTGGATCGCATAGGAAAGATATATGACAATAACGGCAACGGTTCGTAATATAACCGTATTTGTGGCACGACCGACTCGCGGTCTGGATAAAATCTCCACTTTTTCACCACGGCTGTGATTAAGATTCCAAACGTACGTCTATATGCCTTGTGTTTCAATTCTTAGAAGAACGGCTCGCTTCTTTTTCTACCTACTCACGGTTTCTTACATAAGATTGGCGCACAGGCACTTGCATGCCCATAAATCCTGATCATAATCGAATCATCCATTAAAATACAACGTTTACGATGAATATGGCTGATAAAGAAATTATATCGATATAACGTATAAACTCGTTTTATTTCTAAACGACAAATTTTATTGCGCTTAATCGTTTTTTTTTTTTTTTTTTTGTTTGTTTGTTTAATAGCTATATACGCGGTTAGCATAAATAGTGCTCGACGATAGAATTTTACGAGACTTTTTTTCGTTTCTAAGCGCGATAACTTCTTGTAAACAGAGTGTTGAATCATTGAAAAATTAAAAAGAAAAAGAATATACCGTGGAAGATAATGTCATTCGAATAGGCATAAATAATATCGAAGTTAATTGTTTCTGGTTGGTAGGATTTTCTATTCTCGAGCATAATTATCATTTTTTACTGTCACTTTTGATCCTTCTGAGAAAAGATTATGTCGCGCTAAAGTGATTATTTTTATTTCGAAATTATTATTCTTCGATCATTCATTTTAGTCCTTTTTCGACGATATCATATTGTATAAAAAGCAATGAGTCCTGTTGTCGCTATATTTAGACGCGAGCGATAAATAACGAATAAGAGATAAACAGTTGTCCATTTATCATGTATCATTTGTTTCTTGCACTGAATACCATCAAACTGTCACCAGATCATTGTAAACATATCAATTTACACAAGTTTTCACACCTGTTTTACATTTTCATCTATTTTATATTCCAACGTCCTTTCATCCCGTCTATTCCTCCATAATTTATGTACAGGTCGCGTCTCGTTTTGCCACAAAATTTGCGATTATGTAAGATAAAAAAGAATTAATCCCTGTCTTTAGTATGGATTTAACTTTTCTTTTATATGGTTTTATTTTTCGTCGCATCCACTGCTTGGTAATTAACGACGGATTTAATTGAATTTCTGTTTGATTGGTGGTTCTATATACTACTGTAAAGTTTAGTGTCTTTGAGATAGTGTTTTGTATATGTTTCTGGGTTCAAGTTGCACTTGCTATTCTGTAGCTCAAATCTTCTGCGCTCGTATGTGGTCAAATGTAATTTCTTTATTACAGACGTCACAGTGGCGAGGGTGGATTTAATTTTGTTTAACTCAATCGGAACAAAATCAACTTTTCGAGTTACTAATAAAGTTACTTTTCGTAAACTCCCTCCACGGAACATCTTTGACAATTATTCAACAAAGTAAATATATCAATTGTTGTTGCTCTTCAATATAAACGCGCGTATCTTGCCAGAACGGCGATTGTAATAATTTATACAACGATGATATAACCACTCGCCGACTGACAGCAATAAACGCAACCTGCGACTAATAATCAAATATTTATGAACAATATACCAATCGTTTACAGCTTCGCTGCGGGCAACGCACACGTTCCACGCGAACGAATAATAAAATCAATTTAGCCCCGTCGCCGTCAATGAACACTTCCCAATGGTGTACGCAAAATGATTTACGTAATTGCCGACGATACCGGATTTACCGAGTTTTTAATTGCTATTAATTTCTGGCGTCAAACCTCGCGTCCGCTTCTGCGCACCGAACCGTGCTCAATCTTTATTTATACTCGGGGCAGGGAATTAACCGGATGTCAACCAACGAATTTATCGTTAATTGCTCGAATCGTTTCTGCACGAAAGTCGACGTGCAAACGGAGCACCGAGTGGCTCGAGATATATTTTTCTGTTCGACAAAAAATGACACCTGGCTAGGGCAATGATTTTCAACCTTTTGGAAGGCGCCCCGCCCATTAAAAAGAAAGCTTCCGTGCTCGAGATACGTGCAATTGTACACGAAAATATTGGAACGCTGAAATTGTTATTAATCGAAATTTTAAGATCATTGAAAATCGAGGTTATAACGTGCCACTGGGTGCGCTATGCTGTTGCAACGTCTTCGAGGATTTTTCTGAATTCTCTAGGATCTAGCTTCGTGCCAGCAAGACGACAAAATCTTCCATCTTCCTATCCGCGCGCTATTATTGCATTACGTGCCTCCGCGAGATTGGTATCAACAATTCGAGCTATCCTCGAGTCATCGAGTCATCGACGTCTACGTGAGAACTGGGTCTCATTTCAACTCGTCCCTTTCCAACAATTTTTCACTCAAATATTACTCGTTTTCTTAATAGAAAGAATTCGAGTCGCATTCTTTCAAGCATGAATTTATATTTAGTTTGATCAAGTGAAAAAATCACATCAAAATTTACTGATCCTTTCAGTTCGTATAAAACATCAAAAACTATGGGTGGTGCTTTTGGGAAACTCCCTTTTGAAACCTAAACTTCGACGATTGCAACGTGTTCAGGTTCGTCGAGAAAGTGATCGTTTCGAGTAAGTAAATACGCTCGAGTGATTCTTTCGCAGGAATTCCGCGAATGGTGTATCATGGCGTGGCGGTTTCGCAACTCAAATCGAATCGAACGGAAATATTTTACGTGGATTTCCACTGTTGCTTTTTATTAATCAGTCGACCATTGAAATTCAGTCAATGTGGATGTTGACATTATTTTTTACCGTGTTCTGGGGATGACACGGTCTCTGAAATATTTATGAGGACCGTCAGGGTAATTTCAATTTCAAATAATGACTTTATAAATAATTATTTCCTGCCGGTACAAATCTTATTGTTGCTTTCGCAGCGTGGCGATATTTTGAATGTGCCAACTTAAAATACATTAGGCTTGTCCATTGAAGGTTCTTTTTGTTGGAAATGTTTGAATTCTTTGTATCCTTGTGTATTTCAATGTAGTTATATATTTAAGTCACTAGACTTAAGTTGCAAGGTGTTCCAATTGAATTTGAAATTTGTTTGGAAATAGAGAATTTGGTGTTTGGTTTAGGGGTTTCTTAAGATACCGAAGGATAGATAAAAATTAACGAGATTCTTTTTCTATGAATTTCAGACGAACATGCATGCGTCGTTTCCGTACGACGGCGGACGCAGTAGTGGCGGCGGCGGAGGAGGCGGTGGTGGAGGCGGTGGCGGAAGGGGCGTCGAATATGGCGCCGTACGCCGTCCCGACGCTCTCCTGCCACCCCCAGGCCTCGACCAGACCGACCTCGTTCTCCACAGCAGCCTCGTAGACGACCCCCAGGTGAGCGACGATGTACGTAATCGCAAAGCATTTTCTCTATTATCATTCTAACCGTTGCTTTAATCGAATCACGAAGGAAAATGCTAACCTCCCCTATGGAACTCTCTAAAGAAGATTTCAATTGGTTAGGATCATCGAATAAATCACAAGTGGAAGGCCCAGTTATTTTGCTTAACATTTTCGTAAAAAAGCACCTTCGTTAACGACCTTATGAAATTCTGATTCGATTTTAAGCTAACGAATTCATTCGTTCATCACGAAAATAATTAATTTTCTGATCGTTGATATTTTAATGGTCTTTAAATAAATCCGGAAGTAACGTTCAGGAATACACTAAAGTATGCCCAGGTATTAAACGATCAACGACTGGTAATATCTGATGGAATATGCTGTGAAATTAACGTGTGAATATCATTGTTTGCATGTCAGAAACTTAAATCTCCACGACACTGTAATAATACCGACGAACTTTTGAGATACATGTGCTTGATCGTAAAGATTTCACACTTCTTAGTTCACAGATGCCAATAAAAATATTCTGATTCAAATTTTAATTTCGAATTGAAATTTTCGACTTTCCCGTCCCTAACTCAAAAATGCGTGCAACTTTTCTTTTTCGTTCGATGCGAGACATTAACATCTGATGTGTATCGTTTTCAGAACACAAACGTGGACGATGGAGGGTTCATGAACGATCTGCCTCTCCTAAAAAGTAAGTAACTTTTATTTCGTACGTAGCGATAGAATCACGTAAACGAAGGTTACGCAATTTATATCTTCCTCGCAATGACGAATTACGATCGAGAGTACTACAAGCACACGTCCATACTAACTGCAGCATTAAGGCAGCGCTTAAACTCGGTACTTTATCCTCCGTCGTTGCGATAGCGTTCTCCGCGGGTTTCCCACAAGCGCGTCTCAATTCGAGACGACTCTCCTCGATTCGTAACTCCGAGTTACCGACAAGATCTCTCGAATCGAAGTTTACGCCGCGCGAAAGCGCGAAACGTCGACGTTCGTCGAGGGATAAACACGCGGCGAAGTGGCTACCGTAATCCCTAGCCGGGATAAAATGTTCGCTGCGCTACCGGAAATATAAAGTAGCAGCGTGGCCAACTTGTCGCTCTTAATTAGAATTTATCTCCCTCTGTGTCGTATCGACTGCTCGTCCGCGAACGGACCTGGAGTTCCAATCGCGACGGAAAGGCAAAAAAGCGGATGGCCTTCGAACGCTGACCACTTTTATCGCGGGTTCTAACGGTCGCAATCGCATGCCGACGGAAAAAAATGAATCGCAACTGTGCGAGCGTTCGAGTCTCTGATCCGACGATTTTTCCAGTTGGCGACGCTGGGTGAAAGTTTGGATGCCGAGAAGGAATTTTGGTTACCGTGGTCGGGGGCCAGAACTTGCTATGCTTGCTATATTCCTCGTTATTAAATCGAAGTGTTCTTCATTTTGCTCTTCTCTGTCTACCATATAATTTTGGTACCGTTAACTTCCTAAATTAATATTTTGCTAACAGCGACTTCGGTCAACGTTGTCAATAATTTCAAACTTTGACGTCATGGCGTCCTAAAAACATAATAAATATAAAACTACGAATTTTATACGTTTCTAATAAATCTGAAGAAACGGTCTGACGTTACTTCAAAATATTCGCAGAAATAAATAAAGTCAAGAACTGTACCCCCTGATAGAATCATAAATAAAAACGATACGTTAACCCATTTAGACAGAATCGAGTCGCGTGATCTCCAACGAAACAGGAGGGTTAACGGAAGAGCTACGCAGCCGCGTATTTCAATAAAGAAACCAGCCGTTAAGAACCGCCATTGAAACGGAGACAAATCGCGCTACGTATTTTCTACTATCTCGTTACGCTACCTTCCCCGCCAATGGTCTTTTTACTGTTGCCTAAGAGGACGTCAGTTATAATTACGTAGCTTTTCAATCGCCGGTTGACTCATTAATTAAGATTATCGCGACGAACGACTAATTATGAACAAAATTATGCGCTGCTAAACGAACTAGCAAATCGCACGCGCAACATTGCGAATTTATTAATCTGATCACTGAGCGATCGACAAGAATAACCAGCTGGTATGGGACGCGATCGAAGTCGAGACACGTCATCGGCCTAATTAAAGCTTTTATCTTCGGACTCGAATGAAAATCGGAACGGATTGTGGGTCGCACTTTCACGCCAATCTCGATCCAGATTCTTGGAACTATAAGCATACAAACGACTAGTCATTTCTACAGGGTGTCCTAACTGTCGTAATTCGATAGAAAAAGAAACGATTTATTTATTAAAAATTCCTCTAGTGATTCATCGACACTGCATTTTACAAAATTTCATTTACATTTTTAGAAGAAACGCCCCCTTCTCGACTGTACCCCGATTACTTGGACACTCTGTAGATAGGCAGCGAACGCCTATAGTCGCGGAGCGGCGACTTTTCATTTAACAAGCTTTTTCGTGTAGGTGCGTAAATGGCTCGCGTGAATAGGATAGAGACACACAGGTGCTAGGACTGCCCAATGCACGTGGTTGCGTAACGTTGAACCAGTTAACGAATGGTTCAGCGAGGAGGATGTCTTGTGGATCGCGGCATTGGCCAGTTATAAGGAAACTTGCCGTTCCTTCGATCCTCTTAGGCCGTGCTACCGTCCAAGCGACGGGAGAACAGTAAAATTACGTATATTTTCATCGCAAGTGGTAGCTACCTTGGACGCGGTAGAATTATGATTATTTTCGTGACAACTATTTGAGTAAAATATTTGTAATAAAAGCACGTCCACTTCCAAAGACACGCGCTACGTTGTTCGTGTAAAAATTTGGCGATTTTTCTTTTACTGGATGAACAAATCAAATACTTAACAATTTTAGTATGTGACGCGTGTTCTGAAAAGTCGTTTAGGTGGGAGAACGGCTTTAGGATCGCTGACAGCCGCGTCAGAGTTAGAACGTATCGCGGCCAACTAAACGCGTTGCGAAAGTGTCACACGTGCGCTTAGTTGGCCCGACAGAGCCACGGCAGACGGATTTTACCCTCGGGTGTTTTCCTTCTAGACTGCCAGAGCTCTCACAGAAACCAAGGAGTCTGGATCGCGACTATTTCGAGGAGAATGCCGCGAATTGTCGTCGACAAAATAAAACTAGTTTCTACATATTGACGTATTCGATAATTGCTCCCTATATAAGGATTAAATGTATCGCAAACTTTTCTTTTCGATTTCAATTACGTGTTATAGTTACGTATACTACTGATTATTGTTGGCTCCTTATCACATAGCTGTGTTCCAATTTATTTGTATTGCAATCGTGCAAATTTTATTTCATTTATTAAAAGAGAAACTGTTCGATCAATTTTTATAAATGAAAGAATATTTTTAATTCTCAGAATCATCACAAAGTTACTTTCAAGTACATTCTTGGAGTGAAAAGAATACCAACCCCCCAAAAACTACTCTCGTTCTTCAAGAATAAATTATTTCTACCATTTCATTAAACTCGTCAACAACATACCATACCTCTTTAGCAAATAATTGGTAAATTCTTGGTGCACAAAACCCCCTGAAACTATTCTCACTATCCAAAAATATATAGTTTCGTTAGATTTACGAGTGTCTCCCCAGTAAGTAATCGGTAAGTAGCGGTTAAACTTGTCGAAATTCTAGCGTCTAGTCGTATTTACCAAGTCGTCGATTGTAGAGCCAACCCTCAACGACGCGTTGTAATTCCTGCCTTCCCTGAATAGGCGACACAATGGCAGAAAAGGTACCGGTCGCGATACGAAGCTAAATACGTTTCGCGAGTGCCAGAGGTGCGAAGGAAAAAATCAAACTGGAGTGGATGCCCGCAGGCGGATCGGATTTCGTCCATTGTCATTGTAATTTCTTGACGGGGCGCAGTTTTCGGGGCGTTTCACACCGCACGGGGTATTACCTACAGATGGCTGTTTGTTCGAATGTCACTGTGGGTTATTATATGCCTCGTTACGTGCCCTCTGACGGCTTATTTGGCCAGTTTTTCTCTCCTTTCTATTTTCCACCGATTCTTCTTTGTCCCTTTGTTTCGACGTGCGCGCGCGCGACATTGTATCGTCGAATTCAGAAAGGCGAGACCGAACCGTGTTCACTTTAACGCGACCTTTTTTTCGAACGCCGTTGGAAACTGTGCCTCTTTTCTTACCATTGACGCGACCTCGTGTACAATATCTAATATTGATTAGAAACTTAAGACTCATACCATAAGTGCATCGACGCTTAAATTTAAGATTTTTCAAAAAGTGAACCGTTCAACTATTAATAACGATATTATAGAACTCCGAAAGAACCTCCATCTGAACACGCAATAAAAATTGCCACATTATCGCTCTTCGACTTCCCACAACTTTCCTCCTGGCATCGTAAAAAGTCCACGAATGACACAGGACTTTCACCCGAGTCGCTGATAAGCTCGCGTCTTGCATTCTTCGCCAGTTTCCTGATTTCACGTTCAATTTAACCGTTCAAAGGATTAACGTTCGCGCGTCTTTGTCGCGAATCGCGGTGTCCGCAACGTCTCGAGATTTAGGAGCCTAATCTCCTACGTGAAAATGTCGGGCTGCCACCCACATTCCCTCGGAATCGGCTCGTCACTCTTGGAATATTCAGTCGATTGGCAACGGCAACGACAAATACACGCACCGACGACACGACATACGCGTTTCGCTTCTCGGAAGCCGGTTATACAATTACTTGCAGCTTACCTTGGCTCCTTCGTCACTCCTCGACGTGCTCCAGTTTAGCAGACCGACGTTGCTCCAAGGTACTGGAACGAACCGATTTTTCTCTGGGACTCGGACCGCCGAGAAATTTCAATTTCGAATACCGAACGACTCGTCGAACGGTTGACGAATCTTTATGAATACCGATAATATGAATGGACCAACGAGGAAAGTAAAAATGGAGAAAAATAGTTGAAGGGTTACGGCTCTGCGGTGGGGAACGATCTTTTAAAAAATGTTATTTAATGAAAATGGATGTGTGTTATCTAGGTTTGTTATTTCAAGCTTAAATCACCTCCAGTGATGTAGGTTGAAATGCACTTGTTAGGACACACACGTTCCAATGAAATAACATCTTTTAAGTTTCGTTAAAAGACCCTGATCGCCACAGTGAAAATTTTCGTTTAATAATAACTACCTGTGATTAAATCGTTAAATAATTTGATTCGTTAATATTTGGAAATATCGATGATATGAAATCGTTGATTTAACCGGTGTAACTTCTTAATCCCATCGCTACACGAGGCTCGATCCCATAGATCCCCGTGCCGCGCAAGGAAAGGAAACGAGTTTTTGTGGTTGATCAGTCGTCCTGAGGCAACGGGCGGCTCCCGAGCCCTGCTATTTCACTTCTCGAGCGGCATTAGAAATAATTAATCATTCAAATGAGGCCAAGCCGAACGGCACGCTTTTACTTCGTTAATGATTTTTCGAATACACCCTGGCCAATGGCTGGGGTCGATCGGCTTTCGCCGTTAGGGAACCTTGTCGAATCTATCGTCCATTGTGCTCCTAAATTACCAGGAGGACTTGCTGTTGGATGTTGCCACACTAATAATTATGTAATTACGGATTTTTGAGGTTGCGCTATAACTATTCAAACTATTAATACAACCCTTTTTAATACAAATATGTAAGATGCCAACAAAAGGGAAATTCCTCGTAGACATTTTCACGATTATTAATCCGGCAGTCGATGTGTTAAAGCTACTCGAAATTCTCGATCGAACGTCGAAGAAGGCGAGCCTCTACGAATTCGGAGTGCTCCTCGAAGCATTAGAATTGGTCACATCCTGCACTCCCGGCAAATCGATTGCAATCGAATGAAACGTCAAAGTAGTAAGTGCCTTTTTCCATTGTTCCGTTCGAGCGGAGCGAAATTGTTGGCGCGCGATGGAGGACGGGCCACCATCTTTGGGGCGAGGGGCAGCTAACCTCCTGGAATCGACCCCTAATGAAATTAACGAGGACCATTGCCACGTTGCCCTCCGGCCAGGTGGATCCCTGCCTCGCGACGCAACCCCCGTGGAGCCGGTCGCAGGGTCGAAAAGTCACACCCTTGGTCGGTGGCGGTAACCAATCAAGGTCGAGAAATAAGTGAACTCGTTCCTACGCGGCGATTGGTTAAGTTTCCGGGACGTTGATTGCCCAGGAAATTGTGCGTGCGCCGGGGACTTTGCACGTGCGAACTTCAACCGACCGGCTCAAGGCTATTCGCTTTTGCAAATTAAGTGCTTTTACGCGTGTGTCGCATAACGTTTCGTCGTGTGACTTTGGTTCAACCATTTTCTTCTGACAGACGACTCGATCCCCTTGGCGAACATACTTTTGCACAAAAGGGAATGAGGCTTTTTTTCTGTGGATACTTTCTTAAGATTTTGTATTTACGACCGTATCGTGATTTACGACAATCTTCGATATTCGATTCAAATTACAAGTCACTTCGTTTTTACAACTATATGTGATCGCTCGGAATGCGTGACCGAGGGAAGATTGAAAATTCTGTGTTTTAAATATACGTAAACAAAATTATTCTTTATAAATGAATGGTAAGTTTATTTTTGGGAACTTGAAAGTCCACGTGTTTTATTAGAGTAAACTAGAAACGATCATTTCGCTTTCCTGGAGTTTCTAAATCATGTATTAATCCCAGTAGTAAGTACCATCCATGTTCCCAATTCCATAAATATATCCGTAACAAGCGAACGACATAGGACCCGTTTAATGAAACTTTTATTACGCCAGATGAAACTAATGTCCACGCTAAAAACTTCATCTGAATAATTATTCGAACCTTCGCTCGTTTCGATTTTGATTGATTAGCAAACCGCGTAACGCTGCCCAATAAAAAGTCCGCGAAACAAATGGTTGCCTTGCGAAAGCAATTAAAGCATCGTATTAACCTGCCGGGGAACCCGCGAGCAAACACGACCGCGTATATATGTAACTTATGAAAGATTATCTATATATTATAAAAGCAGAGCCACGAGGAGCGAAACCGACGGATCTGCGATGTACATCTGTCGATTGAACGCAAGGAAAGTTTGACGTCTATTTACATAACGCTAAGATTCAGCCTTGAGGAAGCGAGCGATCCCCGACTGGCGTGAATCGAGTGTTACATTGATTTGCAAAATTTATCTCGTTGTGCAAAGATGACACACGGTTTTGACACGGTAATTTGTTTGTTTCTTTGGATTGGAACTACAAGGTCTCGATGACTGTACTTTCTGTTTTTCTTTTTTTTTTTTTTAAAAATTTTATTTAATTCGCTCAAGATATTGTTACTTTTCTACATTTGAATTGTTTACAATTCAAGAATAGTACGTCTTCTTCCAATCCATTTAACTCAAATACGACCTTCAGACGTATAATTTTTCCCCAACATACGATGTAAAAAAAAAGTCCGTATAATCTACAAATATGAATATAAATAACAGATAAATAGTTAAACGAACCAAGAAACGCAGAAGTAGAAAAAACAGTAAATCAAAGAGAGAAATTGATGTTAAACATATATTCTTCGAATCGAATTTATTGCCTGAAGGCGTTCATCTACGTAATTCGAACGCAAATCCATTGATCGAGGTATCGCGAAATTGGTTTCACGAGGGGATCAAATTTACCCGTGCAAGGTGATTCCAGGAAGCGTGGTTACACCTGTTATCGTAATTCGGATCAGCGCAATTCGTCTGAACAGCTCTCACCGGTGTCTTAATTACAAAGTAACGAAACCGCGCGTCGATTAATTTGCGGTTCGCGCTATGATATCGCATTCCGCTCGGCCACGAACGGATTAATTTATCAATACACCTGTGTAATGATCGCGTTACGTAATCGCGCCATAAATCACGAATACGCGTACCTCGCGAACCGCGTTCGGGTCGTCTCATTAAAACCATGGACACGCTGTTGCATCCAGGCACGAAATGATTTCTCTAAACAGCCCCGGGGCTGTAGATAATAGTGAATCGTCGTGGCATCACGGATCGCGGGTTTCTTACTCGCCGGGCGACGATTGATAAATTGAGGATCGCTACGGAGTAATCGTCTCGTCTTCGCCGACTTTTCACTGGCGTCGTACATATTTTATTGAGTGATTACTTTCCTCATTTTTATCGAATGCCCGCGCGGAATTTTTGCTTTTAACAGTTCTGTTCCCCATTAATCTCGACGCGCGCCTTGTCGGTCACGGAGCCGCGGTTCATTTGTAACTCGGTAACCGTACGCGTTTATTCATGTATTATGTGGCGTGATCGGAAGTTTAGGGGCGTTATTCCACTTGCGTACATAAATAATAAACATCTCTGTATATCTATCCGCATGTCCTCTCCTTACAAAAGAAAGGCCAAGCATATGATCTACAGTGGTACTTCTTTTTTTTTTGTCTCATTGTAAATATACTTTAAAAGTGCATCATTCTTTCCGATACTTGGTTGCGAAGGTGAACGTGTGGCCATTACTCTCAGGAATAATCGCGCAACATTAAATGACGGAAAAAAGCCTCTGTCCGGCTAGTAGCCGCGCAAAATATTTAGTATAATTTGATTTATCGTTTCGCGTCGCGATAATAACGTCCCGGACGAAACACCTGGATCACCTTGACTCCGTGAAAATTTCCTGACTGTCCTCCCTCCCTCCCCCCTTGTAATTCACGCCCTCCCTTCGCTATTTAACACGCTGGTTCGCTTCACGGTACGATGCGACGCTGATCGGAACACCGTGTCGTTCCGAGCTAGACTGATGCCGGCCGGATAAGAAAAGAGTTATTGGGAACGGCGTAGGCTTAGATGTGAAAGTAACCGGATTCACAGATGTACTCCTTTTTTCTTCGTGGATGATTTCGTAATCGGAAAAAGTACGGCTGCCGCATCCGGTCATTAGCTGTTACAACGATAATTGGTGGCTAGTGCGGGAAGGTTTTGTTTTTCCTGAGCATCTATCGGATGTTGAGCGATTCTGGAATCGTTGCGTTGTGGGAATTATCGACAGGAATCTGAACGACGAATGTCTCGTCGAATAACGAAAATCTGGCATGTTTTAAGACGCTAGGATCGTTATATTATTTTTCAATTATTGATATAAATCGATCGCGACTTTCGATCGTGACTTTCGATCGTATCGCGCAGCGTGTTGCTATCAAACTGTCCACTCGATAACGTTACTTCATTCGCGGCTTTCTCAACATTATAACATCGTTCCACCGCGGAAGGCAAACTCGCCCACGTCTTTACTTTCTACTTGTCCGCGTGTCGGCCGGTCGTTTCGTTTCTCGAGATCCATTCACGTCAATAAAGAAAAGTTTCATCCCGGGCCGCATTCAAACGGCAGCGCCGATTTATCGCTGTTCGGGAATTTAATTGACTGCCCACGCTTCGCGGTAATGCGGCCCGCAAGACCGGTGTCGGTGTCTTTGGCAAACGATCGCCGATCGATGGCACCGCGGTTCGATACTCGCGGTGAAGTATTAGGTGAAAAACTCGTCGTCGTGTCAGCCGCGCAACCGCGTTTATGGTAGTTGTTCCGTGGATTTATTTAATGGAGGATATTAATCAAACTTCGCTTGATCGTTCTTTCATTGAATATGAATCGCGTGAGCCTATTTCGGTTTAAATTGACAACTCCAGTTTTATAAAGAATGATATCAAAATTTTGTAAGATTCAAGCGAACAACCCCCATCGATAGCAACTTCGAAATCGCCTTGAAACACAAATAAAAAATACGCAACACGAAGTAGGCGGATAACTACGAGTAACTGTACGCTGTAAACTGGTTCGTTTATTCCAAAGATCGTAAGGTCGTTAGAACGGCCGGAAAGAAATCCAGTAACTGGTGCGATTATTCAGCCGAGGCATCGCGAGTCCCCGCGGGCCGAGGATGATGATTATCCTCCCGAGTAATTGAAATCGCTATTGCTACAAATTCTCTGAATCTAATTATCGGCGCGTCGGACGCGCGGTAATTAACACAGGCACGTCGAGTGTAAGCCACGTTTTCACGGTTCTAGCAGTCGTGACCGGTGCCTCTTGCCGCTTTTGTTTCAACGGCTCACGGCGATATATCCACGTTTCACCGGTGACAAATTGTCTAGTGGCGACTTCCTAGACGTTATCTCGACCAAAACAAGACGGCGGCAGCGCCGGGATACCCGAGGCGAGGATGCTGCCGCGAATACATGCACGGCTCGGCTCCCATGCCCGTTCGCGAGGTGAAAGATGACTGAAAATCTCATTAGCCGACAAATTTCGAGCTCGTACCAGGAATTTACGACCGGTGGATTTTAATCGCTACGAATATCGTGTAATGGCTCGGTTTCCTCCCAATTCTTCAACTTCGTTCGCCGGTATGTCTCGCTTCTCGCCGCATACCATCGCGATTGAAAGATCTAATCGATACCAAGGCGAAGGTCAAGGTTCAATTTAATTCCCTCGCACTCGGCGAACGTGGATAAATTGCTCGTGTCATTCTTGCGTGCGAAATTATTAATGCCCGCGTTGACTGTCCAGACGAAATAATTAGTTTTCGCGCTGGATCGAGTTTCAGGCCGAGTTCGATGCTGATATTTTTCATGGCAGTATTATATTAACAAGATAAAGTGCACTATAATATATTACCTTAGATGATATCTACCACAAGAGACAGAGTGAAAAGAAAAAGAAAAATACAATAAGAAATTCAATGGAAGACAATAATATCGAACGACGTCAATTAGAGAATAATTATCTTTCTTAATGAATCGTTCGATATTTATCCTAATAATAAATGAAATGTTTGCCTTGGCGATTATACAAGCGATCGATTACCGTAATACGAAGGTTTTCCTGAAAACGAGCGACGGTGAAAATGTTACGAGACCGTTTATACCTGTTCGCAGTCTCGTTGAATTAACGGTGACATGTTTTCGTAATTAACTCACGATCGATTGACCGATAGTGGATCCATCGATGAGTGAGACGGTTTCACAATTCACGCGGCGAAAGGTTAAAACGACCCCGTGTAATTACACGTTTCGCACACGCCGCGATTAACGTAAGCATAGCATGAGTTATTCTCATTAAATAAGTTAATACACCTTTTCAGGATCATTACCCGTGATGAAGATAATGAACCGAGATACCTTGCAACGTTTCGTGTTTTCGTTTCAATTACACTTTCCGACATTAATATGGATATATTATATATATATATATAATATCGTAATATCAGTCCAAAAATATATGCTACCATTATGAGTTTCTAAGACACAATAATTAACTCCACTTAATTTTAATAAATCAATCAGAGGTCATAAATTGAAATTCAATAGAACAAGACTCAATAAGTGGAACTACATTGAATACGAATAAACAAAACGTGAGCGAATAAACAAATTATCCTTGGCAAAGAACTTCGATACAATGTAAAGCACGTAGCTTTGCATATATTTACCGTGTACCATCGCGAGAGCTGTCAATAAATCCATGTAATTCTTCGAACGAAACACAAGTGTTTCTCCGCTACCAAATTGTAAACGCTATCGTCGGGCCTGTTGACCGTTACACGATTTTCTACCGCTTCATTCTCGAGATTACAATTTATAAGCGCGGAACAAACCCACGTCGACCTATTTGGTTCGCTTTGAAATTTATTACCCGTTTGACCCGACCGATCGAGACTTCGAAATGGATTGATTCTAGTTGACAACTTGTTTGCTCTCCCTTCCTCCGCACCTCTCCCGTCGCTCTCTCTATTTCTCCGTCTCGGATTTTCATGAATACAAACGTTAAACAAAGTCGTCCGCTGCACGGCGCGCGGCGTCTACGCGTAATCGCGATCAATTTTCGCGCAAAGGGGTTACGACCTCGTATGCATAATATACATATGAGACGAGACATTTCACAACGTTGTCTCGATGGCGACAAACGAAAATCGTGGACATTCCTCGCGGGATTTTCTTCTCGAGCGAGTTATGAACGTGTTGGGCGGAAGAGGCATGACCAGTTTTTCAAGGAATAACCGTTGTCACTTCCATGTATCATGAAAGAGAATCGATAACGTTGGGTGGTGCTTGCGAGCAAGTTATTATTATATCCGTTTAACATTTTCGAGCAATGGTGGTCGATCAGAGTTTTTGAAAAAAATGGAAGTACAATCATTCTATGCTCTGGAGTCATTCGAGGAAGCATGTTTTAAAATTCCTAATCCAAAGAATAAATTTAGAATGACGGGCACTGCAGGTACGTAGTAACACGATTCGAGGAAGCACGTTTCAACATTTCTAATCTAAAGAATAAATTTAGAACGATAGACACTGCAGGTACGTGGCACTACGATTTCGTCAAAGAATTTCAAGCGTATCGGTTCGAAACTCGCCTTGCCTCTAAAGAACCATAAACCATAAGTGTACCTCATGATCGAACCGACCAACGATGAAGAGTTTCAAGTTATAAGTTGACCATCGATTTGCCTTGTAATAACACGGCTTTGTCCGTTCCCTGCGGCCCTATATTAAGCATTCCAGGGCAACGATGCAATAATGCTGGACTATCGGTGCATAGGAATGAAAACAGGACGGGTACGGTGAATTTAAAATATTTCGCCAAGATATTGCCTCTGATCACGGTTATGCACCTATACACGGCGGATGGGATAACGTAATTTCAGAAGAACGGTTTTGGTATTCCTTCCTGGCCAGTCGCTGAAACCTCTTTGACCTTTTATCGGAACATCGTGCAGTAATCTTAAGAGGATTATTGCATTCCTTTTATCAACGAGGTGCAATTAATTGTAAAACATTTTCAGGAAACTATAATCAAACGTTCGTAGATTTTTCTGGACGAGGTTAAACATTGTTTAATTGTTATTCTTGGGAAGCGTGCTTCTTTCGAGAAACCCTTTTTTTTTATTAGTCTGCATTAAATTTGTGCTCATCCTTTACGAAACAATTCTATGGCTTTAAATCATAGCTAACGAATCTCAGTTACCGAGCTGTAAACGTTTCATACATCACAGAAAAAAAAAAAAAAAAAAAATAAAGAAATCCTCGTATCGTAAACCTCGAAGATCTGCATAAATACTTCAAGGCAGTATGTAAACCATTAAATGCAAATTGCCCTCTATTTTTAAAACGTTACATTTTTCTCGTGAATTTACAACATCGATTTACTCAAAGCTGTAGCGAACGTTGTCATCGTTGATGACCACCACTAAAAACACCGTTTCCCTATGATTTATTATCATTCTACAATTTGTAACCATCGATGTTCAACACGCTACTTTAACATTCGCAATTCTTCAACATCTCCATACGCGAAGTGCGATCTATCAGCGCTAATTGAACTTCCACGTGCTCCAATCCTGCCACGGATCGAAACGTTCAATTTCTACTTTCTCGACACTTGGCGCACGCGTTAATTGATCTTTAATCGATCGAATCACCAATTCCCCCCGCTACAAACTCGTTGTACCTTACTGTTGCAGACATGAAACCGTCAGACAGGAGCGAGAAGGCGATGCTGAGCGGGAACGCGCAACCTTCGGACGTGTTCTGTTCGGTTCCTGGACGATTATCGTTACTAAGCAGCACCAGCAAGTACAAAGTTACGGTAGCCGAGGTACAAAGACGACTATCGCCACCGGAATGCTTGAACGCGAGTCTCCTTGGAGGAGTCTTACGAAGGTAAGGTATCGCCTCGGTGCTTCGACCCGTCTCCGTTTCGCGAGCCTCCCAGACGTCGTTTGCGTAATACAATTTTATAAGGGGATTAGCCCGTTCGTAGTCAGACAACGATACGCCGCTGTTTGATGCTCCGAAGCTCGATAAATACGAAGACATTCACACTTGTTCAGAAAATCTCCATTGGATATATGTTTATAATAAATATTTATTTGAGAACACAGATTAGATACACATAGAGGGTACGAATATTTATGGGACCGTCTGTATATTCATTATCCTCCAATACGCTTGATGAATTTACTTATTAACGATGACCGTCAGAATAATTCTATATCGATGAAAATATAAAATTTCATACTTTTAGACACCCATTCGAAAGACGTGCCATGCATACCTACTCGGAAGAATCGTAACAACAAACGCACACATTTAAATTTCGATCGTTGCGAACATGTCTCGCATCCATCGGGCCCCAATACGCTTGATGAATGTGCTCGTCAATAACCACTGTAAGCCCACAGCGAGCTAACTCGCATTTATCAAGATAATCCAAGCGATTGAAATGCAAAACTGTTTACGTTCCTCGAGCAAAGATAAATGGACTAACACCAGTTTTGCGACGAACTCGTACACGAGTATCCACGGATACCGAGTCTTTCTCATTTTATCGCCGGCATAACTAATCCCGTCAGCCAAATACTCGGAACGGAACGGTTCGGCAGACATCCTCGCGAGACTAAAAGAAGCAGGATCGAGCAACTGTAAACGCGTTCGAGGCGCGGGTACGTCTTCGTCGGGGAATGATCCTTGAACCGTTGCACGCGTTCGCGTGGATCGAACAGGCATTTTAACGGTATCGCGTATGATGTTTCATCCTAAATCTAGCACGCAGTAGGCGATAAGGAACGCCGTGGTATCGTCGTGAATAAAGCGCGAGGCTTCTGGACATTTGTCCAGCGCTTGAAAAATCGGAGCAGAGAGCTCATCAACCGGACAATGCCTAAGATAGAGGATACCGCGGAACCGAGATACCGATACCCTCGAACCGTTAGGCGACTCTATCTACGCCGGTTAATTAATAAACGGGCGTTCGCGTTCATTCGGCCACCTCGTACTCGACCACGGACAGCCACCTGATTTATAGCTTTCTCCCTTGGAAGCGGGAAGCGCTCTTCTTTATCTGATCCGCCATTTTACTCGGCCGGAACACTATCCGTTGCACAATGCTTTATCACTAAAGGCGTGGATAAATCACCACCGCAACCGCCGGATATATCTCACGCACGCGTGAAACGTACGTAAACTGGGTGCGCGGGTTTGTGTTGGCGTAGACGCCTCGTAGCCGCGATTTTTCGCGAGCCCATCGCGTCGGGTTATGGGATCGACGAAGACCGAGAGGCGCTGCCGCGGATTTTCTGCCGCGGCTGGACGATACGTAATAATACCTGGCTCTTCGTCTTCGTCGGGCCTGATACACGAGCTGTTAACGAGCCTGTTGGAACCACGGAGATTTCCGTAATTTCCGTCGGAGAAGAAGCTCTAAATATTGATAGTTCGAGAGTCTCTGTCTTGGGTTACGTTACGCCGTTGGAGGATCAATTTGGAAGATCATGGTACTCGAACGAGAGAGAGTTCCTCTTTGAGATCGACATACATTAATTTTCTTACGTTTCTTTACGATCTGTTTCTGCTTACAATCGGTGTCTTCTGACCCAGGAACGTAACCTTTTCGATAATAGAGAACAAAAGCCATACAGAAGTTGAACATGTATACTATCGCCTTCATTTGGCTCAATAACGTATCTCCACCTTTACGATAATAAACAAAAACCTTGTACAAAAGTTGAACAAATATTATCATCTCCTTCTATCCCAATAATGTACCTCAACCAATAATAGAAAATTTCCAATAATAGAAAAAATGTCATAGAGAAGGTGTCCCTAACATCGAATGTATCAAGCATCCGAAACGATGCGTTCTATGAATCTAAATGTTCTGTTGGATCCATGAAAGTCATTGTCGCTATATTGCCCGCACGTTCGCTTCATCGACTATCGATGAAACGCACCCTTCAGCGTTACGAGTGTCCCACAAACCAGAGCAAATTCCGCCACGAAGGAGAAATGGAAGGTAAAAGAGCAACGGGAGTAAACTGCCAATGAAGCGGCCGATCTATCCCCAATGCAAATGAGACATTAATAATTGCATAGCTCCGAGTGTCAAATCCTCGTACGAGCGAGCCTCGGGCTGGCAGCGAGCATTCGATGCACCGCAGACCGCGACGATATAATTCATCCATTCGAATAGCGATCCGACTGATAATTACACGCGTCGGGTTCTCTTGCCACCATAGATTCTACCGTGCCCATCTGCCTTTCTTTTGTCTCTCCGCCCTCTCCCACCCTCTCCCTACGGCGCATCCAGTGTTCTACCTTCGCGGTGAATTAAGGTTTACGAGCGACGGGTTTACAGTGCTGCCAACGATCCCGCGTCGTCCCCGATGCGCGACCCCTCTCGCAATTGCCGGTTGCTCGACGCGAAATTAAAATTGCAACTTGGTTTATCGATTCCTCAATCGCTGACAGGGATTGATATTTTATTAACCGTTTGACCGCGCTACTCCTCCGCGGGATTCGACTTTCTTTCCTTGAAGGAGGGATTGTCTTCGACTGGAGATTTACGAACGGGAACGTTGGAGACTAGAAAATTGATTGTAAAAGAAATGAAAAATGGGAGAAATGATGATATTTCTTATTACATTGATGATAAGGGTGGATATACGCCCTCGCTCAGAAGTATGTGGACAATTGCTTGATAGAAATAAATATCATCCGATCATCATATAATCATCCGAAGTAGTTTTAGAAGAAACTGAAACGGGACTTGGATGTTATAAAATTTATTAGATTAGTTACACAAAAATGAAATTTATTTCACTTGGAAATACTGCTTTCATTTATCAACGTGCTTATATAGATCAAAAATACTAGATTATAATATTATAATACACCGATTAACGGTTAGAATTATAAGTGAAAATGATTTCTCGTCTCGCAACCAGCCATTATTTAATTTCGTTAATTTACTTGGCAACGGTTACAGGGGCAGCAATAAATTCAGAAGTTACGATGTTCGAAACGAACCGAGATGCTTGGAACGGAGGATAGATCCATATAATACGGCTGACAGATGATCATTAATCTTTTTTGGAACAATCAGCGATGCTTAAATTATCTCTGTTCGCGGTGGAAACAATCGCATCTCGAACAACTTTTGCAACGAGGTATAACTGTCGATCGTAAACCTTCGTTTGGTCATAAAGATAGAGCGCCGCGAAAGAAGGGAAAGTGGAAGAAATAGATATAGGGGGGGGGGGGGAGAAAATGAGAGAAAATTTACGATGTTATCGAATAACCGTCGATAAATAATGCAGCGATGCAGCTGTTACCATTTGGATCTTCTTCGAGTTCGTAAAGCAAGCGTGCATCGCGAGATCCGCGACGGATAGGGATCGTACGCAACCATCGTTGTTTCTTAACAATTTAACGTAGAGTCGTAGAAAGGTCGTAGAAGTGCTAGAAATATTAATTAAAGGGAAAGTGAGCATTCTTGATCAAGCTTATATATCAATCGACTATAGAAGACTTTTATTCCAATCCTACATTTATTTATTTGTGTGACAACGTAGTGATAACCATTACTGATCTACGAGCCATTATTCGTTTCAGTTATGAAAATGATCGAAACAAGAAAACATATAAGCTTGGTTAAAACTGATTAATTTGTCTAGTTCGACTATAAATATTAATTAGTATTACCTTCACTAACTGAAAATGGATTAAATTTATAATTTCTACGTAAACTAAATATATTTCGTACTTATTTCTCGTGACTTTTACACCTTTTTACCTGTCAAGTGATAACGATGATATCGGCATATAAAATAACGTTTTATTACGAAGTACGTTTCACGTCGAACAACAAAAATCGCGATACAAAGTTGCCTCGTACTCGGCGGTAAACCTCGAAGTCGTTAACTAATTGTAAGAACAAGCCGATAGGAATACGAAACGCGAAATTATGAATAAAACATACGTTCGAATTAACTTTTACGATTGTTGCCTGGAAAGAAAAAAAAAAAGTAAACGTTTACGTTTCCTTGGCGGAGCGCGTAAAATTTTTTGCGCCACTTCGGCGAACGTTTGCGCGATCGTTATAAAATTTACTGCGGAATTTGAATAGCTTTTTAGACATAATCGCTCACATTTGAAACGCGAGAAGAAATTAATGTCGCTCGACTGTTGGAAGAAATCGTTGAAAAGGCAATCGCATACCAGGCAGAACTAATCGACAGCTATACGAGTCTAATCGGGGATCGTTTAGATTTTTGTGCTGTGCTTGTGCAATAAGTTTCTTTCTTTCTGAGGTTTGCTACGCACCCCATTTTACATCGTTCCTCCTTTCGATATTTCATCGACCGATCGTTAGGGGTGCGTCTAGGCCACGTTCGATGACAGGAAGAACCTCTGCTTTACTAATATCGCGCCGCAGTCGCAGACGATTAACGATGCCATCGTTCGAGGATGTCTCGAGCAATCAGGGGTGCAGGGTGGCCTACAGCTCGCGTAGGGGAAGCGCGATTCGAAGGGCGCGAAGAAGATCGGAGAAATCCTGCGAGGAGAATCCTTCTCGGGACAAGACTCTATAATGAGTGGAGAATTGCTCTCGTCACGTTCAAAGGACTGTCACGGCGTCGATAATAAATAATATGGGAGTACGTCTCCGTCTAACGCGGATTCGTTCGCCGACAAGCGCGAGTGGAAAGACAACGCGTTGCGTAAAGTCCTCGACGAGTTACGTCGAGTGGTAAATGCCCTGGCGCGATAATGATTATGTAATTTATACAGGATAATTGCACGTTAATGCGACGCGTAGACACTAGATTCGTACGTGCGTGACGAATCGTTATTTACAGGAGACCTAGAATAAGGGGACCGTGACATTAAAACGTACCGAGGTTTCACGCGATTACCGAACGATCGAAAACACGCGTGATTCAAAAAATACCGAAGGCACAAGGGGGTCCTTCAGTTGACGCTTTTCCGTTGTGTCTAGTCAAATATCGAATGAAGAAGAGAATAAACGATTTCATTCGTTAGTTTTTAATTTTTTGTAAACATTTCACATCCCACACATCCGTATGTTTTCTCATAGCTGTACGATTCTCCAGCTACCGCAATCTATAGTAAAGAGGGAAAAATCTTGATCGCTGTGAGCCCTCGAGCAAAACCGTAATAGTAAAGGAGCAAAGAATCTTTACGCGGCGAGCAACATGTAAACGCTAACAGGTTCTGAAGTACGATCTTTCCGCGGAACACCATCGAGAATTCGATAGTGCTCGTTCACAATCGCGCCCTATTCATCCATCATTCGAGGACCAACGTAACGGTAATACGTCCGTATATCGCCCACCTTTGTTCGGTCCTCGAGGAAGGCCGGTTCGTCCGGTAATCTTTCGCTTCGCTCGGCAATTAATACACTTTACCGCTACGACATTTTAATATATCTGCCCCACGGATCTACGCTCCCGACGCTTTTTCGTGCTGCTTCCTCGTAACGCGACGACACGGTACGTCGATTCCGGACACCGTTTTATTTATACCCGTTGTAATACACGCGGACGTCGGGATACACGCCAGCTGGGAACTTGATTTAGAAGTGTAACCCTGCTTCAGGAATTCTTGCGGTAATTTGTGACCGCCTAGCAGTTCGGGGATCGGTTTCACCTGGGAAACGATAGTCTTAGTCCGTTCGTTTCGAATTCATTGGCTTCGCAACGGAATTTAATAAGCGCTTTCATTTCCATCCTGCTTTTCTCGAAATCACCTTCATGATTGCATTTTTTTTTTCCTTTCTTTGAGCTCAATATAGCCAGATTTGTACGTTTTCAATTTTTCTTGTGTTAATTTCCTCGTGCTGAATTCATCTGTTTTCCTATATCTAGAGTTTCCCTGTTCCTACACTCTCGTGTTTGTGTATCTTTTATTTTCCTTGTTTTTCTTATTTTTCTATCCTTTTCTATTCAACTATTAACGTCGATTTGTTTGTAACGCGCATGCTTTCAACATTTTTCAAAGGATCTCAGTCCGCGATCGACTTACCCAGAACTCGAGTTGCTCAATGGTCGACGGATGACACGCGTAGCTACGGATTATGCTAATTTTCTCGTTTCTCTGTCGCTGCTTCCTCCGCCCCTACCCCTTTCCTTTTCGCGCGACGATTTCTTTTTTTTTCTTCTTCTTCTTCTTCCTTCAATGATCGCGACAAAAATGATTAATGAGGCAGTTCCGTTTCGAAATTCATGCGATCTGGAACGAGCCTTAGCGTAAGGCACTCGCCTAAAGGGTATCGGTGTATTTAAATGGGGCTGAATAAAGAGATGGGCCAGGAGACAATGATTTATTTAAATGAACCGGCTTGATACGACGTTTGAATAATTCGATTGCTCAACTCGCGATGCAGGCTACGGTTATAAAAATTATAGAACAGTTCTCCTTGTCCTACTGTGATGTATAAAGATCTTGTTAGCGTGTGTGGGGGGGGGGAGGGGGGGCGGTAGCCGTGACGATTCTGAACCACAATTTTCTTTGCAAAAATGTCGAACGGTGCTTCGGTTTTCGTTAATAATTCAAACCTATTTTGACATTTTTTTCAAAGAGGAATTTGTTCAGAATCGTCTCAGCTACCCCCATTACCGGTTCTTACACTAATTCTGGAATACCCTGTATATCCTACATTCCATCGAGCTAACTAACTGTACCGTTATGATTCTGATTTTTATTTTAGAGCGAAGTCCAAAAACGGCGGACGTCTGCTTAGGGAAAAATTGGAAAAAATTGGGTTAAATTTGCCAGCCGGTAGAAGGAAGGCCGCCAACGTCACGCTTTTAACATCGCTAGTGGAAGGTGAGTTCCAATCCACTCTCTATACAATCAATCTTGACTCTATAAAAATCCATGTTTCCAATTAAATAATGTTCAGTTGATCGGACATTAGTTTTTAAATTAGATTCAGACAACAAATTTAGTCACGAAAACGATAAATAAAATTCGATAATCGCCACCACTCGAGGAAGAAATACACCAATAACGCATGCGTAACTGGGGCAATGGGCATTTAAGAGCGTTATTAATTTAGGAGAATGACAAACAATAGTTTATCAAAACTCGATAAAAACTTTTAATAAAAGTCTATTCTATAGCCAATCATAAATATAGGTTTTGCGTCTTCTGAACGCGAATTGTTTTATAACGTACGAGAAATATACGGTTAAAAAAAAACAGGAATTGCTTAGTTTAATTATGTAGATCTGAACTTCGTTCGTTTCTTTCTTTAAATCGTTCGAAGCCAATCTTTATTATTCCCATTTTCCAGATGACAGTTAAAGAGTAATAAAGATAAGAATTGCAACGCATAAGCTTGAATATTTTCTTCCTTTAATTTAAAAACCTATTTGTTGTATTGGTAGCAGAAAAAGATTTGCATTTATTTAAATAATCTCACGGTCTATCCAGCAATGATTTTATGGTAATCACGTCGTTACGTGGCCGTGACACGTAAAATGATTATTTTTTTTTAATGAACATTAATTTGTTTGTTCGTAAATGTAATGATTGGAAGATTGGAAGATTAAGTTCGTGTCGTTCAAGCACGATTATTGTACTAAAGAGTAAAGTAAAATCGAAACGATTACGATGACGAGTGAGAAACACTCGTATGTAATTATCGATATTTATTTATCCAACGAAAGGTCACGTCTCGCGAAGTGATTGAAAATTGACATTTGAAAGAATAATACTTGCAAAGAATTTTTTGTTTACACTGATTGAAATAAAACTACTAGATTAATTTATATTTGTCCGATAAATTGTGTCGCGTAATATTTGATATATTATTATATCTCGTAAATGCGTAAAATCCGCAGTCTAAATATTAATAATAATAATAATAAAAGACTCGAATGCACGTCTACCACGCGCGAAGTAAACGTCTTAAGCAACTAATGCTTGGACGTAAAATGAAACGTCACTCTGTATATCCCTCAAAGTGGCCTTACTCTTTGTTTACCGCTCGTACAATCAGCTACGAAGTAATGCATACCGCGTTACAATCTTCGCGCAAGGAAAATACGCGCGTTACGACTTACTTCCACGCCGGACGCGACTTTGAAATCACTGTGATGGAATCATTTCACGCAAACGACTCGGCGTTAAGTGCGTTTTAACGGTAGCACAGGGGATCCTCGCGGAGACGTCGGTTAATCAGGAATCATTCCGGCAGGATATCCACTGGTAACCGCGCTCTTAATAATATACTCGTGCAACGTTCGTCCACTTTAGCACTACGCGCAAGGTTCGTCCTGCTCCCTTCCAGGACGAACCTCTAATGACTCCGCTGGAGGATCGTCCGAGTGTTGGTGCAGACGTTGATTATAATTTATGGTCGGTGGAGTTGTATAAAACGCAGCCCCATCTTTTCTTTCCACGTCACTGACACATCCGCGAAGAACGACCGCGGCGCGTGTGCGGTCAAAGCGCATTTTAACAGTCGTTTTATCGCGGTGACGGCGATACAGTTCTTGCGGAGCTAAGGGGATGATAAATAAGGGCCACGACAGTATGGCGGTTCTGAATGAAGACGCGTGCATGAAGTTAGGCAAATAAATTTTAGATACGAGAAGTCGAGTTTCAACTTTGCCTTAACAAGAAAGAAGAGTCAAAGTCGATGCTCGTGGCTTGAGAAGCCGATTTAAAGAGGCATGTAGTCAGTCGTTGTGCATTAGCATAACTAGCTGCAGCGTTACTATCTACAATGATTCAATAACGTACGCGCTGAATGATTATTCTAATGCTACGGAAAAAGGATACATTTAATCTCCCGTAGAAAAATTACATCGAGTGTTTAATAATTTGCGTGCAAACTGGATGGAGCATAATTTAGATTTCAGACACCCAATCAGAAACTGGAGTCAATAGGTTGAACGCTGCGATAATAAATTTCGAATCTATTTTAATATATTGTCGCAATCTAATCTAACACACCGGCAAATACCTTTCAATAACACAGAGACCATAAAACGTATTCTATTAAATTACCAGAAAGTATTCTCGGGTTATCCCGTTTAGCGTTCTAATTAACTGTCTCGCAACAGACAGGTTTTCGAACTCGTTCGATCGGACATTTAGAATCCCTATTACTCGATGGCATTTCGAAGACGGAAGTTAATCTCGAAGATACTCTAACCGAACAACTGTTGCGTTCCATTTCAATTTGTTGTTTCTTCTAACGGCCAGGCGTGTACACAACCAACGAGAAAGAGCAAACATAACGGATGGGACCATCCCATCTCTCATTATCGACGCATAGTGGAATAACTGGAATACATTGGAGCGGTATCGTCGAATAAAATCTATCATTGCCTTGCGCAACGTATAACCCTACGTATGGATCATTACATGGTTCTTAATTGGAAATATTCGGCTTTTACGATCCATCGATCGCTGTCCAGATGTGGCTTAAACGTCGACTTAGTTCTCGTCGGGTTTAATTATTGATTTTTTAATAACTCGCGCTGACTTGTACATCGTTGTATATTATTCTCCGTGTTAATCAGTTATGTTATAATATTACGTCCGTTATTCGATGTAGTTCTATTTTTTTTTTTTTTTTTTTTTTTTTTTTTTATGTCTTGAATCTGTGAATAACTTGAGATCGAGTGTAACTTTTATTAATTATATATAGAGCACTGAATTGGTTGAAAAATTTTTGACGAAAACGATCGAATTGAATGAAAGTTGCATTTCGAACGAAATTGCTTTTGGTATCGTTTGTAGTTTGTAATAGTTTGAAAAATCGCAAAGTTTTTAACAAAATTCAAATTCACGGAGCCATCGAGATAGTCACTCGTTATAGACTCCTCCGAGAAGTTGAAAACCAAATTCGAGGAATTGTATGCATTTACTATAATAAACACTGCAGTCATGCAAACGCATACAGGGACTGCAACTTACTGAAAGTTTGAATAATTACAGACTCCCCCGAAAGATAGAAAGGTAAATTCGTGGAAGGATGTAACATTTCGATACATCCACGTTCGTCAAGTAAACGGTTGTGATAGCCTTTGAAAGAGTTGGCGCGGTGCAGCGAAAGTGTGGGAACCGCCTCTGGAACGGAGGACGTAAACGCACCAGGTGTGTTGGTATACTTGGGTCGCGCACGATTAACGTACGTGCGTGATTCATGCGTAAATTCGTGTCTGGTTGCCGCACGGTGACGCAACGTCGGTTAAATCCACGACAAAAGCTCGTTTCGTCTCCGGCTCCACCTGTCGCTTCGCTATCTTCTCGGTTCGAAACGACGGCATCTGTTTATCATTTCCTCTACACGGGTTGTTTGAGAAAAAGGGGATCCGAACTTCGTGGACGTGTAGCATGTCGTCACAGACTGTGCTGTGACAAAGTCAGGTGACGATTTTGGTGAAACTGTTACACCGATTCATAAGTAACTTCCACTTCAGGTAACTAATTATATTTTGGGGGAACCTCGTGCAGGTGGCAATTTTTAATACGCCTGCTGTGTCGAAACAGGTGATAATCAATTATGACTATAGAATTGATTAAGATTTATTGTGGAATAAAATATTTTGATGAATGAACTGCGAATTAACAAACGGAAGTTATTTTGTCATTCTGAATTTCGTTTGAGAAGGGAGAGACCTTTCTCGTCTATGATATTTTTTATTCAAATGCTTCGTATCCGTTTGCTATTCTAGCGGAATTCTAAACGTTTTTCAGCGTGGACCACTGGATGCAATAAACAAATATGTGAGCTACGCGCTCCTTAAAAAAACAACTGGAACTTGATCATCGATGTTTTCATAATGTATTCAGGGGACAAATATTATACGCGAGCATGACTTGCGTATCGATACGCCTTACGTATCGACTACATAGTATCCGAGCATCAGTCGTAATCGAGAGGGCTTCGACAGGGGAGAAACCGCAAGTACACTCGCGGCTATCCGAACATCGCTGTCTCGAGGTACGCGGAAGAGAGTTCCCCCCGAAATTCTCGAGGCTTCGATTATCGAGAGGCTACAGTCGAGTGTAGTTTGTGGTCAGAGATCGATCATCTCACGTTGCCTATGAGTTACGCCAACGGCCGACCAATGGAACGATATCGTTCACCGTTCTTCGATAACATGGCAACAGAAATCCATCCACGCGGAAAGAAAGAACAACAGGTGTTGGAATGAAATCTATCTAACGTTTAAAGAAGCTATGATTCAGATTGAAAATAAATTTTTAACAAAAGGAGAGTTAAAGTAAAAGTGCGATTACTGTGATATGTGATTAACGTTCAAACAAACAATCCAAATGTTTTCTACCGTACAACAAAGCTAGTTTCTTTCATAATCGAACCGTGAGGCTTTACAATGAACGCGTCGATTTTTCGATCGAACGTCGAGCGATCGTCGACGACCGTAGTAAAGTCATCAAGTAAAAAGGGGTGATCGTTAATTCGCGAGTCACGTTGCTGATTCGTTCTCATATCGCTCCGTGCGCCAATCTGAGCTCGCATCTGCAATCACCTACCGACCAATCTGCGGTCCTCATCTGCATCAGGCAACGTACGCTCTACTGGTTGCATTGAGTTGTCTCAATCCACGTCTGTATCATAGATTATCGTCTGGATTGGTAATCCCCCTGAAACAACGCTTTCATAGTCGATCGGGACCTTAGACGTCCATGTAAATCCTTCTTTCTACTGTCGAATCAATTTTCTTGCGCGAAACGAGTGCAGTTGGTTCTCTGTGGCTCTCGTTATGGTAGAATTTATGTTGCACGCTATACGTACAGAGCATTGTACGTAGTGCAACCATAATCCAGCCCTTTCGCGCCACTGTCTCCACTTATCGAACATCCGAGAGTACAAGTACGATACTCGGGTCGATCGGCGTAATCGAAACGTTGAAAATGCATTCTTAGCCGAATGCAGGCAAGAGGAGGCCCGAAATCCACAATTATCGAGCGCATTACATACTTTTCCCGGCACGAGGAGGCGGAAACGGTAGAACGAGTCCACGAAATTGGATAATTCGTTAGGAGCAGGTGGCTGTGGGGCCTGTGTTCTCGATTTCGTAGGCGAAAACCCGGCAGGCCTGCGGGTGGTTTTGCACGGTTGTCGATAATAGCGCCCGCCGGGTCTGCTTCCATCTTGCACGAGACCCTGCTTGTAGGTACCTAATTACTTGCCATCATCGACGATGAGAATTGTACCGAAAGGGGAGAAACGGACCACGTGCTGAAGAGAAAGCACGTATGTTGTTTCATTATCGTAAATTAGTTCGTTCCTCTGGTTGAGGAACAGTCTTGAAACTGGCACGCGCGAAATGGGCTCAGAGAGATGTTTATATTCGTTGAATCAGTTTTAAAAAAAAATATCAGCTTATTGGAGATGATGAGACGAAACTTTTTTCATATTTACAGTTTATTCGTGAGACGCTTAGTTTTGAAAGTAAAAAATTGAAAAGTTTCGTTTTATCATTCCCTATAAGATGATATTTTTTCTTAAAAATCACACGTCCTAGAATTTCCAGCAAAAATCTTCGCGCAGTCGAAGGGTTAACGAAAAGTCCGGTCACCCATGTATGGACGACGCGGAGGTCAACGTATCAATAATTAATTTATAATGAAACTCTTTGGACCTCGACGTGGAAGGTTTTATCCAGTTCCGTTAACTCGTAGACCGTTTGCCCAAAAAAAAAAAAAAAAAAAAAAAAAAGAGTAATGCATAAATTTCCATACGGGTTACGTAATTCCATTCCTACACCGTTGTATTTTATTTCTTTTTCAGGAGAAGCCATTCACCTTGCCAGAGACTTCGGCTACGTTTGCGAAACCGAATTCCCTGCGAAACAAGTTGCCGAATACCTCAGTCGGCAGCATTGTGAACCGCAAGATTCCTACAGGAGAAAAGAACTTCTTCATGCCACCAAGTAAGAATTTATCTCCGCGCCGCGAACAATGGTGAAAGAAATTTATCGCGATGATCGGGATTGCATCGATTGATACGCATTAATGCTCAAACTCCCCAGCATTAACGAAACCGTTCCTTCTGAATTTATCGAACCGCGAATATATCGTCTCCGTGTCGAGAATGTTAGTTTAAGAGCGGTTTCAAAAGTTCAACAGAAATAGTGAAAATTAAAGGGCAAATGAAAGAATGCGGAACAATTACAGAAATTCTGATAGTAGCTTTAGATGTTCAGATGATTCGAGAACTCTGATTTAAATGAAATTTAATTTAATTAGAATTAATGTTGCTGTTCCTCGTTTCAGACAAATCACCAAAGAGCTGATGGATCTTCTGAATCAAGACAGATCACCACTTTGCAACACACGGCCACAACACATTCTCGATCCAAGCATACAGAGACATCTAACACATTTCTCTCTCATATCACACGGATTCGGAAGTCCTGCGATCGTAGCCGCTCTTACGGCAATACAGGTACTGTATTACCTTTCAATTAATTATACAAGTGCCACGGTTTTCTATCTCTTTTTGGCCATGGTACACCCAGAGGTCTAACTCCCTTGCTCTATGTATACTATGTATACTATCTCTATGGTTCTACCCTGTGACAGTGATCATGGTACTGAGTCCAACAATTTCAATTGCAGAAGTTCCTAAGCGAGTCCCTGAATCACCTCGAGAAGATGTACCCAGGCAACGGTAGCGGCGTGACAAGTAGTCAACAGTCGAGCCTCGACACGAACAAGAGCAAGGACGGCACGTTGATGAACGACATGAAGAAGTGACGCCCAGAGGACCCGCCTACCTCGAACGTGGTCACTTCGATCCGGCACTCCTGGCCGTACAACTGAGCTGTTCGTGGTCGTAACGGGCGCGCGAACAGCTTCCGGTGGACCACAGAAACGACACGTATGTCCGCGAAACCACGAGCGTTTGTATAATAATTGAGAAGCGCACTCATTCGACAGGAAGTTAAGAGGGTGTGCAACGGAAGCGTCGCGGATGTCCGTGTTCGCCGAGGTTGGCTGGTCGACGAGCGTTTTTTTTAGGTAAATCAATGAAACGAAGCCGCGTGAAGATGTGCAATCGCCCAAGTGATGGATCGATCGTGGAGATAGCGATCGTGGGTCCACGAGGATCCACGACGAAGATCCGTCTTGGCCCGGTGGGATGACACGGGACGACTTGATTTCCCCTTTGTTTAGAGAAGCAACTCGGGGCGCACCATCGAGGACGCTTCGATGCCCCTGATCGCGTACTCATCGACGAACGTGCGTACTCGCGTAACGAAATAGGAATAACTTTTGTTCTTTCACTGCCTGTTCGTTCGAAACGCAACCGTGCTGATTCCGAAGGAACGTATCGATCGATTCGACGGGATCGTCGCGACGGACTCGCGAGACAGGTCTGGGGACTGTGTTAGTATTGGTGAACGCTGGTGGGAGTTTGAATGTTCTTCGAAGCTTGGGTATTTGGATATCGTACGCACTGATCGAGAATCTATTGGGTCATTTCATATGTTCATACATAGAAATATTAACATTTTGACAATGATGTTCGATTGCCTGCACGGTATTTGTTTAAAAAGATCACTGCATACCAAGGTTTTCTTTACGAACGTGAACAAACAAAATTCTACATGAAAGAAAACACGAGCGAAATGCACCCCCATCTTCGATACGATGTATATGATTCGCTTCTTCTCGAAATAAATTCAGCGATAATGCTTCCCAGTAATTCTCAACTAAAATTATTCGAGTTTCCCCAAGCCTGGCTCGCGTTTCGTCGCCACTGTTCGAAGCTTCGAAGCTTCGTCGAGTCTTCCCTCCCCTAAGTTCACGTGCATGCTCACGAAATCCGTATTCGATCAGAGGATATATCCGTGCGTGTACGATTGTTTGTGATAGGAATAGTGATAGTCGAAACGTTTGTGCAATTGTTACGGTTAATGCTTGGAATTATAGCCCTGTGTTCCGAACCTTGCAGTACAGTAACAGAATCACAGTCGAAACGGGAACATTCGTGTCGGTTCGTTCGAGGATGAACAGAAGAATCTCGCATACTCGAACGCGACGAGCGTTTTACATGCACAATAGGAGCTAGGAGTTCATTGCCAGTTCGGCGCTACGAGTGTATCATAAAAACAAAATTGTATATCGCGGAGAGCTGAACTGGTTAGAAGTTTTTCAGTCGTTCGTATCCTTGCAGCTCGCGAATCGATCGATAATTGGAGAATACATACGTAAACGTATAAACACACATGCACGCGTACGCGCAGAGTACGACGAAGAAGAAACAATTTACAACAGGCTTATTTCACCGTATAATTTTTGGGTCGACTATTTACATTGCTCAAGCATCGTTATTCTTTGCTCATTACCGAGCGTCCGACATACGCGCAGTATCGATTATGATGCCGTTACGTAAGCATTAATATTGTCAGCATAACGTTATGTATCGCTCTCTGTGCCGCGCTACAACTTATAATTTAGCGACTACGAATGTGAACCACTCGTTAAACGTTTAACGGGCTATTTTTCTTGGCTGATCGAGTCCATTACGTTGGAACAACCCGACTCCCATTTACATGGAAACATTCAGTATGCAACGGCCGTTGAATATTCATGGCGTCGCTGTCTTTGAAGTTACACATTTCCTTGTAAACACATTTGTGAACACACGTTTAGCGTGAACGTTTTCATCGAGTTTCTTAATAATTCGTCTTTCTCGTTTGTTCGTCATTCGAATCCGCGATTACCGTTGCCATTGCACAGTGTTTTTGGGGTGTACACGAACCACCTACTGCGGTTTATCTCTCGAGTGCAAATGATTAATTTATTATAGAAACGTTATCTATCGCGAGGTTTCGTTAAAATCAACCTATGGACACGAATAGCCGAATCATCGACATTGCAGTTGTCTATTCGTTGCAGTTTCCCGACGATCGATTACTCAAGCTCGGCATTACGCTGATTTTCCAATGATTTTGTACAGTCGACTAGAATTAATGATACGAAATACAGCTTTCTATACACGTATTAAGAGACACTTTATTCCACGCAAACTTTTGATGTTCACGATTCATCTGCATAATAAGGCATTGCATTATTTCGTCGAGTGTGTATTTAAAAGTGTGCAGGTTGTCAAACTTGTCGTTCGAAGAGACGAGGTTTCGTTTTGGGAATTCTGATGCATGGGGTATTTTAGAATTTTGGAAAGATACAAGAGCTTTACGAGAATTGGAGAAAGAATTTAATGAATAAAAATTGATGGAACAGAAAGCATTTATTATTCTCGATACGATACGATACATATAACAGTAAACAGAGCTTAACAAATAATAATGGGGATATCTTGGAACATGGTTTACGTTTAATAACTTTTGAGTTCGTCTTATGAATTCTGAAGCACCCCTTATAAAAAATCATACAAAATTGTCTCTTTTTAAAATGTGTACTAATGCGCTTGAAAACATTGTTTTAAAAAAGTTGAGCTTTGTTTCGAATCTTCTTTTGTTTTCGAATGTTATCAAACTGGCTCAATAACACACCAATTTGCAAACAATTCAATGCTTTATTATGTGTTTTATGTACTTCGTATTCTCGTCAACTAATAACGTATCTTTCATAGATTTATAGCTGCCAAATATGTCCTGCGATAAATTCAGCGCGATACGTCGACGCAAAGGACAGATCGGATAAACAACAATTGCGTTTTCAAAAGACCCGTAGACAGTGTCGAACACAGACTATCGTTTGGTAACCGACGTCAGCGATAGGCAAATTCATATCTAGATAAAGAAATTTGAATTTCGAAATTCATTTTTAAAAATTGATACGAATTGAGAAATTTATAGAGAATGGAGTATGGATCGGTTTAGCTTTCGAGGGGCCCAACAGTCGAGCGATTAATCGCAGCGAGACTATATTTTCCTCCTTATTGAAAGCTTCTTCGCGATTTTCGTTTTCGTAACGAAGAACGGGACAAGGTTTAAGCGCGTTTACTGATCGTCGGTGTCGACCAGAGGTGGGCAAAGTGGTTATTTAGATAGAAATTTCAAAGATGAACAACTTTTAATCCATGATTTGTTCAATGGAAATTTAATTATAAGTGCAATTTCAATCTGGATACCAAAACTTTTATTTCTGAATTTTCTATTCTCCAAATTGAATTTGCTTCTCTAACAAAAAAAAAAAAAAGAAACCAAAACCAAGTAAAAATGAAGTTCCCATAATCAATAACAATTCGATTCACAAACTGAAATTTCGCGCTAGATATTGGTAGAATCATACACGAACAACATTTCAACGGTGTTTATGTTCAAATGAAACCACAGAAATAGTTTCTTTTTTTATATATATAAAAATGTAAATTCTCTCCCATCTCTGGTGTCGACGAGTCTCGAGGAAGCCCAAGGAACATATCCGAGGATCACTCATCGTGCCAATGCGAAAGTTGCCATTTGAGATGTGCCAATTAAACAAATATCGAGTTAGAAACGTAAGAAGCGAGCGACCGGGAGCCGTGTATCGACGAAACGCGATCGAGCGAGCACCGGAAGTTGCGTTAGAGTTTTAAGGTACGAGAGAACGTGGACGAGAATCGAAGCCGGAAGAAAGAGAAAAGAAAAGAAAAGAAAAAAAGGGAAAAGAAACGTCTCCGACCGAAACGCGTATATCGAATGCTCGGTCCATCCCGTTCTGAACGGATAGGACACTGGAAAAAAGGGAAAAGAGCGGAGCGAAAGCATGAGAAATTGCGTTGAAGTACAATACCAGGTGAACCTGAGACATATCTAACTTTGTAATTAAATCTTAGGCGTATATGTAAATGTAAGATTAAGAAACCTGATCGAACGTCTCGCGTTCCCCCGGGGATATTATGTACAGAGTATTTGAATCTTTCTTGTGATATAATCGTACATATTACTAAGATATAAACCGATAACACGGGCAAAACGAAAAAAAAATTTACTATTATCATTCCATGTTTTTTCATAGAGGTGAGGTAATTTAGCGTGGTTGCAACGGGCGACCGGGAATCGCCGCTACGTTCTAATTAGAGATACACGATTTAACGAAGGTTCGAATACGCGGTCGCGTCGACAACGAATTTTACGTTCCCGACGAGATGGAACTGGAATTTTTTGACGACGACGTCGCGAGCGCTTATAATCCATAGATTCCGTCGACGAAACGAGGAGAGAGAAACGACGATAAACGAAAAGGCAGGGAACCCACCTTCGACCGAGTTTCGGACCAACGCCGGGATTAGTTAGGCAAGAAAAAACGAGAAAAAATGTTAGGCAACACACACACACACACACACACACACACACACACACACAAAGAAGAGAACGAGGAAAACCTTGAACCCCCCACCCCTATTTTCACTCACGACTACTTAGGCGAACTCGTTAGAACTAAGCTACCCCCCTCCCTCCTCCCACCCCAAACGTAAATTAATACTTATTTATAATCGTTAGGGCGGCCGTAGAAAGACGTTTTTCTACCAGAATTTCTGTGCCAACTGCAAAGAATGTTGTAGACAATTTTTGTTCCACGTTGAACCATCATTCTAATCTTGTAAGATACTCAGATATATCTTTATTAAATATATTTGAATTTCGTAGTATATTATATTCTGATATTGATTATACATTTCATTTTTGTATATTGGTGTGTGATAAATAAATAAGAATATTGTTTCTAAGCAATTTACAAACTTTAAAATGCGCGCACCCTTCGAACGATATTCCACGCTATTCGAATCATTCGTCGCGTTCGAAAATTTCTAAAATTCATGGAGATTTAATCTCCGTCGATTTTGATCGAATAGTTAGAAAAATTCAAGTCGATGATGAAACGAGTGTTCGTCAAAGGAATCACTAGTGTCAAAGTTGCAGTATTTGTCAGATTTTCGTATGATTTCAAAGGTATAGTAATTAAACTATCAGAGTTGAGTTAACAACTTAGAAGAAAAACATAGCTTAAACTCTATTCCCAAACTCTTTATATATAAACTTCTAATTTGTAATGAGTTTTCTGCAAACGTAAACAATTTGACTTAAAAAAGTATACCGTCAATAAGTTTCATTTATTCTGATGGCTTGGAATATTTTAGCAAACTGCTGAAGTATATAGAATTAAAATCACTGACATTTCCCAAATCCCATTTACTTCAATATGTTCCCAAACCTTTCCCAAAAATGCCTAATATTCTAATTGTAAGACATAATATTATTTTTTGCGCCCCTCCCTTAGATTATGTGGCGCTCTCTATGAGTCGTACCTTGAACTTTGAAGAACACTGATGTACCGATACAAGGTTTCTAATTTTCCTACTTTTACCGACTGTGGTAGTTAGATAGAACATGGTTCCCAGAGTTACCATTTTAAAACATAGATTGCGCTTCAAACCATTTTTCTCGCGGTCGGTATAACATTTACTTTTACGCGGCACTTTCACCATCGCCATTTTTCCAGCCCCTCAGCACTCCATCTGCTGGAGAAAGCTTGTACTTGTACTTCAAACCCTTACGCGGGACACTCAAAACCAGTAAAAGTATCTCGTAACAAAATCTATATAAATGAAATAAAAATGCTAAATTCTTCCTTCGATATTTTCTAGAAAGTAAAGGTTAAACATTCGGTCGATATGTATTTCCGATTTCTTTATTCTTCATTTAATTTCTTCCGTCATAAACGGTGATGCACATGTTAATATTACACTCATAAATAATCACTATAAAATCATAAAATGATATCTACATTCTTAGTTTTATAGAAATAGAATATACAATCATTTGCATTTCATTCGAAAACATGACCGGTTTAAATGACTCACGCATATCTAAGTAATCACAAAGACGGAAAAATCACTTCAACAAGATATTCGAATTATTATTAACTAGGCGGAGTAACGATTTCTGGACGACACAACCGAAAAAAGTCTAATGGATCTTCTAGAAACACTTAACAAACTAGTTTACGTACTACGAACTATTTTAACATTCAATATTAGCTTTTAAAAATTGACGATTCCACACAAATACACCGAATCAAGATTTAAGCGGTTGAATCATTTATGGCGTTGAAGTGATCGCTAAATTCGATGTTGAAATTTTAAAGACATTTAGAACACGCATATTATTAGTTTCCATTATACCGGTCACTGCTTAACAGTTAAATGATATTAGTTCTTCGTCGATTGGTGTAATCGTAATGTGCCAAAATCGGCACACTCCATTGCCTGAAAGAAAGTCTTACTATCTCATAGATTTTTTGCACATAACTAACAAAGAAAGCAGCTTCAGGTATTCACGCATGCAAAAAGCTTCGTCTTCCACTAGTCAAATTTTAGATCAAATTAATCATTTTCTTCCGTATGCAAATTTTGCACTCGTAATTAGAAAGCAAAGTTGCAAAATGAAGCACTTTAAAAGCTTCAATGAATTAAAGCTCTTAAGATTATTTTAGGCGTAGCGAAAGCCATTTACAAAGCGAGAAATTCTGAAATATCAGAAACTGTAAATTTTAATGTAAATGATTGCAATAAATACAGAAGCATCCCTTAATCTTATTTAATATAAAGCCTTTTTCGATTTAACTACGGACAATACTGACTGTGAACTAAATTCTTGCAATGTCAATTAATTTGCAAAACTAAAAGTAAATAACGTACAGTTAAACATTATTACACTGGATGTAAGTTATTAATAATGTTTCGATATAGTAATAAGATGAAAAGAACATATCTATGGTAAACCAAGATACTGTTGAAATTGTCAGCTATGATAAAACTAGAAACAACAGAATGTTACGAAGAGAAAAGGCTGTAATTAAATGGTATTTAATGGTAAAAGATAATATTACCAATTAAGTTTCGTCGAAGACCAAACGTAGATTTTTAAATGCACTTTTAAATATGAATATACAAATTATTGTATAGTAATCGAATATACTCACGTGATTTCAAGGCACTTCGAACTCCACTGATCAGAGAAACAGAAGGAGATTAAAATATTTCAATCCACGACAACGCGTTCCCACGCGTTTTTCCTTACGCTTCTATACACCTAAGAAGGATACACGAAAAAGATGTTAGAAGTAAATGTTTTGGAAGCTTGCAATAAAACTTGAATGAGAATTTTAAAAAATGCGTATTGGCACAGACAAATGTACTGTTTATCAATGTTAAATCACGCGTAATGTCAACTTTAATGTAAATTAAATACGCATGAGATCATTGTTTAAAAAATATAATAAACAGTGTTTTTAGTTTTCATCCTCGTCCTGTTGATGTAATTAAGATACATGCAAAGATATGACAAAAATTGATCGAAATTTATTATATTTTTCCAACAGTTTATCTTAATATTAATTAACATTTTGTGAATTTGTAAAACTTAAAAACATCAAATGCGTAAGTTTCTTTGTGATTAAGCTGATATTATTAACATATCGATAAACAGATGTTTTATAGATTGCTGAGAATATTAATGTTACTTATTAGATCTAAATATAATTCTTTATATTTTGTCCAGATTATAATGGTGTTGATTAATCAGGGTTTAAATTTAATTCGTTTCAAACGAAGCTTACAATAGCGCTATTATACTTCTCATTTATTTCAATTTATGAGAATTACATATGTAGGAGAAAACACATAGTTACTTTAGAGACAAGAAAATATTTACGCATAAATTATTTTATGATTTTTGTATACTTATACTCCATGATTATAAGGTTACAGATTTTTATAATGTTGTAACTACCATATCTTTACAACACACTACAGAAATCGTTGCTTCATATATTTTGTACATATAATTATGTACTTGATCGTTAACATGTATTTATGTTTTTTTTTTTTTTAGTTTTCGATAAATTGGTTTAATTATTTTTGCACGTAAATACTATACACATTATTATCAAACGAATTATACGGCAAAATTATCATAATCATAGATAACTTATTTTAATATTAATTTATATGTTCACTTTCCACTGAATATCATTTACAATATTTACTTTGTTCCATTTTAGACATGTAGTTCCATGCCTTTGTAACACACACGACTGTCCGAGCTATATATCTTTACAAATCAACGTTTAAGCTGCACGATATTAAAAGCGACGACTAAGTTTCCATAAAATATACAGTCAGTGTAATAAGTATTCGTACAGGAACCATTTATTTTAAATTAGTTGCTGTACGAATTCTTCTTACACTGACTGTATATGGAAATTAAGTTCTCCAATATATTTATACATTTTTCGTTGTACCATTTAGTACAGGTATAATTTTAAGATGTACTGGCAATTAGAAGAAATACTTAAGTACACATACAAAATGGAATAGTAAAAGAGGATACGAAATTCAATTTACAGAAAAATGTCACACAGCTACGACATTTTCAATCTAAATCGCGCTATAATACACGCTTATGTAACAATTTTACTTGTCTCATTCCACTGATCCTCTTGGTCCTCTAGCCTTCCATTCTGACATATTTGTCGGACAGGATTTAAAGGAGTGGGTCTATACTCTTTTTATAGAAAGTCAAAGAAAGGAATCAATAAAATTAAACCACGTTCTAGAGATGAATATCACACGATTGCTCGAGACACAAAACCATCGAAGCCGCTAGGACACTTGAATTACAGTTTTCATTGTATTATGATTGTATTTCAATGCATTTACCGACTACGAAAAAATGATCTAAAAAAACCATGTCAGCTTTATTATGTAGATCTGAAGATTCAGAATGAAAATAAACGAATAGACACGGAACACGCAACAGTCTTCAGTTTGAGAAGCACTGCAATAGAGTTTCTTACTCCATTGAAGATCAATCGAACTTAAAAGTTTTAGCGAGTTTTCTATTTACTCGTTTACTGCCGAAATACGATGAAAAGTTGTAATATTGCCTGCGTGCGTGTCGTTTACCGTGCTAGTTTCTTCCGTGTGGCCAATCGTTTAAAAACGGTCTCGGTCGTTTATAGCTTTTGGCATCACAGGCACCATAGGTCGTCGTGCGTGAGGAAGAGTCAACGGTTTAGGGCTATGAAATAAAATCAGAAACAAAATCTTTCTATCGCAGGCAATGCGAACATTTAAAAAAAAAATGTTACGAAAATTATAGGATGATTTTTTGTGGACTTTTACTTGGAAGGTCGTGAGTACGGAGCGTTGCGGTAGCGCGAACTTGAGCCCGATGTCGTTGTCGTCTTGTACGATTTCCAAGCGCGGCTCGATGATTCCTCTGCGAATTTCATGGAGTGAGTCATTTGCATTACTTCAATTCATTCAGAACATCACGGCGATATATTAATCGGGTGTTTCCTAACCATCTACGCGAAGCAAATGTTATGTTTGTTTTTCTTTCGTATTTTTGTCTTTATTTTTAACGTTTAAGAGAATTCTCTCGTAAATCGGCTGAAGAATTGCTCAGTTAGAATTTCAGATTGTTACGTAAAGCCATTAGTGACTATTTAGCATTCAATATTATAGATAGGATTTTTTAAATGTTCAATTCAACGCATGGAAAAAGGTAAGAGCGTGCAGGGTATCTGAATATTTCGAGTATTTCTAGGGAAATCAAGTTCAGATATCTACACACCCTTTGAAGAATATCCTAATGATTTTAAAAAGTTGATATAATATTTTCATTCCATTAATCTCGATGTTCTTATTTAGATATCTATTATTTTATGCGTGAAATATAAAGCGGTTAGGCGTTTATGCAAGTTTATCGAACAGTCAGTCCAATAAATGATTTAATTCTGAAAGATTTAACCGTGAATATAAAACTGTTGTAAACATTCCACAAATTCAAGAGCTAATTATTGCAGCTATTAGCCACCTTATTAATGTTTTTAAAATAATTAGGTACATTCTGATACATTTAAATGTTCCATTTAAAACTTTAAATATTAACGTTATTATACTAATTTTATTAAGTATTTCTAGCTCCACCAATATTTTATGTTATCAGATTCTTCACTAGTTTCAGTTCACTCCAAATCGTTAAATTATTTTTAAGAACAAAAGTTCAATGAATCTATGTATCATGTATTAAGATATTTAACTCGGTATAACTGTAAATACAATACAATAGGAATTGCGTAATTCTCTTTTAGTTTATTTTGTGTATATCACAAACATGATATGATGATTTATGTTTCCAAACATTAAACTTAATGATATGAATCAATTACGTGTTAAATTTGTTAGTCAAACAAAATGTTATTGCAACAATAATTTTAAAATGTTACCTGGATATTCGGATGTTTCATAGTACTCGTGGGAGGAATGTGGTGCGGCGTCGTCTTCGTACTCGTAAGTTGTATACCTCGGAGAAGGATATACATAATCTCTAAATGATGTATATAAAAGCACAAAATATTTGACGAAACCTATGTTACTCGAAATTCATATGTACCTTCTACGCACACTCTGAGAAAATACGACTTTTACGGATTCGGATACGGTTTCCAACGATCGACTATCCGAAAATGCTTAGTTTGCTTAGTTTATTACTTCGAATAATCCTCATTCTACTGTATAATTTATATTTTATACAAGGCACCATTTATGACAAGCATAAAAACGATTTCGATATTCTCGGAAATTTAATATCGGGGAAAATTTTAATAGAAACGTTTTGATGAAAATGCCAATTATACTTACCCTCCCGAACCTGATGTATAATGTCGGTCCCCATATCGGCTACTGCTACTCGACGACCCATGATAATCGTAATCGTGATGTGACCCAACGCGATTACTTGGTGGTGGGGTAGCAGTCTCATACCTATGAACAAAGCGACGTACGCAAATTTTACAATTTTACATCGTACTACTACAGGTACAATGACTCATCCCTCACTAGGTATAACTTACCCATAACTTTGATCCATAGCTACTCTTGCACGATCCAAAATAGAAAATACTTTACTTTTCCCTGATACAGGACGAGCGATCGGCCCTCGGTTCGAAGGTGGTGGCAGTATTGCCGCTAAAATAACAAGATTTAGGAATCGGCATGGTATGCCGCAAAATTACTTTTCTCGATCGCTCACTGTTTTAATCATTAAACAGTAACTAACGAAATGTTAATTGCTCTTCTCAAATTACTGGGCTACTTATAAGACACAAAGAATTTGCACTAGTTTTAATAAATAGTAACATATGCTGTAAAGAGAAAAGGAATCAGCAAATCAGATTAATTGAACGATTGCTAACCTCTCGAGGAACGTGGCATGGTGGGCCTTGCAGCAGGCCTTAATATTCCACCTCCAGCTGGAACACCTCTTACAGAAGGTCTTCTATCGTCGGGATTTACTGGATCATCTGCCATAGTCATCTCCATTTCTCTCATTTGTTCTTGTCGTATATTGTCATTATTATCGGGAATTAGATACTTCCGAACTTCAGCTAACGCAAACGCGATACGAGCATATGCCTCTGCTGGAGGTGCGAGAGCTGTTATTTCGACGTGAAGATCGTCCGAAAGGTGTGCATATTTTGGATCCAGGGACATGCGGCACTCTGCTTCCTATGTTGGAACAAATTATACATTATCAAGAGTTAAGAGAAGGACAATTTTCAAGATATTACGTACAAGTAAAAAAGATAATCATAAAATCCATAAAGAGAAATATTAAATTAAACTATACCTTTTGACGATCTTTCATTGATCCTCTTCCCAATACTGCCATCTTACACATTGTTTCTTCTTGCAAACGTTTCATGGAATTACCTTTTGGACCCAGTAATTTTCCAACGAAATTAAACTATGAAGAATTTCATAATATAATTATGTCTCTTACTATTAATATAAGCAATGTATCAATTGAAAAATATAATTACCTTAGGATGTTCTCGAACAGGCACCAATACTTTAACCGAAACACGGATTGGTTTCTCACGATAAATGTCCACATATTTTGGATCTCTTATTGGCTTTCCCATAGCCTGAGTTTTTTGAATTTCTATTAAACAAAGTAATACTTGATTCTATGCTATATAAATGCAATGCTGAATTAAGAAAAAAAGTCTTCTAAATTATTGAAAACAATTTAGTTTCATTATTTAATGGCAAAGGAACAGGAATTTATTTATTTAAAAATATTATTTCTTTCCATGGGGCAAAAATTAAGAAATATGTATTTTTTCTGCTGAATATATGTTTAAATAGTATTGGTAATATTTACAACAAATAACTTTACAAATAATATTTATCATAAAAGAAGATAATGTACACTGAACGTATAAGAAAAAAACATATTTATGACAAGTCCATACATACATTTCATAGGAATTATATTCTACAAATGGTTGCACACATATTATAACTAAACATATTAAGGACATATTTACAATATAAACACAAATTTAATATGTGTACCGTGTACATATGCATTAAAAAAATTTTCTGTTCATTTCAATATAAATATCTGTATGTTTTGTAAAATTCATCTATTAAAAAGATTATAAATAGTACAAAATAAGTATGACACATATTACAATAATATAATAACAATTATTTCATTTATAATGCCCTTGATATTTTATATTTTTAACTAATAATTTAATCGTAAAAAAGTGAGTGTCAAATTTTACCTACAGTGTTCATATACACGTCACTCTAACCTTAAATATCAATTCTTTAAAATCACTTTGCACAAACTATAAGCTGCGTGACATAATAAATTAAAACTCTGTTAATAATAAATTTAAAACATAACAAGAGGAATAAACACAAAAACATTGTGAAAAACGTTAATGTAAATATTAATAACAAGGAAGATGTGTTTAAAAAAAAAAGGCTAACAATAACAATAACACTTACCTTGATCGATTAATCTAGTTGCATTAGGCCATTTCTGAGAATCCAATTCAACTTTTTCTTGCAAAAGTTCACGGACATATTCCCCGGCTTTGTCAACTTGATGCTCCTTTTCATCACGATCTTTTTCAGATGATGCTCTTACCTTAGAATCAGTATTTTCTTCTCTTTGATATTTGTATTCACCGTTACTTGGTCTTTCAGTCATGATCAACACTGTTTTATTAGATACTTCAAAAAATATCTAAACGGGGAAGTAATAATCTTGTTAATCAGATAATTACGGACACTGGAAAATATCAGTCATGCACAACGCGTTTTCTGATTAAAGTTACAATGGCCGAAGTTGACTCTTCTACCTTCGGTTAAATTTAAGGCGTACTTACATGTACATTTTGTTTAGTATTCTATGGTTTTTATGATCGATTCATTACAAGATCAATGTTTTATTAACATAAAAAACATACTTAAAATATGATAATAACAACATTTGACGTATTCAAGGTTGACTAAACATTGGTACATTATCTTGTGTAATGCGCGATAAAGTAAATGCAACTAAACTAATATTTCAAAAATCAAAAAATGCCGAGGCGAAAGTTTAAAATATTGTATTCTTTTGAAGTTTCAAATTAAATGTATCATTTTTAATCCAATATCAAGTTACGTCTAATAACATCATATTTCTATTTTCATAACAACTTGAATGAAATGTCCTTGTATAATATTAAAATACCATTGTATATAAATAGATATTTGTATTGCTAAGTTTTGAAAATTTACAAATTATTTATAAATTTCTGCACATAAAACTCTACATCAGTCTGCACAATTAATTTTGTGTGATCTGGTGCAGATGGCGAGAATATCGTAAATATCATGGAAACTGAATTGATAAATATAACCACAAAATATGTTAGTCTACGCGTAATTTGACTTGGATTTGTTAATTATATGTAAAAGTTGTAGTATCGTGAAGACAAATAGTTCGAAGGATGAGTTACATTATAGTAATACGAAGCTATAGGCCCGGTGATGAAATCAGTTGCAAAGAAATAGTAAAGGCCAGCGTGATGTCAACTTTAAATGCAACATTTATTGGAATTGCACTCAAGGAGCTAACATTCCAATTGATGATACTTTTTGCTGCTATTATGTTCATCTTCTTTGGATTACCCTTTTCAGTTTGCCTTTTAGTTGTTCCTATTGTTATTGTTCTTGTGTACATTGGAACTTACATAGGTTTCACTACGAAAGCTATGGAAGTCAATGAAGAAGTTTCTAATATACCAAGGTAAAAATTCTTTATACTTATACCTATTTTTCTTTCTTTTTATAAAACTTATAATTTGTAAATTGTTTCAATAATATGTCATTTACCACAATACATTTTATGGAGCTTTTATACTTTATTTGAATGAAAAATATTTGTATTTTATTTAATCTCATTATAAAAACTTCTTCATCTATTATGACAGGATTTTCATGTCAAATGCATTTTCCTGTTTTTGGGTTGCCGAAGCATTTGAACCTTATCTAATGACAGAAAATCCCAAGAATGTACATTATACCATATTGACAGAGCAACAATTCCGTGATTCGAATATTGATATTTCGTCTCAGGTTAAGAAGATTGTAGGTACCATTGCCTTATGTAAGAGTCATAGGTTAGACAAAGGTGCATGGATTAAAAGATTATATGTACATCGACAATACATGAGGAAAGGAATAGCATCTTGTCTTATTAATGTTGCTGTACAGTTTGCTATTGATCAAGGATATAGTTGTGCCAATACTGTTGCTTCAGAATATACAGAAGGTGGAAGGGAATTATGTTTTAAAAAAGGTTTTGAATTGCAACAAATGTATCATAAACCTATTCTGGGTTCGCTTGTAACTGTATTGATGTATGAGTTGACATATCAAATTAAGCCTGGTGAAGATGATTATGTGCCTGCTGCTTACAGCAAAGTAATGCTCAATAATTAAATATTAGATTTGATATTTTCTTAAATACTCAACATCCATAAGTCTGATTTTATATATTCCAAGGAGAAATCTCTAAAAGTTGCATTTATAACTTATTCCTATATAAAATAATTTATATTTTATGATGTTACTCGGATATTTAAAATATAGTTCTATTTCGAAAGTTTATTATACAATTCAACTATTAACACATTGCTCGAGGTCATTACAATGTGTATGAAAAAATTATAAAAATATATTTTCTCATTTTTTCATATTATTCCAATATATTTCAACTTCTTTGTTTTCCCAATGTTTTTCCGTTACTTTACACAAGTATCTGAAATAAGAAAAAGATTATATGCATTTATATTATAATAGGAAACTATACTCTTTGTAAGTTTTATATACATTTGTATAACTGTTTTATGTATTTTCAATGAATTCTAATGTTATTTTCATGGGGGCTAGTATTCTGTTAAACAAAAATTGTTATTTTTGTATCTGGCAACTCACCAGCTTGATATCAGGCTGAAGCGCGATAAAAAAGTCTGGGGACTTATGTATCACAAAAATATGCTGATAGGGCGTATTCCTATGTCAGATCAGACAGTTTAAAAGATTCGGATATCGGGAACTATTGACACACAAGAAGGCAATATATACTTTTTAAAATGGCTGAATTTAATTTAGTAAATTTTGTAAATTAGTAAATATAGTAATTTAGTAAATGGGATACAACAGGGCATTTGTTTTTCTTAGAATTTTAATATTGAAATCATTAAATATTTAATTTAATTTCTTTGTTGATATTGCCCTTTATAAAAAATTAATGCTGTCAACACTGTTAATACATTACTCAATTATATATCAATTTGTTATCGCAGGTAAAATTTTATGTATTACATTGAAACTGTAATCTAGTAAATAAGTTTTAATGAATTACATATTTATTTTTCTAAGGATGTATATACTAAAGAAATCTTTGTATTGTTAAAAAAACATTTTTTAAAATGTACTTTTTTATGTATCATCAATAAAATTTCATAAATTAATGTTATACTCACTTCTCTTGAATTTCTTGCAGCAGAGCTTTTTCTTTTTCTGTAATACCATTCTTAAGAACATCAAGATTCATATTTAATTCTTTTAAATTCTGAATTCCAACTAAATATGTAGCTATATCTATACATTGAAGAGAATGCCACAATGCTAGTTTAGCTAATTCTGTATCATGATCCTATAAATATGTTTTATTCGAATACAGATAAAATATTTTTATGTAATAATTATGTGATATATTGCTCTTATTAATTTAAACGTATATACTATACCTTACAACACTTTGCTGCATCTGCACATATTTTCTTTGTTTGTTCTGAACTAGGATGCCAAGCTGGTGGGCCATTATTAGTTAAAAGTCCCATACAAGGTGCTGCAGCATTAATTATACCAATATTTTTCGCCTAGAAAATTTGTTCAATTTGTTAACGTGTAAGGTTTGCACTAAGATTATTTGTATACACATGGTCAGTTAGTAAATTGTTAACGATACCGATGGCAAAATCGTACCTTGAAGAATGGAATGTATTCCATCAGATTATCGTCTATTAATGTGTACCTTGCATAGCTCAATATGCAAGATATAGTAATATTACTCTGTTCGACACATTTCTTCAAAATGGATACCGGATATCCGGTGATACCGATATATTTGGCTTTACCATCCGCGACTTTGCTCGACAGTTCTGGTAAAGTTTGTGTAATTATAATATCTAAACTTGGAGCGAATTCGATGTCGTGAACCTGTAATATATAAAAAAAAAGAATTTATGAATTCAGGACATTTCATTAAAGAAAGAAAAAATAACCATACTCACTTGTATAACATCGACATAATCCAAACCTAAATGTTCTAAACTGTCTTTAAAACTTTTTCGAGTTTTCTCTTTCGAAAAGTCAAACATGTTTTCGTAATTTAATTCATACCTTCCAACTTTCGTTGCAATATAATATGCTTTGCGTGGAATGCCTTTCAGAGCCTTGAATTAATACAAACGTTACAATATTAGCAACATTTAATTACAACGATTAATACAGTTGGTTTAACATGCTACAGAAGGATCTTCAATTACTTTTCCAATCACGCTTTCAGAACGACCTTGGCCGTACCATGGTCCAGTATCAATGTAATTAATACCCCGTTTTATTCCTTGACGTATCGCTTCAATAGCTTCATCCTCGTCGTATGCGCTATCGACAGACCACAATGTCAACCATTCAATTTCATTACTTCAACGTTCCACGAAAGGAAATTTCAATTATATTAATTTAAAAAATTCAAACTCCCGTTTTCAAATATTAAATGAATATTAAAAAAATAATAAAATAGTCTTTTTTGGTCTGTTTGTAAGTACGCGTGGATTTGAAAATTCGCTGAAATGGATTCCAAAAAAGATCGAAGATCGATTGTTTACGACTTCAAAAGCAAAAGTAAAGCTTATTATTTATTATTACTGACCCATAGTGGCAACCCAATGGTCCGCCCCCGAAGGAAAGTTTACTGACGAGCAGTCCAGTGTTACCGAGAGGTCTATACTCCATAGCTTTCACGGCTTCTAAATCGTGAAACCCTTCCACGTACGTTGGTGGTAACATTTTTCTAAGTGTAATTAATAAAACTCAAGTAGCTAATATATTTATAAATACTTAGTATTTATTGTCTAATTTGAGTCTAATAAATTAAAACAATCTTCGAACGTACACTATCGAGTTCTGCAGAAGTTAAATTACCATCAGTCAGAAATACAAAAACTTTATTCATATATACATTTATCTTCTCACAACTGTTGAAATATAAAAATACTTTCACTAAATGAAGTACATATATATAATCCAGGGAAATAAATTCATGCATATGCTAAATAGAATTATATTCATCTCGTATTTTTAGTGTTCAAGGACTATTGCATTTTAAATAACCGAATTATGTCACTGTAAATAAAATAAATAACTGCACGAATTTTTATTGAAGATGGGAAGTAGTGACAAACAAGTTAAGATAACGTTATCATCTTTTCAAGATATCACAAATGAATTGCAATTAAAAATGAATTATATCAACAAGAATTGAACATATTCGATGGAGAATCAATGAAATAACTCTCGTCAATAATTACGTATATATGTTTGTATAATTTAGTTCTCTAATCGATTTAACTAAATTTAAATATAAATCTATAGGAAACATTATTTGTCTCTTACGTTTGTATGAAATGAATTGACTGATACTGGTCGCTGACAACGAAGAGTATACCCACTTGATAAGAATAAGACTGACTAAGTCTGACTAGAGACCAGATCGTGCCAGCTTCACGATGACAAACTAGTGTTGCCATCTTTTCGACCTAAACAAGTTTTACTATCAAACTATTTTATCGATCACCAAGGTAAAGAAGCTTTACAGGAATGTGTACTACGAACAATTGGTAACAAAAATGTCATTTCTGCGCAATGATATATCTACTGAATATGAAAGATGTCTCACTGCAGTTTATTATTCTTCTCATTATTTATCCTTGTTATGCAATTTGTGAAGGAATTTTTGTTAAATTAAAAATTAGAAATTTAAACGTATCGATTACCGACGGAACAACTATGACTTGTGGTGCTAAGGTTCGCGCCATAGAACCTCGTGTTGGTGTCGCCATCTTTCATAGCACAGTTCGTGGTTTCGCGAGGTAGTATAATAGACAAGTTTTCTCTTCAATAATGTTGATTTTTTAATGTAAATAACGACAGTAACTATCTACAAGGATATTAAATGTAGCAGTGAGAAGATTTATAGCTTTCTAGATTTATAGATTTATAGTATTTTGCTTCACGATTTGATAATTAGTTTAATTTTCACACAGGCCCTTTCGTTGGAAATTTTCTGCACACAAGACCGTGTGTAAGTAAAATCTTTTTATTCGATACGTATTTATGACTTTCCACAATTGACAGTCGTAGGATAGTCGTTTGCGTTTACAATATTTTTAACCTCTACGTTTGGTGTTCTAATTTTGAGTGTCTATATTTTTCAAACAACCACAGCAGGATGACTATATTATTTCAATGAGTAATATTTGTTTTTCATGAAACATTTCAAAAAAGGTAATGGCCGCTCGAAACAACACGCCTCAGGGTCCCGAGAAACTTAGATTCGTTACTGAGCTGGGTTGGCAGCACTGCTCCTGGCGTCGAACGCTGTACAGCGCGTCAACGGAATTCTCTTCGCATCAATCACAGTTTTGAGAAGAAAATAGCGTTTGTCATCTCGGATTATCGACTAAACGAGGTAAATACACTACCCTTCTTTCCGATATTTAATCTTCCTCTATCTGTGCGATCGCGCGAGGGGAAGAATACCGTTTGTAAAGTGACGCGTAATAACTCATACGTCGCGGCGCGGTTGGAAAATTAAAAGTGAAACGAGAGGTACAGAAACGGACGAACGCGTCGCGTGGACTGTGAATTGCACCGACGAGAAAAGTAACGGAGGAAATTCTGGGATTTTTATGCGAAACGCTAAATAATAAAATTAGTACGCTGTTAACAGTGCGCCGCGCACCGGCGGTTAAAGTTAATTTAATGATTTTCGTTATTGGCTCGAACACCATAAAGCTATCCGAGCCCATCTGTTGCCCGCGTAGATTTTAATATCGCTCCACTCATTTGCGCCGCCTGAATCGAACCGTCTAGTGTTCCCTCGTTCTGGCCACTATTTTAATGATTTTCATTCCACCAACGATTTGTTTACAACTCTTTTCCCTATTGCAATTATTCAGGATTATTAGCTTGACGATGGTTGACAGAATACAATTGTTGCATACTTTGCAATTTATGCATACTTTATAAGTTATAATTATCATTTTACATGTCATATGAGAAACGATAGAAATTACAGAAGTGTGAACTAGTAAAGTAGAAATTAATTATCCAATGCATATTACTTTGAATAACTTTTTAATTTTTACATGTATACCATCATCATTTTTCTTTATTCACTCTTGTCATTTTTTATTTATTACACGTACACTTGTTTTAGAGGTCTGTGTACGTATTACAAATATTTTTACTTTACAGTTATTTTAAAAGATGAACATTTTACTTTGAATTTTGCACGAAAAGATTATTCCGTCATTTGAATTTTGCCGCGCATCCATTAGATTCTCCTATGCAACAAATAAATTTTCCCGCGTTCCATACAGGGAACTCGAGCTGTGATTGGTCGCCTTCTTTCGTTGGTTATTCTGGTTGACGGACGGCGGCGGCGAGAGGACGCGTTGAAAATTTCATGGAGAGATTTTGTGAAAAGAATCGCGAAGCAAGCAATCAGAAGACTACGATATGTGAGTGAATTTGCACTTTTACTTAATCTTTCCATACGTAAAGTAGATTAATGAGATAGGGTTTCATATTTGATTCATATTCAACACAATAGAACTATTCGGAGTCTCTATGATAACTGAGACACCATATGCACATTTTTATATATTTTTATTATAAAAAATGATGAACACTCACTGGAGCTCTGACGAGGACCTGGAAAATGTAGGAGAAATGAAGCTGCTTCACAACCTTCTCTATTGGGTAACTCTATTCCACGACGTCTACGGGTTTGGATTTGGGCCGAAAGTAGCCACCAGTGCAACAGCAGATTACTACAGCTTGGAATTTGACACTTTTTCCAATAATTTAAAGCATCGGTTGCTCTAGAAATTTGCATAAGCTTGAGATGTTAATCTTCTATTAAGGAAAGCAAAAAGATATCAAATATCATTTACAAACATTGTTTTGGAGAATTCGTTATACTGCTTATCTCATTTCGCAATTATGGATTGTAGAAGTATGAAAGTCGCTAGAACTTCGAAACTTTTCGGTCGACTGAAATAGATCATATTTTAAATTGAATTTCTACAATTAATGTCAGTCGCATAAAACTTCTCTTTTAAACAAAACAATTAGTAATTACGCACCAAGTTTTGCGAGTATCACAAGCTTGTGGAACAACCTCAATTCAAATTTAATATCTCGTGGCTATGTGCCATTGACAACGTCCCCTACAAGTTCCCAAACGCCAAGAGGTAGAAATAGAATAAAGATCCAGTGAGATCGACGCGCTAAGGAGCGTGTCAGAATCAAAGAGTGCAATTAAAGTCACCGTTAAAAGCAAGATCGTCAGGAACGATCCATTGGAAAAGACGGCTCTGGCATGTGCTCCAGTTTTAGTTCAGCAGCAAGCGTTTCGTCGCTTTTGGGTGGAAGTTTGAGGCAGTAGGTAGGAGAAGTTGTTCAAGAATTCCTCTGGGTGTTATGGGGGAACAATGAGACGATTGGCCTTTCGTCGTGTTGCTGTTAGGTTTTCCTCTCCCACTCTTTCCCTCCTCTCATCAGGAGAGATAGAAACAAAGCAAGAGTGCCTCGCGTAATGTTTGAAAATTACCAGTTACGGGACACCCTCTATAAACAAGGAGATGATTCCATTCTTTGCAGCTACGAGAAAGTTGAGTCTCAACGCAACTCTATCGAGTCACAAGTATCACTATCGAATCCATCGTTAGCTTCTGTAGGAAATAATGTAGAAAAGCATCGGTCTTTTCTCCCCGGGTCCCTCCTCTCTGTTCGTCAGGAGAAACGGGAATACCAAGTGACACAGGCTCGTTTATTAATAAACGAAAAAAAGGGGTCAGGCAAAGAGGGGTTAGGCGGTTGAGCAGGATAAAAAGAAGTTCGGTGGTAGGGGGAGCGCGTGACGCGGGGTTTAAGGAAGCCGCCGAATATATACGCGACGCCGATCGTTCGCCGTCGCTTTAACAATTCGCGACGCGTCCGCGTTAACAGCGTTACGACAACAAGCCCCGAGTTGTAGAAACTTATAACGAGAAAATAATGAACCCGGTTCACCGAGTCTGCTTGGAATGCGAGTCGGTGTACACCCAACCTCTCGCAAGTAGCTGTCCCAGGGCTCTCTCACTCGTTTCACCCTCCTCCGCTTTAACCACCTTTTCGATTTTCTACCGCTTTTCCGTGGCCACCCTGGACCCCGCCTCCCTCATTCTAATTTTAGTCTCCGTTTCCATCGCACGCGCTACGCTTCCGTCGTCCCCTTTGTCCGCTTCATATTTTCGTTTTACCGATCGCCTACACCTGCTCGTACTCGCCCCCCCCCCCCCGATTCGTTCCTCCGTCGGTCCTCTCCTATCGCAAAGGAATATTTGAATTCGCTCGTGGATTCCACGAAGGGGGCCCCGTGGATGGAGAAACAGGACGCAGCGAACCCGATAGCGGCGTACGTATTGAACAGGAGGACGAATCGAGGGCAGAATTCCGCTCGTGGAATCTTGCAGCCCCCGAACCGAGCGAAGACAGAAAAGACTGATGTCCTGTATCCTGTCTCCGAGCGATCCGTGGAGAGAGCGACGACGACGACGAAAAAAAGCGGAGCGAGCGAGCTGGATGCCGTTGGTATCCGGAATGGATTACGGAATCGGATGGAACAGCGGACCGGAAAGTCCTCCTTCTCTATTCTAGCGCGACACCTCATCATTCCGCCACGTTCGCCGTAGAGGTATCCGTCGACGTACAACGTGTTTCGATCTTTCCCCGAGGCATGTACGGTGATTTAAGTCACTGTTTACGTTCCCGTGTCTTTTCCAGCCCTCCCGCGGCCCCGAGGATCGCATGGGAATTCCCGTATCACGAAGCGCGCGTAAATCCATTCCGGTATTGGATCAAACGCCTAACGCGTTCACCCTTAAGAATGTCGGGTTATCGCAAGTGGAAGAAAAATGACCGAACTGTGGGCCTCGACAGGCTCATCTCTTGATCTCTTTGGTAATTTGTTTGCTTATTTCTCGTTATTATGGCGATTCAAAGATAGGGTTTATGGTAAAGACTATGGTGATTGTTTATGAAGAATTGTTTGGATGTATGATTATACAAGATTTTATATTTAGAAGATATTTCTTTAAATCGACGTATTAACTGGAAGAAATAATATTGAGAGTGTCAGGTTAACAATGTCCCGTTTCTTTAAATAGTAACGTAAAATTTTGAACGTTTGTTAGGTTCTAATACATTTCATGTGACAGCATTCAATGTTTGCACTTGAGTTATCGAGCGACTGTAAGCCCTGGAATATTAATAGAAAAAATACGATTGAAGGAACTGCGCAGCGTGTTCAAATGTAACTGCAGATTTATCACCGAGAGCGGCAGGTTATCTAAAGTTTCCAAATTTAGAAACTTGGGACCTTTGCATAGTTCTAGAGTTCCAATGTATTTAGTGGAAGAGCATTCAGTCTTTGAAGTTGGAAATTAATAGTAACTCTACGTTAGGTATACAGCAGATGAAAACGATTAAAAGGTGTAAATAACGGTTTAAAAGAAACTTAGGCTTTTCAAGGAAATTGGGGTACGTACTCGTACGTTTCGTTTCTAAATTTTTGTAAATATCGTAATACAGAAGTAACCACTAAAATTGCGAATACATTTCTATAATTATATTTCCCATTTATATAAAATAACTACATCAACGTAAGATGTAAGTTTACGAGTGTGCAAATGTTTTTAAATGTTCTCAAATATCCTGACATTCTTGATATTAAACCCATCATTATTTTTAAATCGATTGTTTAAACCCTTTGACCGTTTTCATCCGTGGTATACTGTCTTACGTGTAGTTGTATGTATCATACGTACTATGGATACGTAGACGCATTGTTGCGTGGTACAACGAGAAAGTGTGGCGCTAACTGAAACGTGAGATCAGATGTGTCTCGCGATATGTGCACGATCGAAATGCTTCCCATTGGATTAGCATACTATCATTTAAACAGGCATTCCGGATGCGTCATCCGGCCGTCATTAGTAGCGCTCATTGAAGGTCCATTGAAAGCTGGATCCAGTCCTACAGACTAATTACAGTCCGGCGTATACGGTATCGAAAGCAGTCACCAATCTATAAAAGGGCTGCGAAACACGTACTATCTCGTGTCACCTACGTATGCGTGTGGCATTGTGCCCATTAATGAAACCGAACATACTACTTTACCCTGTTCCGTAATTTCGTTCTCGTTATTTTAATGATAATCCGTCTCCTTTCGTTTGACAACACGCATTGTATCGCATCCATTCTTAACATTTAATTTAAAAAAAAAAAAAAAAAAAAAAAAAAAAAAATTCAATTCTACATTTACAATATTTAATCATGGAATAGAATGGCACCATTTAGTGTCTTTACTCTTTATTTTTGGCTTTGAGAGATGTTTTAATACTTCGTTAACCTAGATTTTTAATTCCAGTGTTTAATAACAGTGTCGTTGGTCGTTTATATTTATCAATTTTCTCAAATTGGGAAAAGTCCAGTTCCAGTCCCACATGAATACAGCTATTAATGTTCGAGGTGCAAGATACTATAGATACGCGCTTAATCTTCGGCGTTAAATATCGACTGGTGTAAAGTAACGTAAAGAGGAAGTCACCCATCAGCGGCGACATCGTTAATAGAGTTTTTCGCGATGGACATTTATTATTTTCGCGAAAGTATCAAGAAAGAAGCGTTTTTCAACGAAATTTTTGACGCGTCTGCTCACTCGACGAGAAGGTAAAAGATAATGCTTCCCAGATCAATGGTGGTGACACCGAGGTCGAGTGTTTTTATTCCATTACTTGGCAACGCCGTCTTCCTAACCACTTACTTAACCTACAACCTTCATCCTTGTCTCCCCTACATCAGTGGCTGATGGTCTTCGGCAACTCAAATATTATCCACCGCTCAATTCCCCCTCCCGCGCCACCTAGAAATCGACGTGCCGTAATATCCTGTCTAAAATGTAGACACAACACTTTAAACCTAATTCACCGTAACCTAGATGCCGCGAATAATGTTTCCATCCTGTTATCGTGATTCTTATTCGATTACCTAGGTCCAGGGATTCGACGTCATGCTATGTTTGTTGCTTGATGTTTGCGTAACAGCCTTCTCGTTTCACCGGCTTTTTTCTTTTTTTACTAGTTTCTTAGCAATTCACATGATCTTTTTTGCAGCTGACTTAGTAGTTGACTCAGAGTTTTGGTAACTGATAGGTTTATTTATGCATACGTGTAGAGTTATATCTGATGAGTTACGTCCAAAGGTAGTTTTAAGATTTTATTTTTTAATAGATCTTTTATATCTCAGAAAGATTATTCATCGAGCCATTTTTGAAATTATTCGAGATGGGAAGAAAGTAGAGACAGGCAGTCGATATTACTTTCCACTCCATATTTATTAAGGATTCACGACCGAAGGAAATAAACGCAGACAAACATTCGTGACACTCTAAGTCTGGTTTGCAATTCTTCGAAGTTTATTTTTCTGTACAATAACTTTTACAAATCTTTCTGTATTATGGATCTCCCCTTTGTTATATAGAGTTGATTATGGTTTAAATATTTCGTCTTATTTTCACGAAACACTTTCTGATTATATACATATAATCTGCTATTATACAGCATAGCAGATGTACGCGAAGATTAGTGGTTACAGAAAAATTGAAGACTTCTTGGCAGACAGGATCTGAGTCTCTGTGACAGTTGTTGTGAGTCTTCAACATATTACCCTACCGGATGTGATAAATGAGACTTAAAAACGGCAGCGAGAGAGAAAGAGAGAGAAAGTGACAAGAGAAATACATAGGACAGCGATGAGAAATACGACCGATCCATTTCAAAAAACGCATTATGCTGGTCGGTCTCGTTATAGGGGTTGTAAATAAAAACTCTGCTGCTCGTATCTGCATTTCAACCACACCCTGGGCCATTTGCATCTCATTTCGGACGTTATATCAGTTTCATTAACGAAGTGGAACTGTAGATTGCCATTCCATCGATACCGTCAGTTTTGTATGTGTATCTGTATCGAAATGAGGTTTAACGTAACGAATTGATACCTCTCGTCACCTAATCGATACTCTTTGATTGCTACTGAGTTGAAATTAATTTAATAAAGTTCGTTTAAGGTAATTGATTAAAGTTAATCGGTTCGGTATCGGTATTAGGTACCATTCAGTGTTCACGTATAAAATGTTGAAAATTTCGTTGACGTGCTCATTTATGTAATTGGTACGAAAATAATACAATGCATCGTAGAAAGTTTGTAATCTCATTTAATTCGTCGAAATTTGATCATGTGGAAAACGATAGTTCTATTTATAGATGACATTCTAAATCTTCGAAAAGGATGAAAATGTGTAATGTAAGGAATTTTATATATAGTAGTCTCGAAGTTCAGAGTTCAATTTGTCATTCTAATTCAAGGCTCCATTTTTCTCCTCTCAGGAATCTTGCGAACATGGAAACGTATTTCCACAGTTAATATATAACGTGTAATAGGATGTGTCAGGGGCTGCACGCTTGCCAGAAGTAGAAAGTGCAATGTTCGCATTTAAATTAACGAATGGGTTAAGGGAATTTGCAATAAAGAGAAATATCATATTTATGTTTATTATACCCATACGATACATCTGTTTATTAATCATTTTTGCAGAGTGATATACCTTAAAGTACATTAAGACAAACCGCCAGGTAGTTTATATTTTTTGTCGAATGTCCTTATTTATGCACACGAAAAAAGACCAGTTTTCCTTGAAAACTACGCTATCAGGATGTTTTTTTTTTTTTTTTTTTTTTTATTATTTCCATACCAATTTTAGTCCAAGTTAACCTTAAAAATTAAATTACATTAGTACGAGAAAAGAAAATAGTTCAATTCCGAAAGAGTTACAGGCCTCGGGTGATCCCCTGATCCTAAAGTCCTTCCCGGAGAACCCTTTACGTTCCATATCGACATCGTTTCCCCGACTCCTCCCCGTTTCTTATTTATCGCTCGGCGTATCGGTCGTTAATTATAACTAAAGTCCATTACGACGAGTAAACCGATGGTCAACGGCCACTGGAATTACAGGGGTGCTCCTTCTTCCAGGAGAAGGGCACTCTCCTTCGGGAGTAGCGGCGGTGAAGTGGCGCGATCAGATGCTGAGTGAACAGGAGAAGAGCGACGAGAAGTGGAGCGACCGGAAACGGAGAAGGATGAAGAGGCCGAAGCCGCGAGTTCCGCGTCGCGGAGGGGTGCCAGGTAGTCGCACGTGGAGGCGGAGCGACGCCGCGCGTCGCGTCGTGCCACCGACGCCGAGCGTCCTGCCCCCAAAGCCTCGGGTGGGGAGTCGTGGCGAACGCAGTTCTCGACGGATCACCGAGAAGGTGTAACGGTGTTGTCGTTGTCGCTCGCGAATCGCGACGAACCCTTCGCGAAGCCACGTGATCAACCTTATCGTCGGTTATCAAAGTCGTCGAAATCGCTCGCTCCGGTTCTATCTCGAGAAACGCTACCAGACCTAAACGTACATCAATTAGAATAGCCAAACTCCACAGTCCTAATCGCGATGCCCAAAAGGGGAGCATGACTGATCGACCCTCCGATGCTGACAGGGGATCGACCCGAGAGTCTCGATCGGCTTGAATCTCTCACCCGTGTGTCTACGATCTTATCTCTTCCGAATGTGATTGGTGCTTTTCTCGTTTCGTTTCTCGTACGATAAGGATCCTGCGCGCCGGACGCTAGCGTGCGTCGAGTTTCTCGTCGCTTTTCGTTGATTGTTTCCTGTATACGCGACCTTGCTTTGTTTTTTTAGCATCGTTAGAGGGTGTTACGGACTTGGACATGCTGGGGAGGCGCGGTTGATCGGACACGTGATTCTTGTGCGGTACTCGCGGACGGGCGTCGTGCAGTGTGTAAAGGTGTTGAAGGTGCTTCTGGAACCAATGACGGGATAAGCATGACACCGTTGGAGGGCTAGGTGACGTCGTCAATCCGGGGAGCTTCGGGGTCGAGGAGATCTTAGATAAGGTGAATGCGATACTTTATTTTCGTTAATAAGTTGACTGCCAAGATTAAACTCGTGGAAATTTGTACAAGCGTAAAATTGTTTCTCGAGACTCTTGAAGATTAGGTAATTTAACATTTTTTGTACCATCTTAAACCTGCTCCTATTCAGATTTAATTTCATTAGCGTCTCACAATCGGGATTAATTTTTGTAGTTCCTTAATGAAAAGTAAGTCCTGTCACCTATTTTTGGGTGACGTTATCGATTATCAATTCTTTGAAAATCGAGGGACAGATATTACTCCGTATTGAATCGGAGTACGAGATACTCGTTTCATTTTTGTACATCGGGAGTTACGGTGTAGTAGATGAGGGAATATAATGAAAGGCTATGGGGGTGTAAAATGCGGTACTTCCCGTCTAAGGAAATCGCAAATCTCGTAAAATTTTCCACGTTCACAGAAAAAACATTAGAAACAGAGATGCGCGAATGTCGCGAGGCTCGATTGTTTATTTTTTTTTTTGTTCGCTTCCTTTGAAGGCAAACACGAGACTCCGTAGTTCGGTGGCAGCGGTGACGTTGCGTTTATTTTTCTTTCCTCTATTTACTCGGTCATGCTACTTTAGCAAAAGTCACTGTCCCATTCCACGGAAGCGGATGGATTACTGGGTGTTTCTGCATTGATTCTTCTTCTCCATAGCCGTAATTGAGGTTCTAAATCTGGACAAGTGCTTCTACATTTCCTTTTTGCGACGGTATTTTGTTGCCGCACACCGACGAACCCGTTTCTTCCCTCTGCGCGAAATTACACCGTGTAATCCTTTTCTTTTATGGTTTTCGCTGCACGGTAAAAGCTTCTTTGTTGCCTTTTTTTTTTCTTCCTTTTTTTTTTTTAATTGCGTGGGCGTATAGGTACAATTACTTTCGGAGTACGATTTAAAGTTTCACCGTTACGGAGTTTGCGGGCCGAGACGGAAAAATTCAGGCTTGGGGGAAAAAAGCGAGAACCATAATTTAGTAACTGTTTATTTATTTAGACCAGTGGCGGTTTCACTCGCGAATGGACTGGACGTTCACGCGAATTCATATTTTTAGAGATCCGAATAAAGAATTGAGATTTAAATGAATGTATGCCTAATGATATACTAATGATATGACCTCTTCATATTTTATATGTTTATACATTTATGGACATTCTCATACATTTTTCCATATTTTCACTTGCCCTCATGATTAATCGTCAAAGAGTAAATTTTAACATTTTCTTCTGTTATATACAAACGATGTACAATAAAATCAAGGAATTTTACTTTTCAATTCATAAGAGTACGCTTTCCAGGAATAGGAGGCCTGATGTACTGATTTATTTCGCTTCTCTGTGTCAAGAATTCTGAAATCTCAAGATTCTGCAAACTAAATATGTTACACGATTCAATAGATTTATTGTTTGCGGCATTTCGAAGATGAAATTATTCCAAATAAAATAATCATAAACTAAATATAAATAAAACTTGTATTCAAGGAGTTCCTAGCTAGGTTGTAAATTTCAAGAAAACACAGCGTGGGAAGCATAGACGATTCCTTATTTCGAAGCTCAATTTTCTCCAAGTTAAATAATCATAAACGCGTCAAAATTGTATACCGATATAAAGGAGGCTAAAGGAAATAAAAATTGGATAGGAACAGTTTCTCGGTAGCGTGTAAATTTCAAGAAAACACAGCGTGGGAAGAATAGACGATTCAAAGTTTCATTTGCGTGCGCCTCACGTTTCTGTGGCACATAGTTCTTTGACCGCGAAGGGTATGCAAATATCCAATACGAGCTCCAGGAGTTCGGCGCGTAAAGGCCCGCGAAACTAGTCCCGGGATCGCCGTGAACGTGAAAGCATATGTACGTCCGGCGTATAGGGAAGGTACAGTTGTAGCTAGGGGCGAAAGCGTTGGAAAGAACGAGCAGAATGCGAGCATTGGACAGGGATAGGAAGAAAAAAAAAAAGGGCTGGCGAAAAAGCCAGGCAGGGAATCGCTTTAAACTACCATCTACTTCACATTCCTGATTTCAGTTAAGGGGCTTGTTTATTTCCTTTTTCGGCTTCGAAGACCCGCCGTGCATTATACGCTCGCGCACCGCTGCTGCAGAATGCAATGCATCACGGGTAAGGGAGGAAAAAGGGAAGAGGAAGACGACGCCGCCCCTAGACTATCAGTGACAGGGAAGTTTTGCCTTGTCCCTTATTTCCTTCTTTCCTCTCCATTAGAAGTCCAGGGCGATCGCTTTAATTACGCTTTCTCAATTACCATTTGTTTCGCGTTCCGAGGCAACTCATGTTCATCAATAACGTTGGCTATCGCGGGAAAGACGCGAAGGATCGAGACGCGTATATGGTTGCTTGGACGCAGCTTTAGCTTCTGTATATCTTCCGTATGTATTCTGTGATCAAATAATAAATCTACGAAGGCTTGATAAAGGTAGCAAGGATGTATAATAGATACGTATTAGATACGTTATCTTGTAAACTTTTTGTGGAAGGAATCAGAAGTTTGCCTAGAAGACTTCTACGCGCTATTTGAAAAATGTTGTTGGTGATACATGGAATGATTTTCTGTTTATTGAACTCGTGATCTGCTTAAAGGAAGTAACGTTCCATCCGTTGATGGAAGAAAAACGCTTGCTTGGCGAAAATTTCGCATCGCTACGTAAAACGTGACGAAGACGTTCCCTTTTACAACCGCCCGGTACTCCCAACAAAAAACTAACTGTCGATGAGAGCGAACGATATGGCATCGTTCTATTGTTTTTAAAGAATTTTACGTGTCATGCATCACCGTTGGAAGGCATAAAATTGATTTATACTCGCTTCGTGTATCACGCCCCCCCCCCCCCACCCCTCTCGTTTATAAACGAGATGTGAGATTAAAGGAGAAATACATTGTGATACTTCATTTTGGGGAAATAATAACAAATTGAATAATGGATTTCGCTGTATACGAGTTGTATGAAAATTGAGGATATGAATTAGCGTAAATGGGTGTTGTTTTGCAATAATAATTCGATTTATATAAACTTCGATTCCAGATAATTGAGCTTCAGGTTGTTTGATTTCTGATGAACAGCATCTTTCAGGCTTGGTTGATTTATTATGTCACGAAAAATAGTAAAATAGTATTTACAGGATGATTGCTGTAACCTTTAAGAGAAGGAATATTCTCTGTAGGACCTTCTAAAGAAGGTTAACATTTCTCTCCTAAAACATTGGAGAATAAGAATGTATTAAAATAAAATGACGTCAAATAAAAGTATATCTCTAGATTGCTCCAACAGCTAATAAAATTACGTCTAGCTCGTTACTGAGGACTTTTATTTCATTTTTCAAACTTCACTTTTCTTTGAGTTTGGATTTAAAGACTCACTTACCGAGCGAATGAAGCAAACTAATTGGAAGAAGGAAACGCTGGAAAGTTCGGGATGAACGTCTCGCGTAAAGATAGCAATATTTTCACGGGTTTAGCGAATCCGCGTAATAAAATTAATTTTCCACCGGTCGGAATCGCGATTACGCTCGTGCACGCGATTTTTGGCAAAACGCCCGGAATGTAATTCACATTACCAATCGTATCATCGCTATTCGCGGCGTTTCTGCGCGGCCCTCTCGTTTTTCCTGCGGCACGATGCGATCATAGAAGATGGAAAGAACGAAAGGAGTGGCGGAGAAGGGAAAGGTCAGGAGGAAAATCGTTTAGCACGCGATCTTCTCGTAATTCTGCACAGCATTTCCGTGCCATGCTTTGTCTTCGTCGCGAACTGACGCTTTACACGTGTTAGGTTGTTTGCACTCCCCTTTTCAGCTCTCGCAATTAGTATCACGCCCCGATATAGGAAATCTAATTGTCCGATGGATCGTTAACGAATTCTGCCGATCGATATTTGGTATATTAAAATATACATCTCTTTCAGATACTCGTTTTAAGTTTGTTTTTGTGTTAATTTTTAAAGTCGTGCTCCTAATTTACAGGCAAGAGGGATGCGCATATCATTAAAGAAAATATGCCAATCTTGTTTTATCTTTAATTTTTGGAACTCTTTGGTATATAATTTCTGAAACACTTTGACCTAAGGAATGATAACTACGGTTACTACTTCCTCTCTTTTTTTGTGTGTGTGTTTTTGCATTTTCTTAATTTTCAAATTTTATATCTTCATGGCAAGACACTCGTTGAATTTTATTTATGGAAAATACAGGTTTATGGAAGTACAAATGACTAAATTATTTGTAATCATTAAATTTACTAATTCAATAAGTCTAAAAATCACGGAACTTTCGCGTAGATTAAATCCTTGGACACGACATAGTTTCATTCCCTTCTCCTCCCCTGTTTCGAGTAATTTCAAAATTTTCTCGGAAAGTACAATGTAACGAGGGCATTTAAGCGAGAACTGGGCAATTTCTTGCTCTTCCAAGGAATTCTTCCAGATCAAGTGCAAAGCTTAAAAGCCGTGCCTTTCTTGCAGCGCTGATACTCGTTAGAAGAATTTTCAGTCTTTACAGCTGAAAACTTGGTAAAACGTAGAAGTCTATGATGGAGGTGAAACGAAACGGTGTGCGCGTCTTAGTGTGGGTGGATGTATCTCGAGCTGTAGAAGGGATTCCGTGGAAAATGGAGTCCGCTGTTTTCCTTGCGAATGGCGACGTTGCCCTAAAAAGGTCTATTTATTCGTACGTAGTTGTTCGTCACTGGCGCATACGTCGAAATTCAATTCATATAGGAAAAGAAAATTCAATAAGTCACGTTTCATTTATTATACAACGAAGATTACGAATTATAATTGTCAGAATTTTACTTCCGGATGCCAGTAAAATTATTTAAAAACTATTTCAATGTAGACAATTACATTCAACTACGATTCAATTTTAAATTCGAACAGTTTACCTTAAGAGACGTTATCTAATTTAATTTTATATAATTGTAGCAGGTACGAGACAATTGTGAAGTATATTCAACGAAAATGTATTTAAAGAAGGAAAATGGGAATTATTCATGGCACGACACGATATTGTTGTTTTACAAGTTTCTTTGACGGATCATCGTTATCGCAATTGCTAGAATCGAGAATGAGGTTCCGGCGAAGGTCAATTGGTTAGCTCGACTATCTAGTCACGGCCGATTCTGAAAAGCAGGTTCGCATATGCGCTTTTCCGCTGATCCACTCGTCCCACCTATGAATTTCGATGCAGAAAAGTGCGCTCGATGCTCCCGAAAGCCCCGGGGCAGTTGCACCGTCGGCGGTAACGGCCTGCGGCCTTCGACATAGATATACTTGCGCGTTGAACAAGAGGCCACACGGATATTCGTAGGCAAATAACGCTACCGAATTTCAATCGCGAAACGCCAAGCCATCGTGTTCAAAGAATGTCACGAAACAGGGAGATATTTGAAGATAAGAGAAATAATTTCTCCAGCTGATCGAATTTCAAATTAAATGCCATGTCTTTCTGTAAACTGTTTCATTTTGAAGTTGAGTGCAATATTTTCCATCAAGCTGATTGAAGTCACATGTTTCACTTGAGATGTTTGCTTTTGGAGTGGAATATCGTACTTTTTATCAATATAATTAAAAGAGCGTTGTATTCTCCATCGAGATAATTACATTTGAAGTTAGAGAATTTTACGTCTTCAACAGTTTGTATTAATAAGAGTTAATGAGAGTTGAGATAATTAATTTAAGAAAAAAAAAACAGGAATCACATTAGAACCTTCAATACAGAAATTGAACGCAATGAGAACCTTATTATTGCTGTACGATTTCGAATGTTTTTACAATTCTGAAAAGCTACCCAGAAAGTATTCATGAGGTCTTTTGATATCTATGGTGTGCGACAGAATGCGTTGAGAATTTCGAATTTACCGTATATATACATATGTCATGTGTCGATGGTATGTGGAATTGGTTTTCATGTTATGTGACCATTTCAAACTGCATCTTCTCGTTTGCGATGCATTTTACGGATTCAGTTCGAGGCTACGTGTATATTTTTGATACACGTAGAAAAGCAGATTAATTCGTTGATTGGATTTAAACACATTGTGAATTGAACCCTCTGGTTTGGTAACCTTTTAATTTAATATGCGTCGTGGTACAACAAAAAATTCGAAGTTACAGGTGGTTTTTATAGGTATACGTTTAAAACGTACGGACTCCTGTAGTTTCTTATAATAAACACGAGTAAACAATCACATGGATTTCGAGAAGTATATGTTCGTTTAACAATCGTTTAACTGTCTTCAATTTATAAATTTACATGATGTACCACAAGAATAACATTCTGTTTTTAAATTGATCAGTAAAAATTGTATCAAGTTCGTTTATTGAATTATAATAAATTAGTAAAATATTAAATAAGGCTAGCAGTAAATTATATATTTTCAGAAGAAATAGTAGGTACTTATCTCGTCCAAGGATTCACTATTGTAGTTCGTTAAACTTCTCCGTAGATCTCGTGGTACTGTTTTAACTCACAGAAAAGTGCACATTTAAGAAGCAAAATTAGTGTACAAGTCGAAAGGGTGTTTTCCCAGAGAATGCAAGCACTGCCACTTCCTAGCACGGTCCAGAAAACACTGACTATCACTTAAAAGATCTCTAGAGTGCATTCCCTCTTATATTTCCAATTGATCAATTGATCAAACGAAAACTGCGATTGGAGATCAACGATCGTTGAGCAAATGACAATTTAAGTGAACGTTAATCAGACGTACTTCGGTGTGAGAGTGACTTCAAACTCACTTACTACTTGAACCACTGCAGGAACATTTGAAAAGATGTAACTTTGAAATTTTTAATTACCAAATTACCAAATATGTTACCAAAAGTTCAATTAGCTTTATGGGAAAAACGACACAAATCTAATTATATTCATATAATATAATTCAACTTCACATTCAACTTCAATAATCAAACCATTTAATGAAAAGGAAATCATCCGATTTAAACTTCCGTCAGATCAAGAAATTATTCCTCTTAGAACCTCAAATGTCTCCAAACAAAAACATCGTCAGTTTTACTTTTCTCACTCTCCATTTTTCACGACGTCGAAGTAGGAACCTCCTTTAAGAGATAAAATCGATGTTTTCGATCTCCTAGAGCGGCGTAACCTCTAACGAAAATGTTTGCACGTGTACGGCACATGCAGCCCCATAGCGAAGCATTCTTTCCGCGACGTATCGTACTCGAATCTTCCTCGTTTACCGTCGGGATAATTCCGCGGCTCGAAATGGAACAGGGACGGGAAAAAGTTCGCGCCCGACGTTTCCTCGACCGCATTAATTTTGATCGCCGAAGTGCTCGCTACAACCAATCGCGCCATTAGCACGGATTCCCATTTATAGAAAGTTTCGTCTCCGCGCGGCTAGTCCCGCCAATGGGATAAGTCTAATTAGAAGTGCCACGAAAGTTTCCCGCGGAAAATGCTGAGAAACAGAGGGACGCCGAGAGAAGAGGGCGCAGGACGAAAAGAATCGAAGATGGCGAGAGGTAGCGGGAGTGGAAGGAGCAAAACGTCGGGCAATTATTGTTCTTTCGGCCGCGAATTTAATTGAAGGAAAGGCGCGCGAAGCCCGGCGTTAACGAGAAACCGTATCCGTCTTGATTTCTTCTCATCGCCGGGGTTCCTCGGCTTCGCTTAATTGTTACGCACTTCTTAGTTCGCCCTACATTCGCTACATAATTTTTGGGAGTCCCTCTCGCCGTGGTTATCGAGAGTTTTCGCGATATCACACTCCGCGGAACGAGTTCCATTATTAAAACGTTGTTTCAGGATAGTTCGAGTGATTTGACGTATCGCGAGGATATCGAGGTGTAAAAGTTTCTCGGTGCTTTCTGGCGCGCCGAGTCGGGAATAATGACTTTCCTTGGGAAACTTTCGGGCTCCCGTATATTTGCCTTATACGTATTCATTCAATTACGGCCAGCCAGTTATCGTTCGTTTGTTTTCATTATCCGTTTCACGGGGTGAGGCGTAATTCGACCCCTTCGCTAACCTCCCCACGACCACGGAGGGAGGAGGATTCTTCTGATCCCTCGCGATGAAGTCCGCGCGTGCAATAAAACTTTTTCGTCGCGGTTTATTGGTCTCCGTCAAGATGACTTTTGAAGATTCTTCGTGATAACGTAAGTTCCGTAGCGCCGTACAATTTTTCTCGTCGAATATTGCCGATTAGTTTCGACAAAACAGGATTACCATCGAAGATAGGTTATTGTTAATTGGGAGCCGGGAGTAAGAAACTTTAAAATCATAGATGCTTTCTGTTCATAATTTGGTTGACAAAGTGTTGACTAGTTCAGTGTTTCAGAAGTTCAGAAAGTTCCGGAAGCTTCCGCGCAACATAAAATCGATAAGCAACGCTTTTTAACCAGTTGGGAGCATTAACTGCTGAAGTTTAAGGAAAAGTTATCGGATAAAGTTTCAATTTAAGCAGGCGGTATTTAAAAGCTTGGGAAATTATCGCGTTGCGTTTCGAAGATGCAAATTTCTGTCTAAATCTGTACAAATAGGTCAGAGCAGAGTTTCTCAAACTACGCTTGTTCATGATTCCCTACCTCTCACTTATTTCCCTTACAAACTATTTACAGAACACTTGTATTTTATTTTAACGCTATTTGAACACTGTTAGCATTTCACTCTCCTTTTTTACGTACAATTTTTAGGAACAAGCTAGTTTTTAGAATTTTCATGTACGTGACAATTTCGCTCGTCTCTGTTAGAAACACCTGGTTAGCGAATACCCCGTAAAAACCCCATTGATATTCCTGTCGGCGCTATTATATACGTCGTATAATATTATGTTCACGCGTGCACGAGTCATTCATCAGATCTCATGATAAATGGGTACTTAATCTACCGTGATAAGAGGCGACAAAAAAAAAAAAAAGAAAAAATTGAATGCGTTCGATCGCGTATCGGAATTTAAACTACGCGGTATGGCTCATTTAAATTTACGATGAGACAAATTTTCTTTCCGTCGTTGGAAACAGCAGCGCCGTTGCCGCTTTCCTATGGGAAATCAATAGCCTGAGTATCGTAATGTGTCGAAACTTTAGATTAAAAGCGCGGAAGTAATTCTCAATTTGGAAAAAACGAGAGATTTACTTCTAAATCGTCGATCAACCACGTTGCCAGGCTGACAATTACGTGCTTGAAATTTTTATTCCGTGATACGTGGGAAATTATGTAGCATTCGGAATATAACGTATATGCATATGTTCGTCAATGCACCCTGTAGAGATGAAACATTAACGTCCTGTTCCTCGAGAATTAAAACATGCACGAAGCTCCTATTTTTACGAAACAATTCAAACATACTATCCGCATCTCACAAAATACTTTACCTTCTTCATTACGATCTAGACAACCCTAGATAGACAACTCTAGAATACTCTACTACCCTCGAAATGAACAATTCTCAAAAATTTCGTCCACCATTTATCTTCGCCCCCTTCGAGAACAGCCGTTATTTTACGTAAAATTCTGGGGGTTGTATGCCAAGTGACGCGGCAAAGGAGCGAAGGGAGTAGACGCAGAAGGGCTGGCCAGACCAAGGGAGTTAGGGGATGGCAAGTATGATACGGGGAGAGGGGTCGGTGCGTTAATGTATATTTATGTATTAAACAGGCATTATTTATACGTCCGATGAATATGCATTGTTCGGTGGCAGTAGCGAGGTGTCGAGTGCAGACCCGTCGCTATCACTGCCTCATCAATCACACACAGTCCCAGTGGCAATCCGCCCCCGCGCCCTGCGAGCCGTGCAAACCTCGTACTGCCTAGGCCACGGGTCCTCGTTCCTCTCAGAACAGCAAACGCCACTCCTCTCGGCGACCGTGCGGCCAACCGGCTCGCAATTCGCACTAATTTACGTAATTTTTTTTTCAATGTCCACGTGATACCTCGTTACCGTGCGGCGAGCATCGGCCGTGCTACGACTGCCCGATTCAACCTGGTTTACCGATTTGGGCCACTGGCGTTGGGCTACCGTGTGTACTAATGGGAATATACCGAACAATGAAGGCGAATCAACGCTATCGATACCATCTGCCAATTTATAAATTGGCATGATTAATTTATTTCTCCTTATCATACCTTGGACGGGGGAATACGGATAAATGGGTCTTTTGTGACCCATGTTGGAGTTTCTATTTAACGTGGTTCGATATTCTTTTGTTTAAATAATTTAGAATGTACGGGGAAAAATATCGATTCCTTTTTCTGAAAGTGTCAGAATCGTAGATGAAGGATCGTACGTTGGGTGTTGAGTTGATTTTATTTTTTCGTATAGGTTTACATCGATAGATATTTATTTAGAATATTTATATGTAAGACTCGATTAGTAATTGTCGCATAGAATTTAATTAACTCCCAACCACGCTTCGTATTAAATAAATTTGAATTCATATTATCCACGTGGTTATCTACCAACGATAAGTAAAATAGTTACGATAGCATAGAAGTTAATTAACTTCCAACCAACCTCCATATAAAATAAATTGTTATTTATGTCGTCGTCGATGATGATTATCTACTACAGATAAATGAAATAGTTATAACGACCAGTAGAAATTACGGGGTTTACGTTAAAATTCAATTGATTAGAAAAAGTGTTAGTAATTAATACCGACTATCCCAGATCTAGATACCTTGATCCTTGTAAAGCACTTCTGTATCGAATTGCTTGAGTATCGTCGATGCCTAATCCCATCAGTCCCCATCGCTAGTACACACACGTACGAGCCCGCGGTCGTTTCCAAAACGAGGTGGCGGAAGGGAGGGATAGGGAGAGATCAAACCACCGTGAAGTCTCGCCAAATGGTCATCCGCGGCCACCGTGGCGACGATATTCAGAACGTTAATCGGACGAATCAATCGGATCTCGTCGGCCGCAAAACTGACCCGCGGACATTCGAGGACTGCACGCGCGGAATGTGTGCACCAGCTACGCCGAAAATTTTTCAGCTGTGGAATGGACGTTTGATATGTTGTTTTGCCCGTGGATTTTGGTCAGGGAATTGCGCATCGGCGACGCGCGCCCTCCGTTTCTGTCCTCCCTGTATACATACACGGGGTATAACCTGTTAAATATGGATCGTTGTATAATTGTCGTCGCTATTAGCCGAACGGGGAGCAGGTGTATCGGCCTGTCGTCAGAACTCCCGCGCCGTATAGATTAACAATGCGACGCGTATGGTCTGATTTCGATTGGTCCATGCGTCGAATTTAAAACGTCTGTGTCGGAGACTTTTACGGGAGAAACAAACGTCAGAATTCACCAATTTCGAAAGAAATATGGTACTATGTTATTTCGCGTGGAATAATTCGCGTGGAAGATTCGCGTGGGTCCGGTTAAATTTAGTTGACTGTGCTAGTAGTACAGGTCAATATTTCATGATACAAATTAACATTATTTCCTTCTCAAATAAGTTGAAGATAGATAAGTATTTTGTAAATTGTATTAGAAATAGAATCTAATAATTGATTCAATCATATTTTAATATTTTAAAATTATTTTAAAATTAGTTGTGGTAGTACGAGTCCCATATTACAAAATTAGTAGTACAGGTCAACCATTTACTCTACGAGTACTCTTAATAGCTTTCCCTCTTCGAAACCACCGAAGGTAAATAAGAATTTGATAAGTATTTCGTATTTTGAATCATGCAAAATACAATTGTTTTCTATTTTATTTCTACTTCCTTTTTTTTTTTAAGAGAATATAGGCGTAAAGGTTTTACTTGTACTACTTTCAAAAACCGCGGATATCGAATTCCAATCCGGAACAGTAGATACACAGCGTAACCGCAGTGATATCACAACTCTTTTATTTTTGGCATTTCCAATATGGATGTCAATATCTTCGGATACCGACAAATTTATTAACAATTATATATAGATCGATCACGATTGAATTCCGATTCTTGCGTCGAGAATTTAATTCTCTTAGTTTAATCAACATTGTCAAAATAATTGATTTCACGACTGTGTTTATTCCTTTAATTAAATTAGAATTAGTCGTACACTCGCTGTAGTCATCTCAGTGAATATACATTCACGAATGTATATTTGGATGTTTTTCGAATTCGAATTAACGAATATAATAATCAGGTGTACGTCGAATCTCATCCCAACGGTAAACGGATGTTACTTTCACTTTTAAGACACTCAACTTACGAGCACGTAAACATTCTAGTGTCATTACGTGAAAAGCGCCCGGGCTTTCAGTGTGGTTTCAAAGCTTGTCACCTTTGCTACGATTTTTTGCCTTTTTCGCGAGACGGCACTTCAGAGATCGAGCTTTTAATTAACTGAACCGACGCCGAATTTCTAGTGGGCGTCCAAGAGTCTTTTTCCTCTGAAACACTCAACCGGTTTCAAAATCTTCTGCACAGAATACCAAACAGAAATTCTCTATCAATGATTGTTAAATCTTATTAAAAACTTCCTTTCCTTTTTGAGTTTAGCGATATGTTATTTCGGGATTTGTGCACCGATTTTACCGCGTTCGTTCTAGATATTTCTTTTGATCGCCGGAAGGTTTACTTAACAAATTGATTACCCAGTTGCGAAAGTTGGTTTCCCGTTCCTGGAATCGGTAACGAACGTCGCGAGACTCTTCGTTTACACTTCTCGTGTTCCGTGCAACAGAATAAATCGTTCGTATAATCGAATATGCATTCGTAAGACTGTGGAATTTCCGCAGAAATGCGGTGTAGTTTTCCTGGATTTCCCTGGTTCGTCTGTGAGCCGCTTGTGTACCTTGGGCAAACACTGTACATTAAACAATGATGCTTGTACAACATCAGAGAACGATGGTTTAAAGTATATCTCGGAGGAACGTAAAATATGTACGAAAGTATCAAAATTATTTCACGTGTTTCATGAAATTCGAGGTAAGGAAAATTATTTCAAACAACTAAAATAAAATACAATAGATGATAAATCAAATAAGAGAATCTTTCTACGTTACACGTATTACGCTTGAAAATGCATAGAAGGGGCGCGGTTGAATTTTATTTGGTTTATTGCTTCTCGATATGGTTCGTTTTTCCGTATATACGGCAGTAATTTTGCGAACTGTTTCACGCAGATTCGAAATTGAGGCATATATAATTCCGTGGGAGGCTCCCGTTGCCGCGTATACATATCGCAAGGAACTCTCAATTTTCGCGCTCCCGTACCAACACCCCCGCCAAATTAGATTCGCTCGTACGACTTTTATCGTCCGTTCTTCTAGTAACCATCGCCTAATACTCCTCTTGTAGTTCACACTCGAACGGCACGCTCGGAAACGACGAACCATTTTCTCTCTCACCGTAATAATAGTAGAAATTCCTTCGGAATCTCTTCCTAAATTTCTGCAGAATTTCCTTCCAATGAAAATTTGATACTTACAGCGAGACCCCGGGTATTTGTAAATCTTTTCACGTCGACGGCTGCGATGGTTCCCACCTTACGTGCCCTCGCTATCGTCGTACGTATTCCTTATTTAATTTCCGTCTTCTGCGCTCGAGTTTTTCGTACCGTTTGCATCGATGATTTTGATCCCACTCTACGCGACGCGCCTATCGCGCTCGGGCCAATTCGACAACGATCGGAATCTTTATATTTTAAAACTTGGTATACTCAGTTTCAAAATACGAATGCAATGTAAACACGCAAATCCGATATAAATATGTAATCGCAATGAAAGTATACAATTGCAATAGAAACATACAATTACAACGAAGGTATGTGAAAAATGAACCTATTCTTTAGTTTAACTAACGTCTCCGCAAGAAAAATGTTTGACGTGTCGTGGTAAAGGCCGGTCCCATACTCGCGGCGCTATATTTCAATTATATCAGAATCTCTGACACCGAGTGTCATAAATGATCGATTCGGTATGGAACGAGCCTACAGAGTTTACAAGCAGGCATTTATTTTACACGTTAAATTCTTCTCTCCCATTCGCGGCAAGAAATATTCGAAAAAATTGACTAATGGTCGGTGGGCTTTTATCGCTCGCGGAATTTTCATTAATACCCGATTCGATTCGAATTCGAACATATCGCTACAATATTCGACTGTAATTTCTCGTGCAAATACGTTGAAGAGCAGCTTGAACCGAGCGAAAAAAATGAACGAAATTGGCTGGGAAGAATCGGCCGCGGTTACGTAATATGGTAAATTGTTAAACTGTTTAGTGTATACGCGATGTACGTGCACAGGATGTTCTTGTATCAAGTGTCGTAAACTATTTTCTTCGTGGAATTCATTTTACATACATTTGAATTTTTCGTACAAAGAGGTTTGTTTTTTAGAGCGCAAGAAAGCTTGTTAGAGGGATTAAGAGAACACTCTGTGTATAGATATATATCATTGTGGAGATGTGTTCGACGAATAAACGAAAATTTCAGCAGTCGGTTACCCTGTGGCCCGCTTTCCAAACGAACTTTCAGGATCGTCCGCTACCAATCACTCACTGTCCGCTACAACTCAACCAGCCGCATCGCGTATTTCTATCGGTTATCTACAATTGATTCGATGCCTCTTTGCCATTTGTATTCGATACATCGAATACGTTCGGCTGTTTTACATAGCTGTCTTTGATAGCAGTTATTTACGTTTCTTCGCTCGCCAGGCCATGATTCATCCTGTTCTCTTTAAATCACTTTTCGGAACAATGGAAACTCAAGTTTCAACGGTGTACAGAATTTTTGTTCACGTGTAATGTAGTATCCGCGCTTCCCATACCCAACAATAAGGAGTCAAATAAGAACACGAAACGTCGCGTATGTAAAGCGGTCGACTGTGGATCCGAGGATCGTGGCTTCGAATCCCCGTGCTTTATTTTTCGTTTAGACTCCTACAGTAATAAACACCCAGTATGTACCTTTATGGCATAAAACATGTATTTTAGTAGTTCGACGATCGAGTAGATTTAGATAATAAAAAACAATGATATGCACAGTGTAACGCATAATTTACTTATTTCATTTGAAATAGTTATCTAGAGACACTCTATATTCCCAGAAGATCTTAAGAATTCTATTGCCGTAATTGCGTTTAGTTCCTAGGTCACGATCTTCGGAGTCTTAAACAGGGAATGAAAATGGCGATCTGTGAATTTCAATTTTAGCTTCTGGTAAGGAAAGAAGTCGGCCGAAATCGAATCGAGAGAAAATGGGGCTGGTTAAGTACACTAATCCCTTTTTAATTCCTGCTTTTACGGACAATTCGATCTTATTAGGTCAAAATAATTTTAGACTTCATGGATTGGAATACTATTTTCATTAAATATTTAATTGCGTTCAGTTTTGCTAAGTTTTGCCGAGCTCTGTTCAGTTGTATTCAGTTTTGTTCAATTCTACACAGTTGTTCACAGTTGTATCCGGCTTCTTTTCCGTTCTCTTCAGTCGTACTCAGTTCTATTCAGTTTTACTTAGTTCTATTCCGTTATATTTAGTATTATCCATTTCTATTAATTTCCATTCAGTTATGTTCGATTTTATTCAGTCTTCTGCGGTTCTGTTCCTACTATTTCTTTGACGCTGTCGAAGTTATTCGATAACGCCTAGATCGATGGACGCTATTACGTGGAGTGTCAGAGTCAAATTGAATCTGTGATACTTACACCGAAATCGCTTTACAAGGGGCTGTAAAAAATGAGGAGAATCCATTTCGTTGGAATGCCTAATAGCGCACGTCACCGTGAAATGTCACAATATAGGCAGGCGTAATGAATGGACAAGAGTTTCATTGGAGCCGTTGGTTGTTCTCTGCGCGGCGAACGAAGAGTGGATCGGTCGGGCACTCATCATTCACTGTCTGCTACGAGTCAAGCATGCCGCATATCAGTTCTCGAATACCTTTCGGTCATCCCTTGGACGCCGCTACAAATCTACCCTTGCGCTACGCACCCCCAGAGATGTAAAACGATCCAATTTCAATTTGTCCTCCTCGGACGTTTTTGACTTCCCGCCTAAACGAACACGACGTTCCCCCATTTTTCTTTCCAGTCGGTCCTGCGAACGAATTCGGTTGAAATTATACAAATAGAAGTCTCGAACTGTCGCCTAGGAATATAGAAAACGAACATCTACGTGTAATTTAGTAATTAGACCGACGAGGACAGGGAGATTCAGTAGACTAATATTGCAAAGTAATATTGGAGAAATATTGTAAAATCGAGAGATATCGGACCCGGTAACCGTTTTTAAAAATACATTTTCGATAAAATGCCATCATTCCAAAGTAAAACGTACAAATTCAGTCTAAAATTGTCGTATTTAAAGTTGCGCGAGAAATACAAATATTAATATAAGAAAAAAATCCAACATGTATCACTAGAAAAACATATGATTGCTGGATACAAAGAGATTCAAGTCGATGGATTGAAAATTGGCCCACCGATTTTGATGCGCGCCTCTACTTCTAGAGCTCATAACTGCTATTACACTGTCGATATCGATCACTAATTAACGGCACATCCTTTTCGCATATATACACGGTACTTTAAGCATAAAAAAAAAAAGATCGATAGTTCGAAACGACAAAAGTGACTCACTTAAGAAACCAAAAACTGGTCCATTTATCGTTATTTCACGGATCCAAGCCTAGTCTTTCCGATTTCGCGATTCATAAGAGTTACAAGCGATGCAACGCAAACATCCCATCGTGCCAATAGAGAGGATCGGGTCAAGAGGGCGCGCGGGACGAGCGTGAAAGGAAAAAAAAATTCGAACACTCTTTGCCGGAGATTTTTGAGGCACGGTTTTGAACGCAAGGCTTTACGAGCGTCAGGGCATCTGCATAGTCCATTGTTACCGCGAACAATAAAGCCCGATCCGGATCCACGGGATGACCCGTGTTGCTGCTGTGCGTTTAATCTTTATACTCGAGAGTGTTCGGAACTGGCCTCGAATAATTGAACACGCTCGTTTCTGTCATCGCTCGGACAGAGCCGCGCCAACCTACGAGATACTCCGCCATCCCGCGACTTTCGTTCCGACCCGAAAACACGTCTTCTACTCGAGGCGTTTCAGGCCTGCTTGCTCTGCGAGGGCTACGAGTTCAGCAATAACTGAAACTGAAAAGTTAGAGAGGGCATCCTCGAGTACTTTCTCGCGATTCCTCTTCAGCTTCTCCGCTCCGAGAGAAAGCCTGTAGGCAAGTAGCCTACCAAGTAGCCTACCAAGGCAGTCTATTTTCTTTTTATCCCTGTTCATTTTAGTCGCTTAGTCTTAACGCTTTCGATATGGCCGTGGTTTCCAGCAACAACTCGTTAAGGAAATCTATAAGTCTATACTTTCTCCACGCGTTTCACCTCGTGTCGCATTCGCTGTCGAATGCCAGGCGTATTTCCGTTCGGGTACACCTTGCCCAATCGATAACGGCCAGTGACTTGACAACCCGGCGAAAGAATAGAGCGAAGAATTGATCGATTATTCCCGGCGAAGATAATTTCTTCGGTTACGAGAAGAACACTTATCTCGCGCTTTCCAAGCCAATGATTGCCAGTAGGAGAGAGTTTGTTCTGATCCCGTGACTTCGCGGAACTTTTTCAGGATCGCTAATAGTGTCACGCGAAAATTGGTAAAACGTTCCATCAGCCCCGAAGCAGAAAAAAAAAAAAAAGAACGCCCGTTGAAGCCTTTTCTGCCAGCGCGAAATCAATGGAACTTATAATCACGTTATCGATGTCATAACGTTCCCGCCATTGTTTAATCGTCACAATACAATATTCACCGTTACGGCCTTTCATCTCGTTGGAAAAATTTCATCACCGTGAAACGGAAAGTCGTTTTTTGCTTTGTTGCAAATTATTCCGCAATTTCGCAAATCTGTATGGACTTTTGTTACCGGCGGCCATTGTTATTATGCCGTTGAAAGGGGGAAGCCACCTTGGGCGCGTAAAAATGATATTCAGATATATATTCGACGATTTTTCGTTTTCCATCGCCGTTGACTCGATGGAAGATCTGTTTCCTGACGCTTATTTTCGATGCATTCCATAAGAAAAAAAAATGATTTCTATTTAGATGTTTAATATTATTTCTAGTAGAAGATCAAGCATTTTCATTATTTTTGTGATATATATCTTAATAGTACCTCTGCGTCTCTTAGAATTTCCAGCGAGAATCGTCTCGCAGTTAAAGGGTTAATAAAGGAACATGGTCGCGTGCGACATATACGCGATTTGTGTATTCTCGTACATCGTATCTCGTCCCATCGCGCAATTCGCGGAATCCTCTTTATTTGCCTTGGATCAAGGGATATGACTGTTCCCATTCCTACCCGAACCGACGCGTTACCTTATGAAATTTTCATGTTTCTCGCGACCTTCGTCGACAACGGATCGACGTGTCGGTCGAATGTCGCCGTGTACACGTTCTCGCCGAATGAGAAAGGTAAATGTTTATACGCGAGTTACCGGGTCGCATTTAATCTGCACTATTTAGAAAATGTAAATAAGGTAGTCTGACGCTTCCCGGGAAGAAACCTACGCATTGTGCGGCCTATTTGCAGACCACATCAATGCCCGATATTTCATGTACACTTTTTATTTAAAAATTGTAAATATTTGCGACCGAGGCAAAAAACCGAGGGAAAAATATCGTTAGGTGTGTTAGGAATTCGATAATTGAAAAATTATTCATTCCTGATTATGGTCTGACTTTTACTACCTCCTTTTCCTGAATGTCTGAGCACATATTGGGTGATACCACTTATATAACTAGTCCTACATAGAATTCTTAATAATAAAGGGAAACTTTGCAGAAACATAATTCAATAATTGAATACCGTAAGGGTACAAATACACCTTTACTCAAATTTTAAGTTTTCAAATTTTTGCGAATACGAAAAAGTACGGGTGAAAATATTTTATTCCACCTGTTAGTACCTCGCAACACGGTGAAAAAGAATCGTACAAGAAAACCAATTTTCTTCGACCTCCGTATTTTTCTTCAAAAATTCTTTGCGAAATATAATTCAGGATTTGATCGCCCTCTGATACCCTAGAATATGGCGTAAGAGAATTTTCGAAAGAAATTTTATTTTTTTTTTTTTATTTATCTTTGAAAATTGGTTCCGCCATATAGAGTATCAGCGGCCATAAAACCGTGACTTAAACTTTCATCGATACCTTTTACGGTTACGAAACCCACAATTTCGTTGAAGGGACGCTTTCACCTCCAGAACCGTTTCGAAAAATAGTTATTATTAGTATTACATATTTGAACCATGTTTCTACAAAGTTCAATATTTTCTCGAATTCTCGTCTTGCTGAAATTGTTAACGTGCTAATCAAATCGACATGCAAATTCACACATAAACGAAAGCAATCTTCCTTTTCGCAAGATACGCCCTGACTTAATTTCCACGAACTTTCATGCCACTCTGCCCAATCAGGCTTAATTTTCGCGCGTGAAGCGTGCACGAGATTGGCCTGTGGTGGCACACCATGCATGTATGCGTGTCTGTGCACGAACTTTGAACTACTTTTCGTTGAATTTTCGAGTTGGACGAGCGTATGTGTGAGTGGTGATTGCGATTAAACGACGCGCAGGTTCGATACATTGACAGCAATTTTAACAATGCAGAATAAATATTAATGAACTCTAATACCTTCTTTTTGATATTTTCAGTAAGTTATTGTAAACTCTGTTGTCAAGGCAATCGCTATAGTCGAGATCATAGATATCAATTACTATCACGAAAGTTTTTTCCTTCGGGAAGGCACAAGGATTCCTCGACAAAAATCAGAAGTAGACATTGGACGCTCGACAGGTTTTCCCGAGCAATGGTGCGGGTTTATTCCACGCCATAAACCTGACACTTCATTTTTTTCCCTCGTTCCCCTCCGCCACTTTACGCGCTTTAAATCCCGCGTTTCTTCTTCGTTCATCCTCTCCCTCTCGCCTCTTTTTAGTTGTCTCTGCACTCCCGGCGTGTTCCCTCTGTCTACCGAGTGCTCGTCCCTCCGCGTGACTCCGTATTACTTGAGCTATGTAAATGAATTTCGTTTAATTATCTGGGAGGTGGCGTCGCGTAAGGAACGAGGGACGAGGGTTAGTTCCCGGAGCAACGAGAGAAGGGGTTGCGCGACGTCGCTTCCGGTACAGTTAAAGACAACCCCTGAATTCACCGCGATTTTGTCAGCTTCAGAATTTCTCCGAGCCTCTCCTATTTTCGCTCTCGTCCCTCCTTCTTTGTCTCGTACGTGAATGTGGGCCTGTAGGTGTACGTCTCCCACTTTTAATTGTCTAACAACGATTTCCTTCGCGCGACGTTAATTCGTTTACGTTCCGACGGATGACACAGAACGCCGACGAAGTCGGACCGAGCGGAATCGAGCTGACTTCGCTGTCAATTTTTAACGTATCGCGTAATTTCCTGGAGAAAATTTCCCGCATTGTCTCGTTTATTATCGCGTCATTCAGCCGACGCAGCGAGCCGAAATTCGCGCTCTGGGACTCGCAGGAAAAATCTGTCTGAGTAAACAGTTGCTCTATTAAGAATTCAGTCGGGCGGCCAAGCGTTTCAATTTCGGCCTATATGCGAAGAGGGCATATTTAAAAAAAAAAAAAAAAAAAAACTGTACAACTCTTTCACAGCTGAGTATTTTGTCTACATTGCTCTTAAAATGATCGTTTTAACTCCTGTCACACTTTGAAATATGTAACAGTTCATTAGAATATGATAGAATTGAAGATACTTAATAATTGACACACTGGAAGTCGTCTCTCGTTAAAGACTCGAAATGTGGCTCAATTAGATATTTGCTGGACTGGGGTCGAGACTAATTGTCTCGATCAATTTCCACGAGCAGTTAACCGTCGTTTAAGAGATATTCAATCACTAATATTTTTAGAGCACTCGAATGGGGAGGCGTCGTTGAAACAGAACGGTGGTCGATTTATGGACACAGAATAAGAACGCTCGTCGAATGGAAGTTACAATAGTTCGGAACTATGCGGATATTAAACCTCGACTACCAACGAACGCTCTCCACTTTTTCGCTCCCGTCTTCTCCGTTTCACTCTGCGTTGGCCCACGTCCTCTACCCTAATCGGCCTCGTGGCGAACGCTCGTACACTGCCGATGTTGGTTAAGATTAGTTGAAGTTGGATGAACTTCCGTTGAGCCCCGAACTATGCATAAGCGGTTATATCAGCGTCAGATTTTCCGGGTTATCGGGCGTAACGAAAATTGCAATGCGAGTAAGTAAATTCCAACGATTATTGCCGAATTCATTTTCAACCATTACCCTCCACTCCGCGCGGAATTAAATTATTTGCCAAAAGGGGCTTCAGGATTTTGATTTTTAGTAACGAAATACGATTATCAAGTTCGTCGTGGCGTGGATACGTAAACTACATTATTTTTCATTTGATATAAAAGATTGGACGGATTTCATGGTATTTATGGTTTATTGAAAAACGTAATGATAAACCGTTAATTACTCTAAACACACTTTCGCTGGTCATGTTTATAAAATTTACTTAACAACTACATATACTGCTATTATGTTGAAAGCTCGGTTTCATCGATGATTTAATCTCTCAGAATGAGCGTGATGTTTATTTCACCTCAGTTTGTATAATTAATGCTTAAACTGTGGCATTCAATACTGGTAATAGGATTAAGGCGTTAACTCAATTCCCTTTAATGTCTCTCACGTACGCTGGTCTCTTTCTTCAGAGCTGATTTGTTATACGGAAAATGCGCGGTGCCGCGAAAAACGTGGTGGAAAAACAATGTGTTACAAAATAGTACATTGTAACGATCCGAACGTTCCTATTAAAAGTAATTTAAATTACAATTTTTGTCTAATTAATACGCCATACTCTATTATAATAAAAGAATGTAGCTATTTCTTACACAAACATTTCATTAAAAGTAATTGTATTTATTTCTTGTACGAAACTTCAACTCACGAAGTGAAATTGATCCATTCGCACTAAAATTTCAATAAATATTCTAAATTACCAATACGCGTAAATGTAACAATTAAAATTCAGTTAGACATCGTGCAACTCTTCACCTCGTTCACACCTATCAAATTCGAAATCTCGCGGGAACCACGGTAATATTATTCCGTTTGAAAGTAGAATGAATAATCAGAGCGTAGGAGATTAAGGAATGAAATATCCCGTTCGCGGCGTACACAGAGGGCATTTCTTTCACCTAACTCCGTGTTCCAAGTCGGCAGAAAATGGTACGGCGTACATTAATTAAACGACCGGGTATATAATTTCTAATCTCGGGCGAAGCTAGTCCACACGATCGCGGGGTGGTAAGTAGCGCGAGCGCACCGTTCGCTCGACGTATTTTTATTAAAAAATATTTGCGAGGATTAGCAACGGCCGCGCTTTCATTACTTGTGGCCGGCGCAAAGAGTCAAAGGGAACACTCAAAAAGCGAGTATTCATACCGCGTGGATCGAGGGATATACGCGTTCATGTATTTAAGCGCGACTGTGTCCATCGTTAGTGGTCTACGGCGGTTTTTCATGCGGGTGTTCTCCATCCAGGCCGCGATACAACATACGCGAAATACCTCTGGATTTCTCTCTCGTTCCGTAGCATTTTTCAATGGCAATTAGTGTGTCTGGTAAGCACCAAGCCGCCTCGCGTGCACCAAGCCGGAAATAGGAGGTGGGCAGAGGAAAAAAAAATAGTACACCCGAACGGGTCCTGCGTTTCGTTTATTTAGTCCTACTCTCTGGACCGCGACGTACTTAACGAGCGTTGGCGGTTTTTGAAGTTACCCGTGTGTATATTGTCTTCGAGGTTTCGGTGAGAGCTAATGATCGGGACGAGCTTGTAGGATTTATGTTCGTGGGCACGTTTGTGGCGAGAAGCTGTGGTCTATTTTTAATGAATGGGAACGATGGTAAGAATAGTCGCGTGGGGATTTGTTTGGAATGTTGATTCGTTTCTTGGGGTTTATTGGTGATAGAAATATGAATTTTTACTTTTGTGAATTTTTATTTTTGTAAAATAGAACGATGGTAAGGATTAATTGATGTCGAGATTAATTTGTAATATAAATTTGTTTATTGATGTTTGTCAGAAATATTAGTCACATTAGTATAAATATGTAATTTTTATCGTAGAAAGACATGAATTTTCCTTTCCATATAAATATGAATTATTATTTTCGAAATATATGCTTTCATATTTCATATTATTAAAATTATTAACGCTGCAGTTGGTGAATATAATGAGGTTCTTATCTGCGGAGTAATAAATTGAAGATAACTGAAGCCCGATAATCTGTATTTTCCACTGAAATGGGAATAAGGAATTTTCTTATGGCAATAACTTGCGCTTTAGAATTCCACCTACCCTTCCCCCGAAAGCTCAATTCGTAGAACCTTCATACTTTCGTACCGGAGTGATTTTCTAAAGCGAGTTCAGTTTTTTCCCATGCATGAAGATTCAGCATATTTGGTCCCGGGGAGATACATATCCATGGTAACGCGGGATATGAAGCGAGTACGAGAGGGATGCTTCAGGGTGGAAATTCAACACGTTATTACATTTTTATCTACACTTTGTAAGAATCATATTATTCTATAGTTCAAGTAACTACGAATAAGTAAGTATACCAGCAATGTTACAAAATTCATTGGGTAATTATTTGAATACTTAGTGCATTGGTCGATGTAAATATCATAAAACAGTCTCATACTCGAGAGTCTATCCGTTGCATCGGAATTCCCTCCAAAATACTAAATAATTCGAATACGTCCATCCCTCGTGCTCGATCTAAAAATTCATCGCACGTAACGTTCCGAATGGAAATCAGAAAGAGCTTTCGCTTGTCAGCTGGAACGGATTAAAAAGTTTTGCGTCAATGGCCCGGTTGCTTAACCGTCTTGTCACACCGCACGTATTTTATGTGCCCCCGGTACGTACATATATAATGCGGTCTACGTACACGTTTGTTACACTTTCGATCCGTTTCCATGTTTTCTCTGTCCCGCAATCAGCCCGATACGCTGTCGCGTCTCCCGTCCTTGTTTCATTCCCTCGCACCGAAGTCTCCCTGTCTGTCTGCCGTACAGGGCACACACACGTAGACACGTTCTCGTTCACCCGCGTTCCGTTACCGTCTGACGCACGCACACATGCATACGTTATAAAATGCTCGTTATAGTTCGCCGCGGGCACCGCGGCGCACGGGGTGAGGAATTTAATTTAGAACTTGATTTATATTTTAGCGGGCCATAAAATGGGGAAATAATTTGTCCCCTGCACGCGTATGAGATGGGCTTCCCTCTCTGCGCAGCTATGCTGGCTTCGCTCTCTCATCCCTCCAGCTATCCCTCAGCCCTTTCAACCCCCTCGCGACCCGGATCCTTCTTCTCACTCTCTCTCTCTCTCTCTCTGACATCGCGAACCAAGCGAAAGGTCGCGACTACGACGTTGCACATACATTACCCCCGAAGGCGTCGGGAGAGCCTTTCTGACGTTGCACGCGAAAAACTTTTCTGTTTCCGCGTTGAATTCAGAGCCCGGAAGATTGGTAGGGGCTCCAGGGGCCCGCGTAGGTGCCACTTTTATGCCCGTTAAACGTATCACGGTGCCGCCCGTTATGCGGCATTATCGTGTTTCCGAAGGTATCATAATTCGCCACTGGGCCGAGGGTGAGATCGATCTGGGCGTCTTAATGTATGCACCAGGGGCTGCGAAGCGCTCTGTTCGCGTGTCACTTGCAATCGTAACGACTTCCGCGATTTTGTTTCGCGTGAAAGTGCTGTTAGGCTATTTCTCGGCCAAATCAGCGGGCTTGAGCCTAGTAGGGACGGTCTTTAAACCGTTATTTGCTACCAAACGCAAATTTTTCGATTGTGCTTTTTTCTCGACCTTTACACGCTTATTTAGGGGCTGCAGCTGTGTTTGATTGTAGCTACTGGTTATTCTCCACCCTTTCAGACCTGGCGTTTACAATTCAGGATACAAAATTTAAACATTAATGTCCTTATTTGTGCACATAAAGACAGATCGGTTTCCTCGAAAACTTCGCTATTAGGATTTTTGTTTTCTATTCGACAAAGACCGAATCACTACCTGTTGCCGCGCGATACAATCTTTCTCAGCCGTGTCCATCCTTCCTCCGCACGAGTTATATGTGTGGAAATCGTCAGTGTCCATATAAAACAAACAAACGTCAAACCGAGTTTGAAATTGACCGGAACTAATTGGTTTTCAGCAACCTCACTGGCGTATGGGTTTAATAACTGTACAATTTATTACGACGAACAACGTGACGGACGCCAGAGACGGTGTAACAGTGTTGTGTGTTAATCAATGAATCAATCTACCCCATTCCGTTGGCTCATGCGACGACAAGTTCTATTCAGAGTGGCGAAAAAGTATACATACAGACCATGCTCTTTCGAATTACCAATCCACGTAATTAAATTTTTATCAAGTGCATAAAATAACGTCCCAAAATAAGACAAAATTAATCCAACAGAGAGCTAATTAAACCAAGCCTGAATATCCATTTTCCAAGTTCGCAATTCTCCAAAGACCGACACGACGACGAGCCATTCGCAGATGGAGCTCTGCGAAAACAGACTCGGCGCTCCAACGTCTAAGTGGAAGTCCGACTCGAAGAATCTCGAAATTCTGAAAACGAAAAACCTCTTCATTCGGTCGCGAAGAAGTTGAATCGCCAGACTACGTTATTCCGACGTCGTAATTAAAGAGCAAGCGATTCCTGGGATAGAACGAGAGGGAGAGACAAAAGCTAGAGGAATGGAAGAGCGAGAGGCGTAGATGGCGACGGTGGGATAGCGAGAGAGAGGGAGAGACACGCGCGAAACTCAGCCGTGAAATAAACGGATGCTGGGGGCAGAGAGCAAAGATATTTACGACTTCGAAAGAGGAAAGGGAAACGTGTCGGGTTAGGGCGCGAGAATATGGAAGACGAAGAGTGGGGAGCTCGATCCTTCCACCCTCGAGACTCTGAGGGATTCATTAAGGTTGGATGGAGGTGTTAATATAGTGAACATTGCCAACGGGACTGTCGTGTACCACTTTGCTTCTCCTAAGACAGGGATACCAGGCTTGAGCTAGGAGAAGCCTGGGCCAAGTCGCATGGATAGGGCCAAGGGTGTTAAAGAGGGGTAGGGGTGCGAAAGGCGCAGGAGGAACGAAGATCAGGAGGGACTAGGGTTCAACGTGTGCAAAGACAGGTTGAGCCCGTTCTCGGATGAGGGTACGAAGTTAAAATACCGAATCCCACTTTAGTTAGACTATGAGGAACTAAGTGGGATCGGAGGATATGTATGTCTGTAATTCTGACTTAACCCTGGGATGACTTGAGCGAAGTTTGTCTTTCGGGGACGTTCGAGACCCTTTTCAAAGTGGAATTTTGTTAGGTTCTTGAAGTAGGGTAGAATTGTGCAGTGCATACCGTTTTTAATGACAAACTGATGTAAAAGATATACTCGTACCAATTGTTTGTTTTATCTGTCAAATCATTTTGATTATGTAGACACTATTACTAATATATTATTTCTTCTGTTTTCAGGTGAGCCAATACTTGGATCAAATTGTTCATCCATGCGACGAAATCCTACGTAAGAAAGTCAAGCTAAATATGACGATACGTCAGAATTTGTATACAGTAGGATCGTTTTATTGAATGGGCCACTATATTTTCCTGCATGTTCACTTTCTTCATACGCGACAGTGTTTGTCGTTTGCAGCCTTTTACGATATTTTTATACAACAGGAGTACTTTTACGACCGTGGCTCTTAGGTCGCAAAACTTGATATCAAACAACGCAATATAAAAAGTGTTGTATACCTTAATTTCTCTCTCGGTATATCTACTTTTCATAGGTTTTACGTGCGTCGAGAATGCATCTAAAGCACGAAGGAGGTTGATTTTAATTTTGTCTTTCTACACTCGAAGCTTGCGAAAAGTCGAAGCTTATAATTTCTCGAAGCATTACCTCGAAGTTTTAGAGTACAATTTCCCATTCACCTGAGCTCAAGTGCACAGCAATACGTGAAGTTAATTGTGTTGTGCAATAAAAAATGCCAAAGTAATGTTTTATTATTTATGGGACGAAAGCTGACGTCGGTATGTTTTCATTTGACTCCGGGTATCGAAGAAAATGTGATACGCTATTTCTAGAAATGGAATCATATTCTGAAATCGTGACCCATTCTCCAAACTTATCGGCTATGCAATATTCAATCAAAGTAGATTAGGATTCCATGTACCATATCGGAATTTCATGGGCGGGTTTGACGTGTCAGATCAGAGTTTCGCGTATCTGTCAATTAACATTTCAGTTGAGGGACATTTTGTTTTAAAAAGTGCCTTTTGTTGTTAGAAATTTTTTTTTGGTATTTCTGAACACGCTGGGATTATTTTTGTGGCAATTAGGATATAGTTTGTTCATTCTCAAACAATTATCCTATTATATCGCATTATACATGTAAAGGATTTCCCTGAAGGTATTTTAATATACATAGATTCCAAGACAGTTGTCTTTGATTAAGAAATATAATAAAATTCTAAAGCTCTTTTTGGAAAACCCTTTGAAAGCTTAAACGCTCTACACTCTAACATTTATTTACATAGAAGCCTCCAACGAGCCCCAAATACCCAAAGTCGAATTTTATCGCGGATCTTAATATTTTCCCAGAAAACAGCAACGTTTCGCATGGTCCCGCGCAGTATGTTTTCGCAAGAACAGCTTCGATTTTCCGATCGTGCACCGTTGCGGGAAGAGAGAGAGCCGATCGCGATGATCTATTCCGCGTACCCACGAAAGGGTAGTTTGTCAGCGCGATCGGGGAAGGGTAACGTAGCGAACCAGCTATCGATTGCACTTTTTTTTTTTTCGCAGCTGGCTAGGCGCACTCATTTACATTTGGCATGCTGTAAAATATTCGCGACCTTTGTGCGGCGAATTAGTTACCATCGCAATTCCGTTCATGAAGTATTGAACGCCGCGGCACACACGTAATGGCACGGCTGCTGCACGATCAAAGACCATCGAACATCGATTCACCGGGCGAAAAGAGCTCTGGCGTTGCTCCGGAAATTTCACGTTAGTTAGACGTAAACGAGCCGTTTCTCTCTTCCTTCGGGTCGATCTCTCCTACTTTTGTTCGACCCGTTGAAAAGGCACAGGCGGAAAGATGGTGCATACCGCGCGGTTACCTGGACAATTTCCACGCAGATGCTCCGACCGTGTAGTTTCGGTCGACGTTGCTTTCGCTTTGATTGTCATTCGGCTTCCTTTCGCGGCCGCGTTGCTGCAAGGAAGGTCGCGTAACTCGTCGATTCTACTTTTACACAGTGTTTATCCAAAGCCCATGGCTTACCCTTGAATGTTATTATTTATTTATCAATGGCGGAATTTGAAGAGTTTGATCCTAAAATAACGAATGTACCCGTCAAAGATGTCAAATTACATTTTAAGCAACTATAGCTTTACATATCGACATTAACGCCGAAGATAGATCGATGAACGCTTTAATATATTTGCGATGGCCTGAATTATTTGAAATCGTTAACCCATTTTCCATCAAACGGAACCGCAGGTTAGACAGAAGTCATTAGTCGCTTTTGCTGCGTATTGATCCAGCTGGCAACTGAATGATTTCGCGGCTAGTAGGATGGACTGCTTCACTCGTTCGATTTTCATGGACTTTCACACGGTATATATTTCCTTGCATTTAATTCAACTGAAAGTAGCCTGGTGGATATTTAATTTTTAATATCATTGCTGGTGAAACTAAAATACCATTGGGAAGAGTAATTTTGTTCGATACTAAACGAATTGTTGCCAAATTAAAAAATGGCGAAGGCAAATTGGTTTACTGGATTAAAAATAAACGTCACCACGTTATCTATATATATATATATATATATGTAGCATAGAAATTAATCCTGAAGGTGACGTGTTAAAATGTCTAAAGTTCTATAATAAAGTTAAATTCTATAATTAGTTTTCGCGAGTATTACAGCAGTGTGACAGTCACTTGAAATATCGTAAATTTATAATTAATAGTCACATTCGATAATAGATTTTCTAGACTTTCGAGAAAGTATTACGATTCTTGCGTTGAACAATTTCACTTTGACTGTGCGCCCAAGTCCAAGACAAACACGAAACATGATATCGAACTGCAAGTCACATGAATGCGCCGTAATCAACGGAAGACGAGTTCTCCGCGTACAACTTCTCTGTTTGCACACGTCAGGAGAAGTCTCAACTGCAAGCAGTTAGATCGGAATAGCTGGACGATGTTAATCCTAATTTCTATCTAGCTACCGTGGCGCGGGTAGAGTCGAGCGCCGGCGTAGAATTTCGTATGTAGAACTGCTGATAACGTAGCTACCCAATCGTTCATTGCTTTCATCGAAGTTAATTCTGACTTACTGTGCATACAAAGACGACGTAGGTTACCGTGTTACATCGTAGCAGTTTCCACTTCGAAACGATTTCGATCGATATATATCTAAACGTCGTTCAAATTGTCCTTAAACTAATCATATTTAAAAAAACGTCTTTCAAAAAAAATAAGAATTTTTAAATGTGAAACATCGACGTCTGTTGTATCATGAACAAATTTTAATTAAAATATTCGTAATAATAGAATTTCTGGTTATAAAATTCCAGTAAGGATAATGAAGAAATTTGAGAAGGATGTTATTAAAATTCCGCCAAAAAATTATGAAACTGTATTTAACACAAAAGAACGTTCATACTCGTGGATTCGTAGAAATGTCTCACTATGTTTAATTTACAATATTCATTTCGAGTATTAGTAATTTATAGAGGCTTTTTATTTTTTATCTTTATATTCCGTTCATCAGACAATTCTTACTATTTACTTACTAGTACTTACTAGTGCGCGTGCAATGAAAGTTTGTAATTTACTTCTTTTTACCAGTATATCGACAGGACGCGGAAATTTCTACGTTACATTTATTTATGCATCGCACGCGAATGCATTAAATTTTTAAGTAAGTCTCGAATACGGGACATCTTAAGAAACACCACATCTCGCCTCGAAGTTCGCCAAACTCAATTACGGAGAACAAGTTTTCATCGTTTACGATCTTGTGATTGCGAATATTTTAGACGCGAAACATCCTCCGAATGAAACTTTTTTATCTGGCCAAGAATAGACTGTTCATTTCAATTCTAAAAGTAATTATAAATTTTGAATGGGATTTACGAAAGCCTCGGGTTTCAAAAGAAAATTAAAATATCCCTTCTTTGAAATAACAGACGTCTGAAAATATATAAGAGATATATAAGAAAATAAATAAATCTTTGTTATAGATTTTTGACATTACTTATAGATATTTTTTTATCTTATAATCTATATTTCTCTATGTCAATATATTTGTATATTTATATTTCCCTTATATATCTTTACATTTCTTATTATGTCAATCGTGTCTTTCCTCCTCCGTCGTTAGCAAATTCAGCAAATCCAGGTTCCAAAGAAGGGCGTCAGTTTAAACCTTTGATCCTCTCTCACTGAAAATCGTAAGTTGTATCGCCCAGCACAATCGATTCTGTAGGGGTTTCTACGATACTCCGGCGCCGAGGGGAGATCGACTACTCATTTCCACGTTATATCAGAAGTGGCATAAAGCAACACTGTGACAAATCGTTACACGGAAAGTCACCGAAAACGGATTAGGTGTGATAAACACAGGAAGGGGAAAAGGGAGAGGGAGAGATACCCTCGGCTCGAGGTTCGTACAAGGGCGTCGTGTGTCACCGACGTGCAACAAGTTGCCTTCCACGGAACTTGCCCCTCTTGCCCTCCCTTCCGTCACCCCGCGCAACCCCAAACCACCCTGCATTAAATCATTTTTAAACGTCCTCACGCTCGCTGTCTGACTTCTATTTGACTGATACTGGCCGCACATTGACGGACGGCGAGCATTTCACCCCCAAAAAATTCAACCCTTTGTCCGTCGAAGCGGATACGGAATAATTTCTACCGTTTGCCCGAGACTTTTATCGGATTTTCCGGCTTAAACTTTTTAAACGTTCTCCGCCCATAGATTTTTTATCGCCTCTGCGACTCGATCGGAGTATTTTCAATTTGAATTTGAATTTACGACCGCCGAGCTCTACATTTGGTTAATTTAATCGAACCGTTCGCTAAGAGATTTTAATTAAATAAATTCATGGTGGAAGCGTAGATGAGGTCAGCTGTCTCTGTATCGATTGTGTGTACGATTTCGTCGTCGATCATGTCTATTTCAGACATTCCTGAAAAGATTAATCAAATTATCACATGGTTAAATGAACGAAATGGAATAGGTTTGTGCATTGTTAGTCATAAATGAATATACTTTTAATCATATTTCTCGTGTATATGTGTCGAGAAATTTTTAAAAACTATAGGTTGCTTAATTAGAGCACACGAAGTAGCTTAACTGAAGTATAATAATAGACGATCCGAGTTTGTATTTGTCCTGACCAGTGTACGTTATAGCGAGTTAAAAATTTCAGGAGACTCAGGACTGAACAGAAAACGTAAAACTTGTGTGGTGATTTTATTCTATTTGTAAATTGAGACATCACGTTAGATGTCATGAATTGAACTTTTAAGAAAGTGATATTATCGAGCATAGCTGGAAATAAACACATTCAAGAGTGTACGTCTCAGTACATTTCGCAAATGCACTGTCTAAAATGTCACGCGTGACATGTCTATAATTAAGAAAGAGGATTGTTGCAAGAACATTGGAAAGAAATCCCAGAAATACTGCAAAATCAATCGACAGGATGTCGTGAACAGAGTTATTTATTTTCAAACGAAGCAGGCATATTAATAAAACAGACAATTTTCAATAATGCGAGGGTGTTCTCTGAAATCCTGGTTTATTGAAGAAATATAGCTTCTCTTTGCCGTATTCCAGATTATATTCCATTGCTCCTCTAATCCTGATTTTATTTAAAATAAAAACCAAGAGGAATGACTCGCGGTCTTTCGTACTGTTATCCTATACAGATTTACAGAAGTCCTGGTTTACATCGGGTATACAGGGTATATTTAGAGTATTACCTTCTAAACTCTACCTTCTAAACTAAAGATGGCTGGTGGTGGTAAGTGCACGATGTACCAGGAATCGAAGCACCGCACCGTTCAAACAAAATAATGGCGCGAAAGGAGCGTATCGGTGTCGTAATATGCGCCCGGTGTAGAGTGGCAATGGTTAGACCCAGGCAAACTTGAACAGCCGAACAAACGATCGATCAATCAATCAATCAACCGTGCCGGGCAACCTATACCACGAGTTAGCTTACTAGCTTCGACGGTAAGCTGAAGCGTGCTTTGGCTGTTATTAAAGGCAAAGCTGAGCAGACCGATACATACGAGGCTGTACTGGGTAAGCAAACTCTAACGACCCGGCTTGGCTGACCCTTCGACATTCTCTGAATAGTTCCAACGTGTTACCGATCGTGTTGGCGGATCCAGGCAACGGAGTGCCGAGCCTTCCCGTATCCCTCAAATGCCAAAGGCTAATGTAATTGATCGACGATACAAAGTAATTCGCGGTGTATTGGCGGTATCGTGCGTCCACGAATAAACTGGAAAAGTCAAAGGACGAATTCAAGATCCTTCCTTTGCACGCGAAAAGTTTTTCGTGTTACCGTTTCGCGTGTAGCGCTCGGAGAAATAAATTGATGGGATGCGGGAGAAACGGGTGCGAATTTCAGCTGATGTACCGAGTGTTTCATTTTAAATTGGACGGGATAAGTATCTTTCGAGGTGATATCGCTTTAGACTTCTAAACAGGCTTGCAAATCTTAAAGTACAAAATGTCAAGTTATTTGAAAATTATTACTGTATTATCTCTAAACGAGATCTAAGCATTTAATATGAATCACGTGGTTGGTAAATAATTTTCTTTCCTTTGTTCTTAATAATCGTGACAAGTAACACGATTTCGTTTTTATCTATTCCTTAGTTTAGCAATTACTCGTCATTAATAATACGTGTAAATCATTGAAACCATACGTACGCTGCACACCGCTTTATCACGTTGCAATGTTTTCCCTCGTAATTTTCGGCTATAGAAAGAAGCTCATTTTGTACGCGAGGGTTGAGATTTCATATAAAAGCCCGGTCACGTTGTACGTGGAAGGCCGAAAGTCTGCCAGGAGGCTGTCTCTCGGTTACGTGGCTCAGAAAGCTTCTTACGAATAATAAATTAATAGCACGGTTTTGAAATTGACCGTGCATACAATCTACTGTGCAAACAGCTAGGCAGTTCATAATGTCACGAAATCTCTCGGAGCGATCAAACGCGGCTCCTGTACAGGGAGATACGCCGCGAGGTTAGACCCGCCGTGATGTTCGCCGTACATTGTAAGATATTGCACGAAATATATCCAGAATCCGCCAGAGTCTCGTGATACTTAATGGAAAGGCGATCCTCTGCTCCTCCGGCAAAATTCGGTCTACCGTGAACGGACTTGAACTTTAAAAGCTACTTCCAGGCCCTCGTACGAACGATTTTCGACCGGGGTGAATATTAGAGTCCATCAGAAAATAGCGTGCACTTAACTTTAATTGTAAAAATAAAGTTAAAGCACTTATCAAATTTTTGTTATTTCTATTATTGACAGCAGTTATAATTATAAAAAGCTTAACTCTCCAACATACTTAATGTCCAACATATCGATTAAACGACTACTTTATTTTAATAGGGACTTCCAAATTCATGGTTCAACATAAAATCAATCTACATAGTTGTCGTCATTAAACTCGCGATACACTTATCATAAGAAGTGAACTTCTTCAGCAATTTCTGTGTCCGTCATCAGAGTAGTTATGTAGAAACCAGGAAGAGTAACGCAGAAGCAGGGTTAAGTATTTAGTATTCAGTATTCATTATGGTGGTGCACTTCGGTCGAACCGGTATTAAGTAATTCAGCATCCTCGCGCTAAGAGGAGCCACATAAAGGATATTATTACGCATTAGTTGACTTTCGTGTTATAAAACCATCGGGCCTTTACGACTGTATTCACACCGTGCCGGGGCACAGTCACTTCTGTTTCAAAACGAAGTGCCTCGTCGAAAGGTTCGCTACATTATTAAAACATTAGCCGGAGCAGAATTGAAGTAGATACGCGATGGTACCTTCTTAACGTCCCTCTATTACTATGATTTTCATCGTTAGGCTGGAATTACGACTGTTTTCTCCTGGTTACTGCAGTCGTTGCAGCGAAGACTCCCGCGATGCTCTGTAGTCAAAGCGAAGAGGTATCGTGAAACTCGTTTTTTTTTTCTTCCTCTAAGGCCGCCTTTGATTCTGGTTGTTGTATCGTTTGCACCCGTAATACCAGTTGATGTTTATTTTGTGTTCCCTTTTTACCACACAGATTGCTCCGATGCGTGGGAGGTAGAGGAACATGCAGGAGGGTAGTGGAAAACGTAACGAAGCGAAGGTAAATCTTTGCGAAAAAGGAGATGCAATCTCTGTTTAATATTGCTAACTGTATTGCGTAGACCAATTATTCAAACGTTTCGATTCTGGATTAGGTCGAGGAACTCTGAAATAATCACTCGCGGAATAAATACATGACTTAAAATATGAATTTAATATTTCTGCTTTTATGTCTTTTGTTTGCAATGCATTGGTTGAGAGTAAATAAATTTCTATTGTTGGTAAAGTGAATGATTCAGTGGTGTGTTTCTCGTAAGAATTTCTAGGACTTCTAATATCTTTCCCTCGCCAAGGATTGAGGATAATTCTAGAAAGTAAGACGAGTTATCGCACTTTTCTAACGGAAGATGGGAAAAGTTGGTACAGGGAAATATTGCATGGCTTAATGAGACCTATCTCCCTCTGATCATATTTTTTCCGCAGATGCAACAATGCACCTGCGAACTGCAATTGCAATTTTATGCCCGACCATAGAATTTCTGTTACGTAAATCGATTCTTCTTATCGTTCTGTGAAAAGTGAATGCACGAACGAGATAATATATTACCGTATTCGCGTGTTTCAGTCGAGGCGTGAATGTAGACATAATTTTTAGACAAAGTGACTAATTCCAAATTAGGGACACTTTCTACGTATCCGTTTAATTTTCAAAAATTCCCCAAGAAGTTCGTCATTTTCACGATCGAGTGTCCTCCTTTGATAACACTAAACAATATTCGCACGAGATCGTGTCGTCGCTGGAAACGTTTAATTCTTTACTGTCTTCTTTAGCCAAAGGACGATGTTTCTATCTGACGTCGAAAACCTCTGGATTCTTAGCCGTGCGCTATTGTTAGATAAAGCACGCTTCAATGGAAGACTTTTCGCGCGACGGTGGAATAAGGGCCCAAAGAAACGCGCTAGGAGCGTGGAATTATTGCGGGACAATCCACTGTTTTGTAATTAAAAAGAGTGGTTTTATCGTACATGTTTCGTCGTATTCCCTTCTGTCGGATTTCAACGTTAGGGAAAGGCGCGCGCCTAAGTAAACGATTCGTCGTAAAGCTTCGAGAAAGAGGTCATTGCATCGTAACCGAGTACAAGTTTCACCCATTCGTTATTTCTGTATGATAACGCTCGAAACGTTTCCAGATAAGCTTTTTAATTACGGTAAATGCTTGCCACTCTCGGTTGAAATTGAAGGACTCGTCGGCTCTAAAACGTGATGCGACGTTAAATAAAAGAGATAAGAGCCTGAGCGTGTTCTCCGGGGTGAGACTCGTAAGCAGCCTAAGGAAAAATGGGAACACGAAATTATGCACGTGTCTTAACTTCAAATTAAACGATTTTTAACGAATTTCGAGTGATTGCAACTTCGTAGCGATTTAGGAAGAAATTAATCCTTTCCTTTCCTAGCTGTGGAGAATAATACATTGCAATTATTTAGGAGCAAGTCTCAATAATCACAAAGCCCTAAACGACTGTAGACCTAAAAGCCTACTTTTCGAGACCGGAACAAGTTCCTGTGATTTTTACAGAATGAAACTTGGAAGTCCTCGCGATGAAAACTTAAAACCCAGACCGGTTGACAAAGGACCAAAGTAATTAGGCACTCGTCGTTTACTTAGTGCCTGCCCCTAGTGACCTGATACTGGCGCGAACTTCCCCAAAAGTTCTTAACCTTTCGTGGCCCTACGAGGCGCAGGGGAGGGTACATTTCAGCTCCACCCAAACCTTTTTCGCAGATTTTTATGCAAAACGAGAAACGAACACGCAAACGTGCAGAGACGTTGGTGAAGCCAAAAGTTAGATTCAAGATCAAAGATGGATGAAACATAGAATTTAAGAGAAGTTGTAGGATCTTTGATTTCTTCGTTTTAAATTTCATTCTTACCGTGATAAGAAAGCTCCGACAAGCGACCTTACGAAACAGAGCACAACGCGGACTCACCATTCAGCTAAAACGTTTTGCACTCGAACGTTCCCCGCGAGGGGACATCGTAAGTCTAGCGAGCCACTTGGATGTCCCCTTTCAGGGTACGACTCGCTGCCGTTCTCTAGAGATTTTTAAGTAAAACGGGAAACGAACAGGAAAACGCGCAGGGGTTTTCGGGGGCGGCGGGAGGGGGGTTTAACCGAGCAAAGGTTACGGGACGGTGAAGCACGAGGTTGCGGCGAGTGGCAGCGGCACGTAGAGGGTTAATGCATTAATATCAAAGTGGCTTGCCGGTACAATTATTGCACTCGACGCTGCAGCCACGCACTCCCGTGCACGGGGGTGCAACGAGAAGGCGTGTGTAGCGCCAGAAACGCCATATATTACATTCTTCCGCGTTTAACTGGTCGGACATTCATTTGAAAAAGTAGGTAGGTAGCCGCCTCGCCGCTGACCCCTGCGGTCTAGAATTTCATATCCTGGCCCGAGGCGTAGACTTTGTGCGAATGTTAAAGCAGAACTTACGCGGTCTTCGCTCGTGTAGGTATTAATATCCGACTGCGGTCGTGTGCTCGTCCTTTCTCCCTCGTTCTTTATCATTTGGCAAACATCAGTTCACCCACACAGTAAAGAAACGAAATCCCCGGGCGCAATTGATGGATCGGAAATGTTTTCGCGAGGGACTCGAGCGTCGCCTTATACCAACGCGGATAATATTGTCCTTTTAGTTCGTACACGTGTTGCTCTGTTTGCCGCGATATATTTCACATCGCGGCGGAGGGTTTTTCGGGGTGTAGCGAAGATCGAATGCGTTTGTTTTGGTGGTCGGGAGACAATGGCGGGAACAATAGCGACTGGGACTCGCGGAGCGTCTGTAACGTAATATAATTTAACCTCTTCGGGCTTGCTGAATATTGTAATGTACGTTGAAGGGGGACGTTGAGATTATTTTTATTTTTACTGTACGGTTGGTTTGAGGCAAATGTTTTCTGAAGTTTTTCCTGAAATTCAGTTTTTGCAACGAACTTTTAATTTTTTAATTTTCACTTTCGAAACTACGATTTCTATGAACAAAGTGTAAATATAAAAGAGTTCCGTTCCATTATCCACTGTAAGCTGATATTTTTTAAAAATTAATGTAACGAATGCAAATATTTCTCTGAGCCCATTTCTCGAGGGTGTATATATACGCTCTTCGCAGTCAAAGGGTTAATAAATGATAATTCTAGAACTCCAAGAAAGCCACATTTGCACATAATACCATAATAAATCTTGAATGGGGGGTAGAATTCAGCGCATCGTATCATATGCCATAAATTTAACGGTGTTATCGAAATAGGGAAACCCAGTTTCCTCATAGAATCAGCAGTTAGTGTTGTGTGAAAATGCACCTGGAAGACGAATGTAACAGGCGTATTGATTATCGGTGGAACACCTGTGGAACAGTTATCCTGCTCAATCTGCTTTTCGGGGATTACCCGAACGTTGTCGGTATTTAATAGTCCATTGAATTGAATACGTCTAGTTTCCCCGTGCGTATCGTCGAAGCTGTTTTTCGCTGATCTGTTCGTAATACGAATGATATTAACTCGGGGCATGTACACGAGGGAATCGCTAGAATTTCGAAACATATCGGAATATATTTTTCCGAGAATAAATATTTTTCGTAACTCGCGATGCATGGAAGCTAAATCGAAGTGGAATGCGCATGCGTACAAGCTATAGGGCGCTATGGGAAACAGTGTTCGCTGGAAATATGTAGATTTATATGCGCATACACTTTTGCCTGTCAATAATGCGGGAGGTTGACGACTCCGACGTTATGCGAAAAAGCGCGAATATTTTATTTGCTGTCTCGAAATCTTTCGTTTATCGTACGCGGTGTACTTTACTTTGGAATCTTTACGAGTTATATTTAAAACACCCGAGTATAACGGGACGTGAATAAATATAGGTTTGTAACGAAAGTAAAAATAACATTTGACGAACGTTCGTAATGCTGTAAAATATGCAGGCAAATATATACGTAGAGAGAAAATCGTCGCTGTGAAAGCGTAAAAAAAAATCATAAACCGGGTGGGAGGGGAGACAACAACTCGTATTTGTTATCTCAACTGAAAAGCCAACTTTGTCATTTTTATACGTACATACAAGCCGCATGCGTGTCCCAACTGTATGTGCTTACCGTGTACCTACAAGACGTATTTTGATTTGAAAAGTTTGCACATTTTTACAGGCACATCCGTGCGATATAATTTCAAGTTGGAAAGCATTCTTGAAGTAAAGTAGTTGGTCTTGTTTATATTGAGTGTGTATCCGTCCGAAGTTTCACTCTCGGGGCGAAGCTAGGAGAAACACCTTTTCTAAGTAGAAGTAACTGTTCTACTCCAACTGAACTGAGCCTAAACTCCATAACTCGCGTGCTAGAGAAACTAACAAATATCATATCGTTTTATTCGAGTGAAAATTTCGATTATTCCACTGAAATAAATAGGAACCTCGCGGCCACGCTGCACAACAGAACGAAATGGAACGGACTTTGATTATTTCAATTGCACGCTATGAATATCTGCACAGTCCCGCAATAAAGTGTCTAATCACGCGCGGTTCGTCACCAGGAGGAACGGGGCTCGTTTGTCTAGTCCTCAAATAAAGGATTTGATTCGAACCGGCAGAAACGCGGCGCACGTTGTTGCTGATTGAACTCGTCAGGATGACAGCCACTGCTAGTCATTTCCAAAAAGCAATTGCCGCGGGATACGTTAAAGCGCGAAAATTGCGCGTCCTTTCGGCCCGCTTTATTGGGAATGTTTACCGTACCCGACGCCACAGGGGAATATCCATGTAACGTTTGCTCAGAATACAAATAAAGCTGACGCGGCAACACATCGTGCCACGATACTCGCAAGTATTCTCCATTTAACACCGAATTACTTACGTCACGGGATATACGAGCTTCGTCGCTTTGCTTGTTTATACGTAGTAGTTCCTCGGCTTCGATCTCTGCCAATTCATCGTGTTAACAGGGAAATATTTCGGCCAAATGGAAGTTATTTGTTGAGTATTAAATTTGGATCGACGCTTGAGAGATACGGAAGGCTTTTAGAAACGCTGTTCACTTTTAAATAAAAGTATTTCATTGGAAGCTTAATCCTGAAAGAGTCCTTTTTGCTGTAGCTATTTATTCATGCAAATTTTACGAAATTCGCTGGTTATGGTAGGAAAGATTTATCACGTCAATATTAGTTAATATTCGTTGCGTTTCCGGAGGTTTTCTCATTATTTTATTTCGTAATTATTATTCGTAATTATTATCGTACGAAAAAGTGAAGCGCGCGAAATAATAGGGCAAGTAAGTAAGTTCTCGGCTCAAATCATTCTGGAGATATTAAACGTTAGATTTCGTATTCATTGGGAATACGGTCTTTTCGTCCTTGTATATTCTGCGAAACATATTTCAACCAGTGCCAGACGACACTCAATATCTACCCGACTCTACCAACGTCTCATCGCCTAATTTCAACTCCGCCACTTATCCCGTCACGCTCAGACCACTCCCTCAGGGATCTTTCTCGAGTTGTCGAGTTATATCTATAACTTGGGAATTCTCTGCAGAGTGCTTGTTATAAAACAGCAAAACGTTGGAGACAATTATGTTATCCCAAACTCCATCGAGCATTCTGAGTTGCAGAATCAAAATCAGCTGGAGTCAGTTTTAACAGAAAATACAATAATAGCATTTGGTACATTCGTTTATTCATTCGTTGATGTACGTACGTAAATTATGTGCTGTAGGAAATACAGAAAGAGATAGTACAATAACAGGCGTATTTAATTATTGAAAAACAAATTCCATCTTTTGGAAAATGCTTTACATAACGAGCGTGCGTGGGGGTGAATTCTTGACGAGGGTGTCCGCTATTCATTGCCGGTCATTTCGAATGTGACATTGTCAGGGCAAATGGCAAAACGTGAAAATTGTCTGTCGCTTCGGCTCGTTTTATCGCACGTATTTGCCGCCTCGATGCCGTTATGGAACGCGGCCGGAATGTTTGCCCCTGATACACGCGCGCTATAGGAATGTACGAAGGATTACAGGTGCATTGTGTCTTTTAACATACTCCCCGACAAACGTCCTCCGGAACGCGTCTAATTATGATATACGCGTGCCCGAGATCCTCCCCGCATGATTATTCGCGGGGAATCGTTTAACTTTGCGTAACCAGGAACTTTTTATTCCCATTCTCGTGCCGGCGGACAGAAAATGTGGTACGAGGAGGTTTTGAATTTTAAGATTAAAACTTTCGACGGTGAATGTTTGCGTATTATAGACGCTAGGATATCTTTGAAATTATAGAGGGATGACAAAAATGAATTCGTTAATGTCACGAGCTGCCCTATTGAATAATTGATGGCAAGGGTTGCAGAAATATTATCGTTTTGCTCAAGTTGTGGGTGGATATAGTTGGTAAACTGAAAAATGTTCGCTATACTCGAAAACATAGAACAGCGTTCGAACAGAAATTCATCCATACCGAGTTAACCAAGAGAGACCCGCGAACGACGCGAGTAATCGTCGAAACGGTGAATGATACGAGAATTTTTCCCACCCTCCTGTCCTCGTAGATTTCCAGCTGCGCGGGCCAAGCTTTGTCTGACATGCAGATCGCGAATTCCTGTCGGGTGTTTATGCTCATCGATACCCCGCTTCAATCCCGCGTCACGTTCCGCAGTTTTGTAGCGATGTAACGAGCACACGGTATACGCGTTCTCTCGGCGTAAACATTACGCGCGCGTCCACACGCGGCACCGAAGCGGCAAACATGCCCCATAAAGCGGCGCAAAGGGACACGCAATTTTCACGGTTTAACGTATTTCGCTGCAATTGCGTTTTGGAAATAGCCGCCGGTGCTTGTCCCTGCGAACGGTTCGATTCGAAAGAATCCAGATATCACGCGTTCGTTACAACCGGGACGTTTATCGCGCGTAACTTTTCATTTTCTTCCGTTCGCGCTGGTATTAGCCGACACTGACACCTTTGGCGGGAAAAATGTCTCCCGAAAACGGAACGAAAATATTTTTGTCGAGAATTATTCTCATAGACTGGTAATTAGAATGAACGATCGAAAATATACAGATCGTGACAAATTAGCAAAACTATATAGGTGGTGGAACGACAATAAGAATAAATTATCAGAAACATATATGACATAGTATAATATTTAGAATAATTGATTAAAAATATGATACATCAAGGAATACCAATTCCATTAATTTATTAACAATATATGAATGAAGGAGTTGCGGTTAGAATAATCTATCAAAAAATTTAGGACGAATAAAGATAACCAAACAACGTAATTTAATCACTAAAAATTGTAACAACAATGACCCTATAAATTTAGCATTGAATACATTCGAATCTTGTGCGCCAGGCAACAGAAATATTAGATATCTTAAATTTCTGTAATCCCTCTCGCTCCTCATTTCCTGAAGACATTTTCCGAGCTATAATCCCATGGCAAAGTTGCGTGCGTAAAAAGTAGCCACCCTCTGAAACTACATGACCGGCGAAGAATTCACTATAAGGTCTCGAAGAATTACTCGAGGGTAGCACCCAGCCCTGGGGAAAATTTATCCAATCAGCGGTGTCAGATCCTTCTATGAGGAATAAGGAAGTGCGAGAATCTAGGACACCCGAGAATTTCGACGAAGTTTTTATGAAGAAAACCGTCGCTCAGAAGGAGCGGTCCTTGGGGCATAATTTTAGCTACACACTTCGTACTCTTAACTTCGATAGAAAAATAATTTTCAAATCGTATTCAATTAAAATAAAGGTCTTGAACTCTTCTCACAGACATCACAACCAACGATACCTGATATTTAACGCTCTAATTAATATCGTTGTATTATCAGTCCAGCTCGCGTTATCACTAATCGCCGAATAATCCACAAAGCGTCGCAGACATATATTTCAGCAGTAATTTCACCGGACAACAGACATCCCGATCAGAACGCAAGATTTTAATTAACAGCCGCGTTTCCATTCAAACACACGCTCCCCTCGAAACAGCATCGCGTAGCAGACGAAAGGAGGGAGGGGAAAAAAAGAAAAACGAGTTGCCGTTAACTCTCAGGAAGTCGTGCAATCGATGCCAATTACCGGCAGCCGAAACAATTTTAGTTAGCTCGTTCCGGATTCCTCGCGACGCGGCTGCGTCGTTGCCTTTTGAAACTATTGGAGCACGTTCGACGAAAGGCGGCGGCCCAAAGAAATCTCGGAGACCTCTGGAACACGACCAAGGTGCGCGGACGAGACGGTCCGTCACGCAAGAGTGTGCCCTCAATGCGATAATCTGAGCATACACGTTGCTGATAAGCGTGTCACTGGAGACTACCGCGAGGTGTAAGGGAAACCGTGGCAACGTGTCGCTTGGAAAAGATTGCCATCTCGATGAGAAAGTGGCATCGGCGATCTTTCTTCGAGGAACCGAGGAGCCCTTTCATCGCAGTAGCGATAAACCATCTTCTCGACTGTCTCCCTAAGACGAATTTCTCGAGGGGAGCACCCTGAAGCTGTACCATACAAGGATTTCTATTTCTTCTTTAAAACTCGGTCTGACTCTGACGATCTGATACCAAATGTGTAGCGCTGCAATGAAATATCAAACTTTAGAACCCAAGGTTGTTCCTAGAGATGATTTAAACCTGCAATGCATTCGCCATGCATATACATTTATGATGGTCTGTTGGATATATCTGCTACGTTTGCAGATGATAGAATGTGTACATGCGAATGTAATCGAGTAATGCGAATTAATCGTCTCGTGTATGTGCGTGTGTACATGGACTGTCGGCGACTTGTATGTTCTATATTTATGCACGCACGTAATACGTGAATACGCGAATGTAAAAGATCCTGTGTACGTACGTAATAATATGTACATATACGTATGTCACTCTTTCGACCAACGTGAGTTGAACTAACGCGATTCATCTAGTTTGATCGAAAAAATTGATCGAAAATGCGCTTTCTTTTGGCCCTCGAAATCCATGCAACATCTTAAGGGAACTGGAGATCCACGCGCATGAAATTCCGTCGGCTGGTTCGCGCGTTTACGTCCCCACCGGGTCATTCCGTCGGCGGAAACTTCGCGAATCCGGATAATCCTATTAGCAAGGACATCGAAGCACTTGCTTCGGTTAAACGTTCCGTGGAACGGGATGGTCGTTCCTGCTGATGGAAACCAACACCGGCGGAAATTCCGTCGCGATTTATCGGTAACTCGCCGCTGCGGCCCCCCTCCCGCGCTCCACTATGGCGAACGAGACCGGCGCGTCCGATGCGAATTATTCACCGGGACGGATTTACAGTCTGTCGGACAAGGCCGTATCAGCGATATCTTCGCGAAAATTAATCTTCGGCGTGGAGAAAAATTGTAGATTTAGGGGATCGAAAGTATATTTCAAATGGTACGTTATCTATACGTATTGTACATGTTTTTTTACATTCATGTATTCACGCGTTATGTACATAGATGAATACAGTGAAACACGTATATATGTATACATAATCATATGTGCATACCTGTATATGCACATGCATACAGGTCATGAAATTTCACACTCGCGAATCTCCGTAGACAACTTGTTCCAGAAACGTATCGTTTCGATTTTGCCTCCCCTTGTCGTCGCGTTGATCCAGCTTTTGCTGTACGTGTGGCGACGTTTCTTGGGCAACGTATCGTCCCCTGCACGCCAGCGACTGGAATCGTGTAATCTAGATAGCTGTCGGCCAGCGGAATTTCGTCGTGACCAGGATTTCGTTTTCTTGCTCTCTCCGCGACCGTTGGGATTAGAGGACGTCCGCATTCGTAGCTTCTTTGTTCTTAGACTTATTTTGAGTGGACCACTGGTGTCGGTGCAGGAGTGTCCGTTCTCAGAATTTTTGTTGCGACGGACTGCGACGAGAGAACGAGTGAATTCGTTCGATTTTAGCGTAGA
>NW_026534337.1:16611334-16741944 GCF_026225885.1 Hylaeus anthracinus
CGGACTGCGACGAGAGAACGAGTGAATTCGTTCGATTTTAGCGTAGAGGGTTACTTGAAAATTACCGAAACTGTTTTCGTGGACGTTTCACCGAAAATAATTTTGATCGATCATGTATGTTAGCGATGTCTGTTGCGACGAAAGAAAGTTATAATAATCAAAGAAAGCAAAGTGAACTGCAAAATAATTTACAAACGGATCTGGTAAATCGTGATCCCGAAACTTCTGTATTCAAAGCCACGATTGACAGATTCAGGACAAAATCCGCCAACAAAAGATCACCTAATTATTTCCCCTTTATTAAAAGCTTATCAAGCAGTCGAAGAACGTATGCCAGCACTAATGGTCACTGTGATTTACGAGAAAAATCGCGCATCGAGGGAGAGTATTGTTGCGGCGGTCTCGAACAATGGGCTCGCGTTTACCTGAAAGATAATGGCGCGGAGAAATTGAGTCCATCTAACATCATAACTTTTTATCACGTTGGGTAAACACTGGCAGGAGATAAATAAGAAAAGAAGGTTTAGAGACTCGCGCCTTGTACCATGAATACCATTTGCATGAAATTAAAGAAATCGATGCAGTTTCGAGTTTAACGGAGCCCTGGGCTGCGCGACAAGAATGTTGGAAGATTCACGGGCGCCAGCTAGAGTGGAACTATTCAGTGCGGCTTTATAACGTTTGTCTCCGCTGTCTCTGTAATGTGACCACTTACCAAGCTATGGCCGTTGCTATGCAGTTTAATACTTGAAAGTGTTTCTTGTAACAACGGCGTGCTTGGCATACAATGTGCTCGCGTTATTCCATTTGCGTTGTTTCGTCGGCAGTCTACCAAAAAACGGGAGCTTTATAGAAAGTTTCGGCAAGTTTACTTGCTGGCTCGAGGGACGCGTCAGTGAGCTGGTACAGATAAAGCAGCAGAGGGCACGGATACTGACAAATATCGTACACGCACGTAGCTATGATTATTGTATTCGCGTCGTCTTTTGTAGCGAATGCTGAATGAACTTTGTATATATTGTTTCAAGTGGGCTCTAGTCGATATATTCGACTCAGGCTTCCTGTGGATAGTATTAGTAATACGAAAAGCGTACATTCCCAAGCAAAGCTGAACAGTTTGTCGAGCCATTTTGACAATGACTCCTCATCCACCATCCGAGTTGACTTCATCTCTATTTCTCCGCACATATCCTCCCTAGATCACCGAAGAAAACCCACGGCATTCGTTCCGTCCCTCGTTGTCTCTACCATCCCTCTATCCAATTCGTCGACAACGAGGCTGAAACGTTTCAGGACACGTCCACGGTTCGATGCAATCGAACGATACAGCCTCGAAGATTCCCGTCGTCCAGCTGGTAACGTCTTCTCCCGAAGCTATCCCACACGACGGCGACAGCGGCGACACAAATGGCGCGGAAAGTCGAAACGAAAAAGGAACACTGTCAGACGGATGGAAAGGAGTCGGGACGATAACGAAGTCAGTTTCTTTGCTCGCGACACGGTCCAATTATCGGCGTGACTCTATCTGGCGTCTGACGGTACATATCGAGACGCCTTGCCTCGCTTCGACGCGAACCTCGAAGCGACGTCTAGATCTTCCCGGGAGACCCACCCTGGAAAAGCCCGTGGAAACTCGCGCAGACAGTTCCACGAACTCCGTTCAGACAGCGGTTACGTGTGTGCAACGGTGTAACCGCCTACCTACCGACATACTCCGGCTACGTAGCCAGTACGACCGGTTTCAACTCGGTTGAGTGGCCGTTATATGGGGTTCTAAGCATTCTGATTCTGCTGACCGCTGCGCGGACCTCATACCCTCCTGACCGTCCTGTCCACCCTCGCCCGCTACGTGGACTGCCTTTAAACCATCCCGTTTCCTGCTCTCTTTCTCCTTCGACCGTTTACTCGTTTACTTGCCTCGCGTCGTTTCGCTCGCCACCCACTTCTCGCTCTCTCTCTCTCTCTCTATCTCTCTCTATCTCTCTCTATCTCTCTCTATCTCGCTCCCCGCGTCATCGATACCGTTCCTCTTCGACCGATCCGATTATGGATCGCGTGATTTCGGCACACCTCGCGTTTATCCCACTTCGACCACTTTCCGCGATTTCTTTAACGCGTGCCTGTGGCCGCAGGACGAAATCTGCTGCATTAGTTGATTTTCGCGATTGTAGTGTCAATTCATATCGGTGTACCATAAATGGATAAACTCCGCAGTCTAAGTGTAACTCATGGACCACCTCGGTAAAAAATAAATTATATCGTCAAAAGACAGTCTCCATTGAAGGATTGAACTTTTTCCTAAATCAATTTGTTCTGTCTTCGTGGAAGAGTCTCCCATTGTTCCAATTTCTAAGACCGTCCCTTTACAGCTTCGTTCCTCCCATGAATGTTTAACGAATGCTTACGAACGAAAGACTATGGACGCGCCTTATTTCAATCAGACCCATGCCGAAACAATCCAATTTTCGTTGGTCCTAAGCAAAAGAAGATTTCATCTAATTTCGCCGAGTTGGCAGCACGATATTGAATAGTAATGCATACCGGAGGAGTCCGTGGTTCTACGGTTTCAAAATGCAACAGCATTATGTATTCGCGGACGTAAATATTTGTGCGCCGTGATTTTGTTCATCTTCAGACGAGCCCGCAAAGGTACGAGTGGAATCTTAAACAAGTATCTGCCAGCTATCGCGGTTAAGAGAAAACGTATTACCAGAGGCGGATTCTCTGAATCGCAATTTTCATTTCTTTCTACCTCAAAGAAAAACGTGATCGCACGATTGAATTTGCCTTAAATTTGTTTTAAATTAATAATAGTGAACGTTACCTGTGGTATAATGCTGTAGTTACTTTGCGTATTAACAAAAATTATATAAATTATATTATCTGTATCGATAGCGTTGGTGTCATTCTTCTAGGCACTTAGAGGGATGATAGAGAAATATATACGCATTTGCACTCTACTTCTCTTGCCATTATCATTCTCAAGTATTTCAAATTAGACCTCCGTTACAGTTCCGTGTCCCTCGATATACACTCTCTCTACGAATTCACGAACATCGTCGTTTCGGCCTGAATAATGCGTGCTCTCCATTTCATCAGCCCTCGAATAAAGTAATTATTTTTCAACACAAACTTCGTTCAACTTCGGAACAATTTTCCTCTCGAACAATCCAGTTCATTGTGCTGTCACAGGTATTCTCTCGACGTGTTCAAAGGTGATTATTTCGTTCGTAATTTCACCCGGAGAGTATTAATTACTTTCGCGAGTAATAGCCGCGGCACTCACGCACAGGATTCCCAGTCGCTCCGCCGTGTGTAAGCGATACGTTTTGATAATTGTAAAATCGTGAGATACTTGAACGCGACGCGCGTTCCCGAGCTAACAAATAAATTACACTTTCATCCTGTAGGCTACCGTTTGCGGAGAATAATTATCTTGAGAAACGGGGAGGCGAGGTATAACGGAGTCTCTGTTAGTGACGGGGAGGTAAAGAAGGAAATAATGGAAATCAAAGACGGACTGTTGGAAATCGGATGTAGGATGACAAAAGTGTAGCGAGAAATAAGGGAGAGTCGTCTAATTCTTTACTTCTTCGTTAATTAATTTAAATTAAATATTTCTTTATCGTTAATTCAAGCTGTAGTGTTCCTCTTGCGATACTCGTCGCCAGTTTCATTTAACGAGACACATAATTCAGCAAATTTTTTGTTCGCTCGGATAACAGAGGTCCATAAATTTTCGAATACACTCCACACGCGTGTAAATAAAATTTAAATAGGATAACGGGCGGTACGTAAACTTTAGAAAACGCGGCCGTACGCGCCTGTGTACGTGAAATTTAAATACACGTATTTACGAGCAAGGAGCCGCCGGATTTATTTAAGACCGTATCCCGTGCCCGAAAGAGAAAGATCCGAAGAGGCACGATTGGAATTTTAATCGAGAATCTTGTTGTCGTAGATGGCATTCCAGGACGTAGTTCTCGCAATCGGGTATGGGGTTTATCGGCTTTATTCTTAGACATTCACCCTCGCCCAGCGAGGGGTACAAACGGATACAAAATATAAAAGGAAACCGTACCGAAATTTATATCGACGGAAATTCCAAAAATTTATCGGGAGCGATTCCTCTGCTTTGTGGATGCTTCGGAAACTGTAACGAAAAGTTTAACGAAGCAGGGTAAACTTTACCATCACCCTGTGTTTTTTAGTATTACTGAACAAACTTTACATTGTAAATAATGATTATTGTTTGACTGATTGTCATGCAATTTTGTGATCGACGTTCTTGATTTAATAATGATTACTAAGAAAACGTGATACCTCCATAAAAGTATAGTTCGGACAATGCAACATTCATCGAGAGTTAATAAAACATCCGTGCGGCTTAGAGACACCTAACGGATGATATGTTGTTAGCGTGTTTTCGTTTGCAGGTTTAATAGTTAAAGTCGGGAATTGAAATAGGAAATGGAATAGCAAAGAGTAAAATACGCGAGTGGAATTTTAACGAGGAATCTCGCGGCATCTCGGTGTTGACTCGAGTATGGAAAAGGGCTCGCAACGGTTGCAACATTTTTCAGTATTTTTAACGTGCTGCAAAGTGGTATCCGCATATTTCAAACGCACTGCCATAGGAGAGGTTTCTGAAATATTCCAGGCTTCCCTGTGTCACAATATTTTTGCTTCACGTTGTTGCGTGATCGTCCACGCCTGCGATATTTATCCAGAGTCCATGTTTATAAATGTAGCACGACGCGTATGGTAGATCTTCGTGGATTCTCGAGTGTTATATAAAAATTATCGCGTGGCAAATTTTACATCGAGTGAGAAATTTGTATTCGTAACCCTTTGACTGTGAATGGCGTACGATACACATAGTACACCCTCGAGAAACGAGCCGTTAAACAACGAGCCGTAATAAATAATGTTATGTAGAATATTCCGAACAAAGTCGAAAGTGTCAGGCTGATTATTTATCGAGTTACCATGTTAACGCTGGAAAACGTAGTTTCGAGAGAAACGCGATTAAAGTTTCGCGTACGCTCGTTAGCATAGCACACCTTCGGATACAAATTCACAGCCCCCATAATTCCTCGAATCGACACCTTTCGCGCACCTTAAAATGCTCGTAGTGATCTTTACTTTGACGATAAAAAAAATAAAAATATCAGATTTCCTACTTTCCGCCCTTACGTACCACTCCGAGTTTCTGTCTCCTCTCTTCTACAGAGATACAGATTATCGTACTCGGATTTATCCGCGGCTATTTCTGTGGAAGGAACGTATTGTCCGGCGATTCGGGCCAGTAACTCGGCCGAAGAAACATCGAAAGAAAAGAAACAGAATTGGAATCGGAGTCGTGGTCTGAGTCGAAGGGTGAAAAGAGCAAGTCGAAGTTGGCCGAAAGCCGTAGAATCATGGATGGCTGGTACTCTACGCATGAGTGTGGGTAGAAGGGAGGGGTTGGGGAAGGCAGAGTAGTTTGCTCCTGTTTCCAATATCACTACTGTCTTTGATGCATTGGCGTCCCGGAGTACCACTTGTTCTTTTCGGTCCCGTGAACGGAAAATCAAATGAATTCCGAGCGTGTCGGCTCGTGTCCTTTCTATCGGCGCGGCTTATCTTTGTTCATTTTTCTATCGTCGGTGCTCGACGTTCCGCCATCGGGACACTGAAAATACACGAACCTTTCAGGCTTTTCATGACAGCCTTTCATGGCGGATCGTCGATCATGACTAGTTTCGTTACTCGTACATCAGTGTTTTTCAAAGTGGAAAGTAGGCCTTTCGGTCCGACTAAAGGAAAATTTTAACGTAAAACCGAACCGTTCCATACGAATTCGGACAGTGAATGCAGCAGTTATCACGGGTTTTGCGTAAATTTGATTTTTTTCATTGTAGCTGTCGAACTTATAACAACAGACGAGGAAAAGATACGAAAATTCAGTGTTTTGGAAGAAAGAACCATTTTACTATTTCCGGTGCACGATTTAACGCAAATTGAAGTACGATGGTTGAATTTAATCAGATGTCTGAGAGGAAATGAGAGAAACTGATTACCTCTTCCAAACACTGCAGCATTGTGCCAGGGAATAGAGCAATTTATCTGCTAATAGAAAAACATTATCAATATCTGTTTCAATTTTACATTTTGATTACTTTTCGGTGTCCCTAATAAATCAATCTTCGTGACTGTTGAAAGATTATTACACACACAATATCGATAAAATGAAGAAGTCCCGACGCGCAGTATTACAATTCCAGCTGAATACCGTCCCAAATAGAATCGCGAGCGCGAGGCGATTGAAAAGTATCAGCTTCGCCGTGTATAAGATAGTTGAAAGCGGATCCAGATCTGTAGGTATCGTTCTAGCGTAATAAATTACACGATCTCGCGAGCAGAAATACTTCAATCTGGAAAAGTGTTTCGTTTCCACGGTGAGCGAACTAGAACAGTACTTACTCGCGATTTAAAACTGGCCGTACCTGAAATGGTTTATAAATTTCTCCCGTGTACTCCGTCGATAAAAATCCCCGGATCTATGGTTTCGGATACACGCGATTTAAAAGTCGAGGAAAAATTCACGGGGCTCCTCTTCGGCCGTCGTAAAGTCAGATTTTTGAGCTGTAGTCATCGATAATAGCGAAACGCTCGAACTTTTCACGAAGCGAGTGCCTATCCCGTCGAAATCGAATTCCATCAAGTTCAAGAAGTATATCGGCGACGAGAAGCGTTTCGAGAGCAGTCTCGAAAGTTTTTAGAAGTACGTATACGTCTAGCTTTTTCAACGTGAAACGATTTCCGCAACGATTACTATAAAATATTGCCCTCGTTTCTTCTTACTATCGATCTCCTCCGAGGCCTATCAAACGATTTTCTTCTTTGTTCCTAAATTTAAGTGTTATATCTGAAATTTGAGAATATTTTATTCAAGTTAGTGATTTTCTTCCTACCTTTTATCCACAATTTTACGACGCTTTGTTTCCGTGAATGTTCCTGAAATACGACGGAACATTCGCACTGGAAATAATCGAATTTCGTTATCAGAGGGTTTTCAGAGAAAATAATACCGAGATAACGTTAAATGTTTGTCGGTAATTTGTTAGTCGCACAGAGAGAAGCAACTTTAAATATCAACTGCGAGGCGCGAAGCAAAGAGAATACTAATTTCCATTCATATCAAAGCACTTTTGGAGTTAAGAGATCTCGAGGTATTAAATACCATTTGCATAAAATTTACCTCTTGAGACGCAAATTACGTCGAGTGAAACTTTTATTCACTGAAGTAGTTTGTAAGTGGGTCTCTTACAACTTCAGAGGCTCTTTATATACGCGTGAAGTAAGCTGCGTATATAATATCAAACTTTACACGGTTTGTGTAGGGTTCTGTGAGTTTACAGTGACACGCGCGCGAATATGTGTTCATATTGTATAGAAGTACAGAAAGTTTTCAGAATTCTCTGTCTTGGATGTTTTTCATCTCTGCTGGGTATCTATTTTGAATACAAAATTAATACATAAGTATAATAATATTAATTTCAAAAACGATCGAAAATAGAACTTCACATACGTTTTGAGTGCTTGTAATTGTGTCTAACAAATCTGATTATAACAAGTATTAATTATAGCAAGATAAGAGCATCGATTCGTTTCTCTAATTCAATTGGAGATTTATCAATACCCTGTATATACTTACACCGATGAAAACTATAATCGCTAGACAATACACCTTGTTCGTATCACAATAACGAAACCAAGATTCGTTTTGCTCGGAGTAACAGCGAATAGATGTTAGAGACGATTAACATTACGGATAACGGGGAGCCGAGTTAAACGATCCTACGGTGCTTGCTCCTTTTCGCAACTTTTAAATTATTTCTTATTAGGGAACGCGCCACGGCGTGAAAAGACTTTTAAATAAAAGGGTAGGGGGCGTAAGGTGACGTGATAGTGCCTTTGCTTGTCCTTGATATCGCAGCAGTAGTAGTGGGCGGCGACGTGATAATGTTTTATGGAGTTCTCTGAAGTTATTTTTTCAATCTTTTTCCATGCATCACGTGGGATGTACTTTCATTGAAGCTTCTCTGGTAACACTCTTATAATGCCACGCGAAATAAAGGACGGGAAGCCGGCTAAGTAAGTCTGTTCTTTGAACAAAATTTCCACCCTTACTTTAGTTTGATTAAATAGAAATGTTGCACGAAACACGGATATTTCAACGCAAGTCTCGTATTCGTTGATAATATTCAGACTGGGGTGTAATCTCTTCTTGAAAAGAAACTGGAGACTTTAGGTTGCATAATCATTCTTTGTTACATCTTTCCTTCGACTTTGTGAATTCATTTTGAGTTAATAGAACTTGTTTTTCAGAATTTATTATAATGTAAGGAAGTCTTGTAACGAGATAAATGCAATAATCTTTTAAGGAGGGCAGTCATGGTAAATCTGACTTTTACATTGATTATTTGTAAATTAACTTCTGCATTTTCAGCAAATTCTGCAAATTCTGCAAAATTCATTAAAATTGATCAGAAGGTACATCACAATTCATTATAATGAATTCAATTTATTCGTTTATATGTTAAATACGAATATACCTTGAATCAGATCATATTTATTACATTTATTGTAATCTGCGTCAGTAACGTCAACTGAAAGCATAATCAATTTGAAAATATATTAAATTCCACGGTCAACGTTTCAAGGAAATTATCGACATAAATTAATTGATGGTAATATTCGCTTTTCGGAGAATCACAACATCTGTATTCTTCCACGTATTAGTGGAGTCTCAGTGGTATCTATTGAATTCGAATTTTAAGACGCGGCAAGGGTTTCACGTGTCGAGGGTAAACCCCGAAACGACCTTCTCTGCCCTCGTAGTTTTATCCTCGCAAAATCTCCTTTTACTCGTCGCTCGCCTCGCTGGTAAGAAGTTCTCGCGCAGGGGACGTCAGGTGCAGTAGATCTTCCCTGCAACCTGTGTGCAAAAAGCTGCGGGGAAAAAAGAAAAGGTGCTTTACCTTCACCCGATGATGACAAAGGCGACGACAAAAGTTTTCTTAACGTAAAGCTGCCAGTGGCTCTGCGAAGCTGCTAATCGCTATCAAAACCGTTTTTCTCGACGCTGCTTAATAGATAAAATAAATTGATTTTCCGTCGACACGTTGCTGCAATAATGGACCTCCGTAAATACATCTTATTCTGGTTTACTTTGCGAGAACTGTACCTTAGAATAGGGAGAAGTTTATTGTAAATTATTGTGTAGCCAATCGTTAATGTGACAGGGGTAGTAATTTTTTAAAAAATATTTTTTGAAGTTACACGAATGCAACTGTCGTCCTCGATAAATCTTCTAGAAAACCTCTATATAATTTATATAAAAATCGATTGTATTCCAATTATTAAAGCGTAAGACGTTGGGAAATATCACAGATCGTCGAGAGCGTACAATTTAAAATTCTCTAAAATGTTGACCCATAAATATTTAGGAGCTTTGACAACTCAGCTTTCGGAGATACGTAAACGTGTATTTGTGTTCAAAACGAGATAGCCTGCATTTTTAAGACACCTATCTAGTCGCATCGGCCATTGGAGGCTCCCTGTGGACTCGTGAATGCTCTTAGAGTTCTCTGCCTTCAAAAGTGCATCCTTGCTATTTTCTTTCAAGAGTTACTATTACGGGGCATGTGTAAGTAACGCATTCAGAGCTGCGCACGGTAACGGAAGCATCCTATTTCACGGGCGTAGGGAGCTCGCGACTATTTCGAGTTAGTTTCCAAATGCCCACGTGATTTATACAGCGTTGGGTAGAGAGTGACTCGCGTAGGACACGCAAGAACTCGAATCTTACTCTCGTACTTTGTTATTATTGGCTGCGGCATTAGTATCGATTTTATACATCGAGCATGAAATGCTTGTTTATTTCCTTACTCGTACTATTTTTAAAAACGCTACAAATTGAAACTTGTTCTGAACTAAACATAGACGTAAAGGGTGACGTTTTAAGTATTTTACCGTGTCACTGAATTAAAGATCAGTTGACGATAAAGTTCGTTATATATTTCCAGGTGCAATCTAATAATAGGAAAATTGGAAAATGCCATGAAAATACATGAGAAGAAAGGAATTAACTTTTTTTTTATTGGAGAGAAATTTAGAATGAATCGAGGGACGAATGTAATGAGTATTCTATTATTTCCCACCAGTTAACATTTTTTTTTTAACGTAACACGTGAACCTCTTCAACGATTGAATTGCATTTCCTTCGGACACAATTTTTGATAGTGTCGATCCATTTATTATCGCTTGCTGCTAATAGTATAAAAAAACATGATCACACGCTGCCGTCTTCGATGCCCTTAACTCTTAAGAAGAAAATCTGACTACCGCAGCAGATTATTGGAGAACCGCTTTGGCTCACAGACATCCTATCGGTGAATATTGCGACTGGTATTTATGGACTTGGCAGTCGACGTCTCTTAATTTTAAAGCGATTTTCTCCACTTTTCTCATCGGCTTTCGTTTAGGTAACCGCCTCCTCCGTTACCTCGAAGCGTGGTCAGGGATCTTCGACAAAGATGGGCAAAATTTTAGTCCAATAATATGACGCATCAAAATTCTGTATACCGATTCAGATTTTCATGTAACAAAACTCTGTTTGTTTAGGAATTAACGTAACTCGGTTGTGGACTATCAATTGTAATGAAAGTTGTTGCATTATACCTATTTATATCTAGGCATTTATCACATAGAAATTTCATTCTTGTTTCCTTCTCTCTACCTTTTGTATTTCGCGAATTTTCTATTTAGATGAGAATTTCGCCCACGTCTGGTTTCCAATAATGGCGACAGCTTTTCGATCGATCGTCGCGTGGCTGGGTTGCGGCATAAGGAAAGTAAATACTTTTTACCGTGAGCGGAAATCGAGTCCTTGCAACCCGTGAACTGGACAGTTGGGTATCCGTAGAAAGAATATATCCTGGACGTTCATCCCGGCCGACTCGTTGGCTTCCACTCCCTGTTCTCGGTCTGAAGACGAAAATCGTTCGTTTCTTGGTCCGAGAGCAAGGCAGAAATTAATCCATTAACGCCGAAAATTCCTTTGGCGAGCAGTTCAGCGAAACGTTTGTATAATTTAAGAGCGAGAATGGCGAACAAAAGGGATGGAAAGTTTTTGTTTCTCGTCGAGAGTTTTCTCCTTGGCCGGCGTTGCTTTTAATAAAAGTGTTCGTTCCGCTAGAAGTATTTCGTTACGAAGTATCGGGTATTGGGCATGCTTGGTAATTTGAAGACTGAGGGGATACGCGAAGCGGTTTCTTTCCGCTATTTTTTTCTTTTCCCCCCCCCTTTTTTTTTTGTTTTTCAAACAGCGGATACCCGCAGAAAGGATACTGAAACAGAAAATAGGTCAATGCAATCTTGGAAGGTGCTTCTACAATAATAAACGTAGCGTGTGGCTGCTTCCGTAAGATTGCATTGACCCATTTTCTATCCCGGTTTTTTCCGCGAATGGTATCTTTCAAATACGCCGCGCGTAAATGTGACTTTAAATTCCTTTAATCTTCTCGTTTCTTCGCGGAGAGAATGGAAAATTGTAGGGAAATGCGAGACGGAGGCTTTCGATTTTTGTTCGCGATCATTTCTGTTGACAATAATGTGGGTTTACTTCTAATTTGAATTTTAAAATTGAAACACACTTCTCTATATTCCATTTTACTGAATTAAGTATAATCACACCCACGATCATTTTCAGCCCTCCTCCGCTTCTTCGTCGCGAAAATTCATAACCACCACCGACAACAGAACGACCCGTACACTACACTCGATGTCGATTTCTCGTTACCCAGCCAAGACACCCCCTAAACGTCACTCGTCCGACGTACCCCGAGTACCGACAATGAAATCGTTAAACACGTTCGCGAAATTCAATAACGTCCGTCCAAAAAGCGTTTACATCCCTAACACATCGCCCTAACGAGCAGCCCGTAGTCTGCTAATGGAGGGTCTAATGACTGCAGAGTGGCTGCTGCTCCAGGACGTTCTTGATCCACTGCCAATTATGTAAGACGCTTGGCTTAACGTTTTTGGGTCGCGAATACCCCAACCGAACGAGATCCCGTTCCCTATTCCGATAGATGTGTCCCGTCCACGCGACGACCTCTCCGAAGAGATCCCGATTCGATGCAGAGTTAGCCTCGCAATCGTGTCGTACGATCGCTGAAAGGGGAGCAAGAGGGGATGCTGCACGGTGCAGTTGACTCGACGAAGCGTTTCTCAGCGCCGGCGGGTTGGGGATGGTGGTCTGCGACGGACAAAATAGATTAGAAGAGGAGCCTTCTTTGACATGGTAGATTCGGCGTACGAAAGGGTGGAGCGGGCCGAAGGGTTAGAAGAAAATAGAGAGGGGACCCCGAAGAAGCCGGGAGGGCGGCTGTCGATAGCCTGATGCGACGGCCGCAATTTTTTCCCAGAGGCACTCCATTAACATCTCATTATGAACACTCGAGTACCGCGCCCGACGGCGGTCTCGGCCGACAAAATATCTTAAGTTCGAGCTTCCATTAAAATAAGCCTTCCTGCCCTAGGAGCTGAAAGACGATCGCCTTTCGGTACCTTGCATTCGCGTTCTCTTTCACGGATACGTTCTCTCGTCTCGGCACGCGGACGATTCCGGCGGGGTTGGAATCGAGCCCAGCTGAAAGATCGAAACGAGAGGGTCAGGAAACGCGGGTAACGCCGCGCGTGACTTTGTGCAACGAGCTACGAACGAAGCGGGATAACGAGACCAGACTGAAAGTCGACCGAGATGCAGCGCAGCCGGGGATGAGACGGAACGATACGATCGCGTGGGGGGGGTGGTTTTACGACGATTTCGGTGGTCGTGGCTTGGTATTTAGCTGGTGGTAGCTTTGCCGTACGCGAGTTTGGGTAAACACTTACGAAGGATGCGGGATGATAGGTCGACTGCAACGCACTGATCGTCATACAGAAGTAGAGGGATTAAATAGAATGATATCAACGGGGATTGTTTTAATAGCAATTTTGGTGGTCGTGGCTTGGTATTATATTTAGCTGACGGTTGCTTCGCTGTAGACGTGAGTTTGAGCAACCACTTCGAAAGGATACAGGATAATAACAAGTCGACCGATTAAAGAGAATGATATCGACACATTGGGATGGTTTTATGACGATTTGAGAGATTATAGCTTGCCTCGTTTAGGTGAACTCGATATAACTCAGAATGGTCGAGGATTGACTGCACGTAACTTTCAGCAATGACCTACGAATGAAGCAGAATAACGAGACCAGTTACACGGTAAAAAAAAAAAAATACTATTCCTATCATTCCACATTGATTTATAGATATACTATTACACATTGTTCAAATCGATTATTTCGATTCGAAGACGTTTCAGCGTACAATCGATTCGATCGTTGTGTTGTTGCTAAGCTTGTTTAATGCAGGGTTTATAATTCTACTGTTCGAACGAGACTCTGCTCGTGTTTCGAACTGATAACAGAAATGGAGCTTTCAACGCTTAGGTTTCTACTTGGGGGAGGAATTACATTGACGATCTCGGATGTAATTTCGTCTATCATATTAAAATCGATAATGTCTTCGGACTATTTGCAAGCACTTTTAATAGTCTTTTCCATGTTACAAATTCTGTTTCCGTTTAAATGGTGCATTAGGCTTTAAACTATCCTTTGCATTTTTCGTATTTTATAGCATTTATCTATAAAATTATTGGTGCGATTCAGATTTAGCCTAGTAAACAATCTTGGATTATTTGTTCATCTTTACTGTACTAGTACTACTACTACTACTACTACTATTACTACAGCTAGAATTCGTGACATATTCGGGAATTCGAAATTGACCGACGATCGAAACGGTACGTTTTTCTTTCCGCGTCTCTCTTGGAAGTTTAATTAAAGGGACGAGGGATTACCGTGGATGTTTGGCGCCGGGAAAACATCAGAACGAGAGGAATCCGAAAAAGGACCATCGACGTCGCTACATTTCTCGTCGTTTTGCGAAAAGTTTCTTTTCTCTTTAAATTCGCTGAGACGATTCCCCGTCGATTCCGCGTCACGGGGAAATCTACAGCTGCCTGCAGCTTTGTCCCTTTTCTTAACGGGAGAAACTTTCTGCGGATTCGAACTCGCCGGATTTCGCTGCTCGAACTTATCGTCGAGATTCCAACAGGCGAAACGTCGATAAGGGCTATAGTTAGTTTCGTCTCTGCGTGTCGCGAGCAAAACGATGAATAAAAAATTGTTTTTCTTTTCCAAATACAACGGAACCATTATTATCAAACGGGATAGAGAGCAATGGATGTCTGATTAATCCTCGAGTACTCTCCTTGATCAAGGAAACATTCTACTGTAAATCAATTATTTTTTTAAATAATTCTAGTTATGTAATACAGTCTCTGGATATCTAATATGATTCACCTGTTCAACGTGGTAGTTCGCAACAGTTTCGCGAGAATTTCATTAATAACCGAATTGTGAAAGAACAAGGCACCCCGCGAAGTAAATGATGGCATTCGAAACGACTATAGAAATTGTAAACTGTACTCGAGACAGAATATATCTTGAATGCATAACCTCGCTGTAATTCGCCCTTCCAAGTGTATAACGGTTTAATATATTGCAATATACTACACGTAGCAGCGTGAAGTACGCCGAACGAAATGATATACGCGAGACATACTAACGTGGAAAGTAAAATGATCTATGATCTATATTACACGAGTCGGAGTTCCAACGTTGATACATTTCAATTGTCTAGAAGAACGTTTTGTTACAAACTTTGACTTCGTGAATTTTCCATTTAGTTTAAATTTCACAAATACAAATTTTCGTTAATCAAATAAGGTCCAACTTCGATTAATAAAATATATATACAGCATATTGCAAGTGTTGTAAATATATCTGCTTACATAGATGTATTGGTCATCCGTTTGACATATTCCGAACTCTCGATTTCGAAACAATATTGTAACGTTTGGGTATGTAGATTTATGATCTCGAGCGATAAAATCGGACGTTTTCTCGGCTTATTCATCGACAATCGAACAAAGTGGGTCAAATAATCTCCTGAATAAAATTAACCGCGCGATATCTGCAAATACAGTTGCATTTGCATGGAGCTTAGCTGGCGAGAAAATCGCAAATACTCTATAAATGGTTCTTCCCTCAACGAGGGGATAGTTACCGTTAATATGCGCATTTGCAGCAGCCGTTGTTGTTTTCCTTCGGCAATAAACGAAAAAAGGGATTCTCCATGGTTCAACCATACATATATTTATACCTAAAAAATTGTTTCCTCGAATTGGAATATCTTGGTATTGATCCAGACTCCTCGGACTAACACGAGTTTCTCAATGGTACAAGGAATCTATCAATACTAAAATTGTTTCCACGAGCGTCGTTCCACGGTAACGATGCCATAAAACTCTAGATCGAAGTAACCGCAACGTAACACGGATTCGTAACCCTTAAGTGTAACATTCTATCGCGTATCAGTCGAAACGACCTGACTGTGTAACGCGTTCGATTTGCGCAGGTGTATGGAACTTCTTTCTCGATATATTCGCCGACACCTTGTCACGCACGTCATCGTTCTCCTCAGCAGTAAATCCTGGTTATATTATCGATGGACATGTATTGCGTACTCCTCGATCCATGGGAAGCATATCTTGCCAAATGGGAGACAAATAACTATTCAAATACTATACTATTCAAATATCAATTTTTTTATTAGGAGTAATCGAATGATCATATTCTGTAGAAGGCAAACTTCACGCCACTGAATTAATAAGTTTTTGATTAAAACATTAGGAATGGATATACAGTATAAATGAACGATTCTATTTTATCATGAAAGACAATCAATATATTCAGGATAAAATCTTATATTATTCGAATAACAATTTGTCGATAACAACTAACATTCGTCGAAACAATTCAATGGTCACATTCAGTGAAGAACAAATCTTCGTTCTACTGAATTCATAATTTTTTAATTAGTATTCATAGTTATCGACACATGTGAACGATCACGTTTCCGGATAATTTCGCTGCATCGTAAATAACCAATAGTTAATTGACAAACCGCGATCAACGCATAAGTATTTAGTATGCTTTAGTATGCTGTTTCGTTGGCACAGAGGTACAGATACAATATATCGCGTCGAATTATCGATAATTATTTATTTGCTTGTTTGGACACATTTAACTAGATTGAAATCGCACATTGATACCTGAAACCATCATACGTAAACTTAACGGAGACGCGTTGCTCTAATTAACGGGGATTCGTCGAACTTACAATATTGGATAATAAACGAATATATATATATATACAATATAAATTGATTAGTAAAGTTCGTACGGATAGATAATCCGAGTACCGAGAATCGACAAATATTGAATCTTCTGATAATGAAATGTCTAACAAGGTTGGCAATTTAATCTCGTTTTTATTTCTTGCAAAATAAATTCGTTACAAATATATTCATTAAAGCGCGGTGATTTTGTATTTAATTACAAATTTATGTGTCAATAGAACATTTGATATTTTTACATCAGCACTCGATCAAAGTTGTTTGCCTTGAAATTAAAGAAACTTGAGGATGACCAGTTTACGGTCGAAAATAAAGTGTCAAGATTAGTAAAACTAGTTCGAAAAGAAAGGTTGGCGACCCCCGTTGCATCCGCGACAATATCGCTCGCTCGGGAGCAACGAGAGCCAGTATTTAGTCGGTTTCGCAAAAATAATGTGGGCCAGCGTATCGCGGATATGGTAATAAGATATTGCGCCGTCCGAAGCCGGAGCCAATTTGAATTCTCCGCTTTCGCATGCTATTTCCGCATTCCTTAACCGGGTTCCCGAGCACCGTCACTGTTCGTAGTAAAAGTGCAATCAGCCCGATCGCTAATGCGCTTCCGCGACGGCGTACTACATTGCTCCCGTGGTTTTGCCTCGTCGAAATGGAATTTGCAATTATCCGGCCGCAGAAGGACCGCTTTGTTCCGAATGGCGCGTCGCGTCCACCGAAACTCTAGCCAGCTTCCCATCGCGGGCCAATCCCTCTCCAGGCCAGCCATACGCGAAAAACTGGAAAATTAAGCGTGCCCACCGAATCGTTGTTTATCGAACCCCTTAATCGACCCTGCGAGTCCTCGACCTACGACGATTGCGATGCTTGGGAATCGAATTAGCGTGGTTGGTGTAATAACGAACGATGATCGACACTCGTAGGACGCACAAGTAGGGTTTATTAATCCTCTACATTCGAGGACTGCTACTTTCAGTTCCGATGGAAACGCAGTCGCAGCAAAAATTTCGGTACGCCCGTGATCAACCTTCAGCTCGCACGAACACTATCGCAGGACAACGATACTTTGCCCGGCGAAATTAATTTTCGAGGGACTAGTTTGCAGCGGACACAACAGACACTACAAACGCGGGCCGAGACGGGATTTAATCTGGTGGGGATGAATTTGCGATTAACCTGTTACTAATCTTACCAGTTTACCTGCACGTGATGTGTAATAATTCTTCAGCGTCCGTTTTCGTAGCCGGTCGTGCAATCGCCGGGAACAACCGCGCGAACGTTACTCCCTAATGGCAAGTTTGTTTCTCGTACCGTGACGAGTTGCCCGGCTCGCTGTAAATTCCGCGAATTTAACGTTGGAACTGGTACTTTTGTCCAGGAGATATTTCGAGCCGAAGTTTCGCGATCGTTTCTGGCGAATCGCGTCAGAAAAGTGGGACGGTTATGTAATTTCATCCCCTTGTACCGCGAGGTTATGCGAAATTTTGGGGAAATTATAGATTAGAGATGGAGTGGAAAAGTAGAAATAGAAATCAATTACCCCAAAAATAATGGCTGATTGTCCACTTCCTGAAACAAGCATCAGCTTAGAAATAAAGAATCCTAAAGATGATAAAGATACGAATCAAAATGAATTACCGAAAGAATGATAGCTAATTACATCCACTGCCTCCAATAAACAAGCACGAACAAACGAACGAGTACAAACCTAATCAAACGAGTATTACGGAATTTCTGACTAAAGCACGCCGTTAAAATGAATATTGAACGGATAGGGGATTGCAGGCTCGGGAATAAAAAGAGCGAAATAACGGTATCCGAAAGAGACAGACCGTGGAGAAAACGAACAGATAGAGGACGGCGGAGCGCTGTGCCAACATCGAAGTTAACAATAGACTCGGAGGTGAAGTCGATGGGAAGCAAAAGGGAGACAGAGTGTGAAACAGGCGCGAGCAAAGGATACGGGGGAGAACAAGGGTGTAGGAAAAGCCGGAAAACGAAGGATGGAAAACAGTGGAGCGGAGAAGGAGGACCGAGTGGGCGAGCATGGACTATGCGCGCCACGTGTAATTAGCAATGTTCCGGGGTGTCGAGACTCGACTTTAATGGAGCGCGTCGCATTAACCCCGGCATTTACACGTCAGGCACGAAGATCGAGTGGAATCGGAGAGCGTGCCTCTTTCGAGCGGCTTAAATGGATTCGCGTTGTCGAGTTATACGCCAGGTCGCCGCTGGCTCCGCAACAGGAATCAACGGAAGAGGCCACGATCCGAGGGTTGAGCATACTTTCGTCACTTTCGTATCGACGAGAAATAAATCACGACGATAATGATACCACCTTGGAGACCTCCTGCAAGTGCTTACGATTATTCCGGGGAAACTTGACGATTCGAGTGTTCAGTTCGTTGCTAATTATATTTTTCGATTTGGTTTTCTTGTCTTTGGTCTGTTCTTTGCAAATAATCTTTATCTATATTCGGTTAGCGTACATGAATCATCGTTTTTTCTGTGTTTGAATAATTACAATCGATAAGTTTTACTTGCTCCTCGAAGCAATCAGTGGCTTGCGTTTCGGTTTGTTCGTCTCCTGTAGATAGCGCTGTCGCACAAAATTTATTAACACGTCATTCGCCACGGAATCTGTCACGGAATCTGTGTAGGCATACTGCTTGAATTCGTTAACTTTCCACTCCGATATCCTGAATTACTCTCGTCAAAATTCTTTTCGCAAATATAATTTTCAATAATTCCGTTCTACTTGGAAACTTCCAGCAACTTCGCCTGACAATGACAATCTTCCGTAATTTATTCACGCAATTTTCCAGATAGAGGTTGCTCTGTGAGTACCAGAAACGTAATGCTTATCCTACGTATTTTATTCATGCGGTTTGCCAAATGAAGATTGTTCTCTGAATGTAAAAAATGCGGTGGCTCTCTTAGACAATTTATTCATGCAGTTCTTCGAATAAGGATGTGCAATATGCATCTTACTTAACTTAATCACACAATTATACAAATAAGGATTGCTCTATAAGTATCAAAAATGCAGCGTCCATCTTACCCAATTTATTTGCACGATCTCTCAAACATAAGTTGCTTTATAAACATATAAAATTCAGTACCAGTGTTTGGTAATTTATTCATGCAGTTTCCCAAATAAGGATAACTCCACGAATGTTAAAAATGCAGTACCTACCTTACCTAACGTATTCGAACGGTCTTCCAAACATAAGTTGCTTTACAATCATCACAACAAATCTAATACCAATGCTTTCCAAATGAGAATTGCTTTTAAAAAAATGCAGCACCTAGCTAATTAATTTACACAATCTTTTCGAGAACCTTTTCAAACAAATAATATCTTCCAAATATCACAAATGCAATAATTATCCAAGGTAAATTTATTCGTCCAATGTTTCAAATAAAGCTCGCACCACGAGTATCAGAAATAGCTTCGCGGAACGAATGTACGCCGCGCTGCAAGTCTTCAATCTTTATTATTCCTCTAATAGGACCGAACGAGAAACGGAAGGGCGAACCGGAAGGATCGAGAAATTCGAGCTTTCTGCTCGAGTAAATACCAAATAAGCGATAACAAGTCTACCTGCGTTACAGCGGTGAGAGGCTGCATCGGATTCGCAGTCTGCACGCTGAACAGGCTTCCCTTTGTCAAAGGGTTCCGGCGTAATCGGCGAAACTGCTCCCCGTATCGCGGCGTAATGGCGGAACTATATAATTTATTCCAAGATTATATGCGAGGGCACATTCAAAACACACAGTTCGCGGGAATTTCGGATCGCGCGTTACACGTCGGTACGTAGCAAACAAGGGAGGGTCGTGGAAGCGTTTGTCGCGTTGCTGGAGTGATATCGATAACGATAACAATTATTACGCGAACTAATGTATATTCATGGTGATTCGCGGCTCCGATGGTAATTAGGTAAATTAAAAATAGTGGAAAACCGGCACCAGTTGACAGGGGAAATTTACGCAGATAATTGGAGTTCTGCGACAATCACGCGAATTACCGAGTGAAATAGAACGAAGCGCGATTGAAAATATCGTTGGATGGCGGTGAAAAGAAAGATGGGAAGGGAACGAGTGTACGACCACTGCGTAACGAAATAACGGCTAAAACGCTATTGTCCCCGCGTAACAGGAGGCGTCGCGGAGTCGAGGTAACTTCGCAGACACATTGGAAAGTAAGATGGATCTGGTTGCGCGGTTAACGATCGAACGTGTCGAACGAAAGTCATCGTGGAAGGTCGCGAGCCTTCGACGTTCTGGCTTCTCGGGCAAACTTAGTTTACCGTGGTGGTTATTTACCCCACCTTCTTCGCGGAGACGACGCGAGCTACAATGAGACCGTGGCTAAAGGAGACAGAGAAAGGCGTGGGCGGCGGGAACAGGGTTCGGGTTGAACGCAGGGAAGCGATAGACAAAGACAGGGCGGAAAGGAGAACGTGGCTCGCGCACGGTTTCTGGAGGAAAGAGCCGAGAGGGTTGTAGAACGAAAAGTGAACAGGACGTGGAAAGCTTTGTTCCCGTGACGTCATGATGGAACGTGTCCCGTAACTTCTGCTCAGGAAATTGGAGAAGTATTGTGATGCAGGACGTGGCCTGTCGGCCAAGAAAACCGAGGAACCTTCAAACTCCTCCGTGGCCCGCTTATGTCCTCGTCGAAATTTATACCTACGTGTATGGGGCATACGGGAACAGCTAGTCACAGTCGTATTCAAACGGGACCGTCTCCAATGTCGGAAACGCGACATATCGGATCTTTGCAGGGAGTTTCTAACCGATGATTTTAGTTACGAACTCCGAAGTGGCTTGGCAAATCAATTGTGATTGCTGGCAGTCCTATGTTGGTCAAACTCTTTCTGAGAAATAAGAAAGAAGAAGAAAAAGCGAGGGATTTGCGGATTCAATGTCTATTAAATTTCATAAACTTTTTTTGTAGGCACTTAAGTTTTTTCTAGGAAGGGTCTTGCACTCCTCGGTAATTCGAAACTTCTGACTTCCATCTTCAGCTTCGCTCCACGCCCGCGCTCTTCGTCTCTTTCTTTCATGCCGTTGGAGATCCTTCGCTCTCTGGAGTTCATCTAAGTTAAGCTCTAGTGATTTGCATTCCGGAGCTAAGGACGTTCGAAGTTCGATAAGGCAATAAGTGTGAAAAAGTGATTCCGCGCCGAGCGTCGCGAGCAGGATATCAGAGCTTTCCAATACGCTCGACAACATACAAATTAATCGCGAAATTCCGCTACACGCCCGATAAAAATAAAGACGAACTTAAATGGAAGAATACTCGGTGGTCGACCAGCTGGAAACTGAAGCGCGCAAGCAAGTGTGCCGTTTCGCCATTTTCCTTCGGTTTAAGCGTGCTCGAAAGCCGCCGAACAGAATGTGTTCACGAATTTTCGTTCGAAACAATTAAAAGCTCGCCTGGTTCTAGCCACTTTCTTTTCCAGTTGAGCGTAACCCTTTAAATTATTGGAAATATTTCGATACTTTGGTGAAAATTGTTGGAAACCATTCTTACGAATTCCTCGAGAATTTAGAATATTTCATAAACCGTGGACGTGACTTTGATTTAAAAATAATATGATAAGCTCTCGCGTAGGTTATGAAGAAGGTTTCTAAATAAATTGAAAATATGGAACACAATTTTTCATTCGAGGCTTCGTTTAGGAAAACGTGTCTGACCAATATTGGTTATTTCCACTTGTGTTGGGGTTTTCAAACATTGATGATGCTATACGATACACAGGACACGAGATGCAATTCATAATATATATTTTAAAATATACAGTATACGATACACAACTCGATACATAATAATATACTGTATACGATATATAGGACATAATATACAGTATATAATACGTATAATAATGTACAACATTTGACGCACAAAGTGTAGTTCACTGTATACAGTACGCAATACACAATAAACAATACACATTATCGGAAGCGTCCCCTCCAAATAACCTTACCAAAAACATTTCCACATTATCTCGTATACTGTAATCCACGGTACCTGTATGGCTATGCACGTAGCGGAAGTGAGGTGCAAATTCGATAAGCTCGTTCTCGTGGTGGTGGAGAGGGGTGAGGCTCTAAAATTTTGTCGATCACTGTATCGCCAGTTGGTACGGGTACAGTTTGAAAGAGAACGTTCTCATGCGTCAACAGCGCGGAAGGAAAAGAAGGATTCGAGTTGGCGCGAAGTCGTTTCATCTTGACAAACTCGTAAAGGCGAAGAGGAGTCGTAAACCTGCTCCGACATCGGCGTCACTGAATATTCACGAATTCACGGATAGAAGCAGCGCTTACACAGGGAAACGAAAAGGAGCCAGGAGACACATATGGGAAGGGCGTATCTTATATTCCAGACACACGTACGCGCCTTTATTCGGGTCCCCGCGCGAAGTAACCGAATTCCACGGTACGTAGAATCGTTTTCTGCGACGCTGAATGGAAATGTTGGTCGAACGTCGGCGGAAGGGACGACTGTAATCGTTCCGTCGTCATATTTTCTTGAGAGATCTGCTACGTGATGCGCTCGCGAATTCGTTTAGTGTGTTTTAATTCTTAGGTGGTACCATGTGCTATTCAGTTTTTAGGGAAGTTGCGCGGACTAGGAGAGTTGAAAGGGTAGTTATCTACGAATAGAACGAGCTATGTCAAGATACATTCATTCATATTTGTCTCGAATCGCTTCATTTAGTACCTGTCACAGTATTTTTCCGTAAAATATTTCGCGTTCCTTGTCGAGTGTGGAGTTTAATTTTTAATTCGATTCATCGTTCTCGTTTACAACAAACAATTTTGAAACTGTCTTGTTGACATCAGTCCCAGTAGACCTACTCGCAACAGTTTTCTGTATTCTTTAAGAGGCATTTGTTAGGGTCTCGGGTTTATGTGACGGTTAATCTACAACGGTGAAACTAACGTTCTCTTGAGAGTAATGTGTACCAGGCGAGACTATTGCTTGCCCCAAGAGATACCATTCATCCAATAATCATTTCACTGTGAGACCTAGAGCTATCTTAGAACCAAGTATACTACTGTTATCACCTTTCGCTTGAATGCGACAAACTTACCGTCGATTTGAACGTATTTTCTTTAATAAACGGAAAGCGTTTTATAAATTGTGTCGACGGAAGTAAAACGTTTAAAATTATTTAAAAATGAAGCATTGAAATTATTTCGAACACATTACATTTAATAAATAATAATGCTCTTACAAAGTTTTAAATATTTTATTATTGGTTAAAGTGCACTTTGCACTTTCTATTGAAAACGTTTTATTATTTATTCTAGAATTCTTTTATACTTTTCTATATTCTATGAGTTATATATATTTTCTTTAATTATTGCTCACAGACCACTCTGTCCACAGTATCAAATCAATTCTATTATTCATTCCTCCTGTTTAATTATTTGATCGGGTTCAGTTCGCTAAAGTAAATTAGCTTAAAGTAGGAATTCTTGTTCGAGAAATTATTCGAGAAGAAGAATAAGTGGACATTGAAATCGATAGGCCAATACGCTTCGTAGTTTAAGGTGTAATTGGCCGAGAATTCGTTTCCTCGTCGATAACAAGTATATCCATTAACTGCATTATTATCGAGATGGTGATCCTCTGTCTGTGAAATACAGAATTTTAAAATAATTCTCGTGGATATTAATACTTTCTGCTGTCGTGTACAGTTCTGGAAACTTTATCTAACGAGCAATAATAATCTGTACAAAGACAAAAATCACGAGTTTCACTTCAAGCTTTTTCACGCGTAATAAACCGCACAATCGAAACGGAATAAGCTACAAATACGCGAACTTATAAATATGTAAATTACGGTACATTCGGGAAACATTATTTTTATCGGAGAGTGACAGAGGCGTTCAGGTCACGTTGAATAAAACGACCCGGAAGCTGTGGTGTACATACAACGGTTCAAATTTATTTTCGCGTAAATTTCGCCTACTCTTGTACCGAAATACCTGCGCAGCCGCAAACGATCATCATCGGAAAAGTGATAGTGTTGCGGTTTGGTCTGACGCGATATACGCGTACGTACTATAGACTACCAGGCTACATAGTACGAGACTCGTGCAGGATCAATGGACAACGATGAATATTTTAACCATTTTCAAAGAACGTTCCAAAAAAAAAAAAAAATTTGGACAAATTTTATCAAACTGGTTTATTTAAAATCGTACAATTTTTAAAGGAAAGATTCTTCTAAGAACGTGTCGGATGAATTTTGAATAGATTTTTAAGAATATTTAAGCTTGGTTTTTTCTTGTTGGTGAAATAATAAAAATGCTCTTCAAAGCATCAGCTCGTAGAATATGCATTTTGTTAAATAGAGAAGGAAGGGGTAACGAACAGAAAACAGTTTTACCTTATCGTTCGCGAAACGAATTTTTCACTTTTCCACAATCTGCATAGTAATAGCAATTTGACTGTTCAACGCGAGCGTGAATGAACGACCTGGCGGTACTATTAAACTTCCTGTACTCCTTCGACACTTTTTTCGTCGTTAATTTAATCAACGAGGGGAAACCGCGTGTTTCACAAACAGCTCGCGATACCTGAAAAATAATTATCTGGACGAATGATCTCTCACGCTAAGCCCATCCGTGTTCACTCTAATCTCCATCTAATCTAAGCACGTAAGCCTTTATTACACATGCAACACGATGCAGTTCATCGTTGGAATGGTTCTTTTCGGAGATCCAACGGTTTTCGTGAGGATAAAACTGCCATTAAATGGAAAGGTATTTTCGTACTTGTGTTCGTTATCGATCTGCTAGAAAAGATGAGCAAAACTTCAATTCTAACAAGGGGTGACTATTAAAAGCATCGCGTCGTGATCTATTCGTGGCGATTGTACACATGAAATTTTTTTTTATTCGTTATGAAATATTTCAGTCCAAAATTCACATTGTAACTTTCCTTCAACGAGCAGTATACAAACAGTTGTTTCATCTTGTATTCCGTATTCGAATTTTGTGTCTATATTAGAAATTTTGCTCGTCTTTGTCTGCAAGTTACATGGTTGACGTATTTTTTTATCTACATATTTCGTGGTTCGTAAACGACGTGATTCTCGCTTCTTCGTATAAAAGGTACAACTATATTCAGCGGGAAGACCGAAGCCTGAAAGATAACATTTATGTAAATGCGGCGCACTCCTACGGGCTGTTTCGAGGCAGACAAAATTTACCAAAAAAAATGAGGTCCTTGCGCGGAAAGCGAGGCAACTTTAAAGATCAACATTTTTCAAGCATGCTCTTTCACGTGGTCGAGTTTAAGCATTTTGAGTACTTTTAGAATGTAATAAACTGGTCTGAATAATTAGAGCGTCGGCTATTCGCGTGGTATGATACAGTTTTTTGCAACACACTATTTTGTAACGCGAGTTTAATATCAATTTCGAGTTACCTATAAGTTGTTAATAGTTTTTATTTTCAATCACATATGCGACGCTCTTCAGTGACGAAATAACCTGATACCGCGTAGTCAAAAATTCACGCTTCAAAAGTAACACGTATGTAAAAGTAACACGAAAATATGGAATCAAATTTTTTATCCACGCGAGGCTTTGTTTTCGAGAAACAAAAAAAAAAATGATTTCGAAAATTCATGGAGCACGCGTGTGATTGAGCTCGACTTGGCTGACGTGTGTGCTCGCAACTCGTTTGTTCCAGTTGCGTTGGTGTTTGTAAATATTGACAGTGACATGGTATTATTCGGTTCAGCTGATTCTAACAATTTTAGTTGGAAAACAGTACAATCGACGGATAACAAAAATATCATATCTCCATCAGTGTTTACAAACACCAATCCAAGTAGAAATATTGAGCAATGGACAGACACGTTAGCCAATAGACTCGATCGCACGCATAGCCAGCGAGTTTTCCAAACTCGATTTTATCGAAAATCTATGAACAAATTTTATCGTATATTTTCAATTTTACTTTATACGAGGAATCACACTCTTTTGTACACATTTTACGTAATTTCAATAACTTTTATCATACAACCCAAATTTCTGAAGAGGACCTAACGAACTCGTCGCGAGGTTACACCAATTGAGTTTCTCAATTAGTAGTCCTCAGAAAGAGCTCTCAGAAAAAGTCTTTAAAATTCGTTTAAATTAGCCAGCCCAAGATTTTCTCGCCCGTTCCATTGACCACTTTCCAGTACACTGTGTACGCGCGTACGTTCATTGTAAATATGCAGAGTACATAGGTACGCGCGAATGTAAATTAGAGTTAACCACGTCCGACTCTTTTTGTTCGGCCGTCTGCGTGAAAGAGCCAATTCGTTGGTGCTGCTTGCCTGCTTCCAGCCCCTGCTTCTGCTGTTTGTGGTATAGATCGGCTTTACCTTGTCAGTAACGAACTGCAGCATTTCGTGTTCTGTGTTTCGTGTTTCGCATTTTACGTCGGTCCTCGTCCTGGCCGTGGTGGAGGCGTACGTAGGAATCAGTGGTTTCGTAAATATTGCCATTAAAATTTGTACAAGACCGATGCAAAGCCTTACCTCGTGAATTCTGTTTGCGTACCGTAGCGCGGGAACCGGAATTTTATTCCCTCTGGAAACGTCGTTCGACTAACCTTTGATTATGGTTGCGCGACAACGTTTATAATAAAAATATCGTTATTGGAGAATTTCGGTCAGAAATAAGGATTTTATTCTTGAAATAGCGGGTACTTATTTCGATAAATATTTAATGGTCTATCTTTTCTATAAAATGGCGAGGTATCGCTTCGATAATGTACCAGTTTAGAAAAAGAAATATATATCTGGAGAAATGATGCTTCACGTTTGTTACGTAAAAAAATGTTGTGTTGCTTAGTCTGTCTATGTCTTGGTCTTTTTTTTTTTTTTTTTATTGCTTTAGAGACCTTACGTCGTTCCTTTGCATTTACGTTTCCGCGGAAATATTCCCCGTAAACAGTTGCATAACGCTGGACTTGACTCGTGACGTCCTCTACTCCTTCAGTTTTTGTTTTATTTCCTAACGTTTCTAACGTGCACAGAGTGATGGCGTTTCGCGTGGTATTATATTTGTCGACACACGACACATTTCACCGTGTAATTTATTTGTAGTTAGACCGTACGCTACAATTTAAATAATTTCACGGGCATAACGCACAGCCACCACCGGTTATGTACAACATACGTCGCGCTTTACGTTTTACATTTAACTATATTTTTCCCTCCGTGCTCGTTTTACGAATTGCGTAATCTACCGTCGCAGAACACGCGCGAAACTTGTTTCGAGCGACTTATTGTTAGCTACGTTTTGTTCCGATTTGCGTTTCTACGTTTGAACATTAACTTGCGCCGCGATAACATTTTCGAAAAGACAATGTACAATCGTGCTATCGTTACGAATCTCAATCTTCATATTTTTTAGTCTCTGTTACATTATCCGAATCGACTATAGGTACAGTCAAATATTTTATTGTCCCGCGTTACCACTTGTTTACTACCACAGTCGAAGTACTCGTCGTTCACGAGATGTAAGAAATCAATGGGAAGTTTAATGACCTTCGTAACGGGTATTTCACGACGACAATTCTGTCGATCACTTTGAGAATCAACGTCGCCCGGTAAAACCACCGTAGCACGGGGCCATTATGCTGTTTACGTCGTTCCCGTTTAAATCCGTCCGCGTCGATGATAATTATTAATTTACGGTCGCGCTCAACGACGGTAACCGTATCAACGACGAATCGTCATATCAACATCGATGATTCGAAACGATTTTAACGTCGCGGCCGAAGTTTAGGCTTCCGTTTCTCCACGGATTACCATTACAAACATTTTATCGTCGTTTGAACCGCCTCGTTGTGTCGCCACGGAACACGAAAGCGACGAATCTGATCGATGGTGTGCATCGTCCGTGAATGCATACGCCAATGGAATATGGAAAATTAACAATTTCTCGGTACGCGTATTGCCGAGTTGCGTCGAACGCCATTTGCGAGCAATAATTTGAATAATACTCGCGTATTACAGCTTTTCGTTTGATCAAAACATGACGCATCGGTCCGACCGCGGCTATCCGCTATCCGTTGGAAATTATCGAGCCCGAACGACAAACCGGTGTTTATCCGACGTTTATATCTTTAATAAACCCCAACGTTCGTTTAATGCTGGTCGTTACTTTTAATTTCGTTAATCATTTTATGTGATACGCTAGCAGTGACGGATATGGATTTATGGGGGCTCGAGGATTATTTATTTGTAGGGCAATTTGTCGCGGTTATATTCTCCGATTATGCAGCACTGGTAGTTAAGGCTTGTAATTTTTAAATCTGATACTTATAGAATTTATTTTTTTTTATGTAAAATTTCAGCCGCGACTAGTTCCACATACGTAAATATTACCGTGTCGTCACTTTCACAATATTTACAAATGGTTTCGTTTTTAAAGTAATTTCTTTCCAATTTCTTTTGCTCGTTCAACAACATACTCGATGTAACAAATGCGATGAGTTACTTCCACGATTTCCATTATTCAACAGTACACGTATTCATACACGTGTATTATGTCTGACCACCAACGTTTAAACAATCTACGAACCTTCCTAATAAAATTATTTCAGGTTCGTAGTCCTTAACCCTCTTTCTATTGAAGAGGACCCAAAAACAAAGGGTTGAAAACGTTTTTTTCACCCTAATTACAGTCCTGCGGTCCCAGAGACCGCGCTATTATTACCTTTTCACCCTCCTCGAAGTCATTTAACTTTAACGAGCTGCACTTTTCAGTACCTTTCTAAATCCCGGTCGGTTTTCTGTACATAAAATAGTAAAGTACTCGTTGCAAAGACATTTTCCACGTGACTTTTGTACACGGAGGTACCACATTGTGTTCACGCACAAAATTATCCGCGACCGTAGTTAAGGGTTAATAAATACAACGATGTAGCTAAAGAAAATTTCCTACATGCGGAATTTTTGTTCAGAAACTGCACTTCCAGATAAATATAAATATAGATGATAATTACTGTAGATGAAAATTTCAGTTTTTACATCAGATAAAATCCATTCAATCGTCACCTAAAATAACAATTATTAACCATCATCAATCAGTCACAGACACAAAAACACCACAGACCCAACACACAAATCTCCAACAAAATCATCGTCCCACAGCGTAAGACAGCGAACAAAGGACCCGACGCGAAAGAATTTCTAACGATTGCGCGTCATTGTTGATACACAAAGGCTCCTTCCGGGACCTCCGACGTCCCTCTGTCCATAACGTCATCCAAGAGTTCGCCTTTGACCAGCCTATTAGGCAACTTCTGGTGAACACGATCGAACGTCAACGAGGAGAAACGCCAGCCCAGATAAGGGCAGCAGAAGCGACTGGGTAGTCAGTTTTGCGACGCGAGGGTACGCGAGTCGAAAGTTCGCTCGGTGGAAACGACCGATAAAGCGGACACGTGACGAGGTTTCTGTCCGTTAATACAAAACAACGCACCCCCTCGTCCCACTCCCACTTGCAGAGCCTCGCGACAGTTGTTCGATCGACGTCGAAAAATAACGATTAATTTCGTACAACTTCATCGCCATTTTCGCTGTTACAGGCATGCTATGCGTCAGGAGACCGGAAACAGAGGTCCCCACGGAAGATGACAGGGTTAAGTAGATAAAAGGAGTAGCTGGTTCCATCGACGGACGATTCATCGCGTTTCCCATGCAGTGCACGATGCTCTGCCATCGCGCCCTTGTCGTTCTCTTTGCTGTCAACGTGCCAATCGGTAAGTAGAGGAAAACCAACGGATCCGTTCGCCTCTGGTGTTTCGGCCTTTTTACCTCTTACTCCGTTTCTACCGGGTATCGACTGCCGTTGGTGGATTTGTCTCTTTCGCTACGGTAGCGAATAATTAACGTTCCTTCGCGGTGACTTGTAATTGGGTGGGTCTTTGGATATTTTTTTTGGGTTTTATTTTTTTTTTTTTTTTTTAGTTCACTCGTTTCGTTATAGGGCTGCCAATGTTTGGAGGATTTTATTCGGATGACAGGGGACGAATTAACAGTCTTCGTTGGAGTCTGTTTGCAATGTGTTTCTAGTAAATTGTTACTTATGCGACATTCGGTCCTTTCAATTTAATCTGATTGGATTACAACGTGTTTATCGGACAACGTGTTACTAAAGAATATTTAATTAGACCACAGTAATGATACAATTTTATGTAACACAAATTCAACGCTGCAAGTCGTCAAATTTCATATAATATAAATTTTACTGCACCAAATAAAGGCAATAGTCGTTCTGGACACTGATACGCGCAATCCCCTAAAAAAAAAAAAAGGAACGCAGCAATGAATTTTGTGTTCATTTTTGTAGCACGACCGCAACCGTAACAATGCGAAACGTGTAAAAAGCGAATATGGCTGCTTCGATTTTATACAAAAAGAAACGATCAGGACGAATCGAGAAAACGAATTGACGACTCCAGCGTGACAATTACTAGCTTTGTACACGGGCACAATGGAAAACGTTATTAGAACGAAACAATCGAACTAAACGTAATTGCTAACTTTTATGGATTTCGAAGGGGTAATATGCATCTCTATTTGCGTTTCATCGACACTGTACAACATTTAAATAGCCTGCCCGATAAAAGACAAAGGTCTTTTGTTCCTGTGAAATAGTAAAACGGTCCACGTATCTACGCGCGTGTTGTTCCATCAAAATCGATATCGGCGATTTTATGCTTTTGAGCTCGTTGTAGGCGAAAAATGCCGAATGTTCTCCGAAAAGAGTTCTCATTGATCGTTTGGATTCAATTGACTTCTCATCGAAAACGACACGAATTCTTCCTATACGTTCCCGAAAATAACTTTCTTCTTAGCGATATTCCCAAAACAAATGATATTAGAACAGACCAAAATAAATGTCGTTTATGCTATCAACTTAAGACAGTTGATATGCATCAACTTAATAAAAAAAAAAAAAAAAAAAACATAATTTGAAGAGGCACCCAAATTCTTAAGTTTCTCCTATGCAAAATTAAATTCACTCAACTTCTCCGAGCCTGCAAAAAGTATACCGAAATTACATTCCGTGTTTCCGAATTAATTTTCGTTCAAAGAATCACCTTCTCCTTGATTGCATTTCTAAACAAACGGTACTAGAAAACAAACATACTAGAACGCCGAACTGGATGTCGTTCGTATGATACTACCAATTTAAAACGCGAAAGAACGACGTATCGTATTCGCCAACCTGACGGCGACGACATGGTTCGGTCGATGGTCAGATTCGCGCTGGTTATACCCGCCGCGATATTGGAACGCGATCGGTCGAGCGTTTCCTGGTGCAAAAGCAGTTAGCTCCCTAATTTCGCAGATCGCCGGGACCCGAATTGGATATCAGTTCGGATCGCGGTTCGTGGATTGCGATCGACACAGTGGGTATGGCAAAGTCCGTTGTGCGCTGACGTCCGATGCAGATGCAACGGAGAGGAGCGGTGCCAAATAGGGAACGAAGAGGAAACGGGTTAGACGGATATATAACGGATACGATGGGCGGCTGGGAGCCGGCAGTCGACGTCCCTCCGGTCAACTTCTGGCCCTGATGTTTATTCGGTGAAAGCGAGTAGAAGCGGCGACGACGACTGGGCTTGTCGTTCGCGAATTAATTTACCGTTTCCTGGGGATGGGCTGGCAGAAGTGGGGGACGGGGGGAAGCAGGTTTGAACCTTCGTCTCTTCGCCGGAGACGTAGAGGACCTGCTGGAGAGATCCCGCGGGCGTATACCTCGATCCCATTTCCAACGGGAATTCCAGCCATGAACTGATCGGTTCGGAATTACGACCGGGCTCTTCTTGGCCGGTTTAGTCTTTTTTAGGCGAAAATCGATAGGCGAGGATGGACGTTACTCGGTTAATTTTATATGACGTTATGTAACTTGGGGGCGTTATGTAAAAAAAAAAAAAAAAAAGGTTATAAGCTTATCCCTTGAGCAATTGCAATCAATTTGACATTTCGCAGTTCGCAGCGAATGGGTTAAATAATTTTTCCCCAGTTTCTTCGTCTCCCCATAGACCACGAGAGGTGGCTCCTATGCGCTGGAACACGCACCGACTAATGAGAAAAAAAGACCTAATTAACGTCTCCGTTTCCAGCGTGCGCGAGTGAGCGTGCCATCGAGCACTGACCGCCGTAAATCAGTCGGTTTGACTGATTGGTACGGGAATAATTAAACAAGTTTGCGGTAACCGACTCTCATCTGTTCGCATCTCGGCTCCGTGGTGTGACGGGCCCGCGCCTGGTTGATAGAAAAATAATTAAATAAGTTTCGTCGTCGACGTCGAGCACGTTGGCACCGCGCCAAACCTGTTCTCGAATAGAGTTAGGGTCGATTTGGTTATGCTGATATCTCCACGGAACGTTCCATGCCGGGACAAAGCGTGTCGAGAATGCGCGCTTCGGATATGCAGGTTTCATAAGCGAAGCGTGTGTCTAAGTATGTTGTACGGTTAGTTTCGGTTACTTCGAGTTTTGTTCTTTAATTTTCGGTGTCGTTGAACGCCGATTGATATTCGTGAGATGTAGTTAGGATTTTTGGTGCGGTTAAAGAGTCACTCTTAATCCGATTACCGCTGAAAGTTTCTATATTTTTATTCGTAAAATTAAGAGAAATCCAACGACGAGAGTCTATACAAAACACTATCACATAAATCTCGCACAAGTCGGAAAAATGTGAAATTTTTGTTACATTTGATTAAAAATAAAAACGGTATCCAATGATAATAATGTAACATTGTTCCACATTTGTTCAAGAAGGCGAGAACTTGTTAGCTCGTCGTTGATAAGAAAAATTAGCAGCTGTAATTACAACATAATTAGGAATAAAAATATTGGAAACATAACTACAATACACGCTATAGACGATAAGGATGTCATTAGCGTCACGAGGAAGGGGGATAATGTTACTTGAAAGCTAGATTTTTAATTAGTTCTGTTCGGTGATAACGAAAGCTCGTATTCCTTTTATCCTTTGAAAGTTCGACTATATAAAAGTTAATTAGTTAATCTTCTATAAACTCAGGAAAGTAGGAAGACGTAAAAGTCATGTTTCGTCACTCATTCAGGATTCGATTTGAATTATGCTAAATCGTAGAGAATAAACTAACAGTTTCCCAATAAAAATTACATTTAACGATATCACAAGCAGAGCTCAAATTTTGAGTGCTGCAAGTGTTCCAGAATAATACATTTAATTTCGGAATGACAATTTTCGTTCGTGAAAATATGTTATTATATTTACGTTTATTATATTATAATTTATTAACACAGAGTTACCTAACAGTTATCGAATAATTGCGCATATCCTGGCCTTTATCAGAATATAATATAATTCCCTTCTGCGCAGCATTAGAAACTAATCCCAAATGCTCTGTTTCGTGTTCCATGACAGTACTAATAAATGTAATGCAACGTTAGATTAATTGAAAATTCGGTTATATACGTGTATACAACATCCAGTATGAAGCATCTTACGTCAACATCGTGTCGCAATCAGTGTTAGGACTGTTGAATTTATGGCCGACCGAATCCACAAATTACTACTGCGAGTACTTGAACTGAATGTAATATTCACTTGTAAACATAGACATGGGTTCTTATGTCACAAGACATTAGCTAACGGTAATACTAGCTAATATGTTTCATCGAAGAGGTGCAGGATCGGCATATATTATTCATTTAATTACAGTGTACACGTAACTAGTATCGTTAATTATTAAAAAATATATGAAATGTACACAATGAAAAAGAATTAATTCTTTTTTTTTTTTTCAAGTATATGCTTAATCTGAAGTTGAAGTAATTACTGTTCTCCTTTCACTTAATTCCGTGAAAAGTGATAAGTGTCTTGTTATAATAAAACGTTCCCCATCCCTGATCTACCATCACTGGACTAATATTTATCGGGCCAGCGTCACCTACAGACGATAAGCTGTACTCGCGTGGCAAGAGGGATGTTACTCTCGCCTAGACATTCGAAGCTACAAGATCTATTGAAGCTTCGCTACAGATTTGAGTCTCGCTCAATAGAGAGAAAGAGGGAATGGGAAGGAGACGAACGTGGGAGGTGATACAGTAGGTGAACAGAGGGGGAGAGAGAGAGAGAGAGAGAGAGAGAGAGAGAGAGAGAGAGAGAGAGAGAGGAGTAGAAATTGAGAGTCTTATCTCTCGGCCAGCAGATAAGATTGTTTGTCCATACTACGGATCACCAACAGAGACTCGTCGATTGTTCCACCAGCTTCTTCTCGTTCCTTCTTTCTCTCGCTTCCTTATCTGAAAACAACGACCTTTCCGGCCAAATTGGTTGGCTCGGCTCGAAGTCTAGTAAAACGTGATTAATCGCTCGGTTCCTTTCGCGGGATGTATCCACCTTGAAGCACCGGAACACCAACACTCGCCGACGCTATCACGGCCACCACCAACCCTCTCGTGGCTCCCTGCAGGCTAGGTATATAGTGATAATCGGATAACTGCGGTCCAGAACTCAATTGGGTTTCAGCTCGAAGGGTCAGTCCCGCGCATTGCTTTCCCCGTGGCGAGGGAGAAGAAAGGGGTGGGAAAATTCGAGGGGTAAAAAGTAGCTGGCGAAAGTGCACGTTCGTTAGGCTAGCCCGGATCCCGTTCTCTCTAAGTATCCGACGCATCTGCAAGTTTTACTTCTTGCTGGCGAGAACCATCGCCTTGATCGCTCGTTGAGAACGCAACGAACGATCTCTAACCCCTCGCCGGAACCGATTCAAGTTACAAGCGCGGCTTTCTCTCGCCTGGCTAGCGCGTTACAGCTCTCGGAGATCCGAGAACCGGGCACGAACTTCGGCAATCAATTCGCTTCAGGTTTTAAATAAAAATCGGAAACCAATATTCGAGGCGATCATCGGCTGATCCGCGCGGGTTATGGGGCTAGGGGTGGCTAGAGATGGAGGGGGATGTTCGTTTTAATTTTTTTTTTTTTTTTTTTTTTTTTTTTGCGGAAGTTTGCCCTTCTTGTCTGAGTTTGGCATTAACCTAGTTTGACAGTTATTGATATTTAAATTTTATTCTCCAGTAGCATTGAAAGGTTTACAATATTTTCCGTATTTTTACATGTGCAAAAATTAAATTTCGGTAAATATGAATTTTATTATATTTCAATAACCGTTGGAAATCTGGTTGTTCAATTGATCGTTCACTTTTAAATTTTGATATATTTTTTTATTTGATTTTGTCTTTAGCAAACGCGTACTTAATCGAAACAAATCCACGTAACGTTTTAAAAACATGTAATTTCTGTCACTGGAAAAATAATTCAATTTAATCGAGTGTTCGCCATTCCAGCCGTTTTAATTAAACGGAATATCATAATTAGAACAAAAAAGAATGTCTGAAACAAGATGTTAACGGTATTCTTTAAACAACGTACTTGTTATCGTCGTGCCGACCCGTAATTTTTAGCAGCAGATTTCTTCGCTAATTTAAATAACAAACGGGCGGGTCATTATTATGAGAAAATATTTCACGCACACGTCATGCCACCAGCGTTCCGGTATAAAAATAAATCCGAATGGTCGTGGCCAATTTACTGTGTGCGCGAGCTTGTCGCCACCATCGAGACAATCTTATTATATAACAAATGTATTCGGAGTCGACATAGTGAATATTCATTCTCACGCACTATTCCGCGTAATTGTGTTCAGTGGTAGTAGTAACAATTGCTTTGACAATTTAAAAGGAAAAACTATAGCGCGAACAGGGTGGTCCAAACGATAGAGTCGATGGATCTGATTCGTATTTGAAGAGGCTTGTCAAAAACACTGTTCGTTCGTCAAACTTCTAACGGTAACTCGTATTTTAATAGTTTCAGAAGACGAATGATTAAACTTGGACGTGGCGTAGTAATAAATCCATGGAACGATTATTATTAATTATTAAATACAGCTGCCACGCGTGAAGGGGGGTTGTTTGTACTAACACGTAGCAAGCTTCCAATTACTTTTGCTTTAATTAAAGGGATGAAAGGTCTGTTCGATCTTAACCATGAAATCACTTTCTAACGAAATCGCGAGAAATTCTACATATTAAAAACTGAATGAACAATGAGTTTTTTGAATGAATTTCTTACTAAATTTTATATACCGTTACATGAAAGCTACGTCTGTATTTATGCATGATATTTACTCGAATTTCTATTGTAAAGGGTACTTCAAAAGACCCTGTACATTATTCAATTTCTCAACTTCTTGTTCTATGGAGTTAATCGATCTCTGCAACGAACGGCTCGTATATTTTATAAAGGTCTTCACTTTGAGAGAACGCAAAGAAAAAAAATGGATATTTTGAAAAGCTCTAGACTGGAACACCTCTTTAAACGAGCAATACGAGCGCTCGCGAAGGATCTGGGTAACGCGATGCAAACAGACGCTGCACGGTGCCTTGGGTACCCCGAACGCGACGCGGGGGACGTGTGCAACGGTGGATTTCAAGTCCGTGACAGAACATAGGGAGAGTTCGATTTGATCGCATTGCATTGCGAGCGCGCGCTTCCTTGTATCGGTCGTGGCGAGATTCGAAAGTAGATTGGGAAGAGCCGAGGCAAGCGTGCGGCAGACAGGCGAGGTAATACATACAATCTCCCTTGTTGTCTGGCATCGAGCTGGTGCTCCGCGAGAGAGACAGAGGTGAACCGGAAGAGGTGAGCGGAACGGAACGGAACGGGTTCGAGCCAGACGGGCTGGCCAAGGAAAGAAAGAGACGAAAACGTTGGAGCTTTGAAAAGTGCGGCAGCCACCGGAAGTCTTATAAACAATCCCAAGAGCGATGGGAACGGGGACCGAACTATCCCCCCGTCCTTGACGCAAAGAGGATCAATGGTGAACGGAATGCGTGTAAACAGTGAGGCAGCGTTACACCGTCGTCTGTGTGTGCGCGAGACCATCCCACCCACGGCTGACTCTTCCACTGTGTTTTCCAACCCCCGGTACACACACACGGGGGTGAGAACAGACATCGACGCCGCCAGGAACCGCGTTTAACGTTTGCCTCGAGGCGATACGTTCGAGAGTGTCAATAAGTAGGAAGTTACCGGAACGTGTTGAACCTCGGTGTCGAGGTGTCGGTTGTCACTGTTTAATCTTTCGAGGGTTACCTAGCGCACACCGAAATAATATCCTTCCCCGAGGTAATGAGATTCTACGTTTCTGTTGTTAGTCCTTCCTTTCGCGACGAGCCATTGTTCCCTAGATCACAGCGTGTCGTCTAATTCTGTAAATAGTCGAGTCTCTGGCGATAGTCGGTTGGAACGCGCGGTCAAAAAGTGAGAGTTGCGCTCGGGGGATGTTTATCGAGATCCTCTTTAAGCGATGACAAGCTTATTTTTCGCTACGATTGAATTCTGGATAAACAATAATTGAAAATGTAATAAAATGATGGCACGGAAATATCAGAATGGCGATGACAAAACAATATACGGAGCGATATTAAATCTACAACCATTTCGACAGAAATTTTCGTTACTTTTGATGTTTTGTTGAAAAATTTGAACATTCCTTTCGCGTATACCTACGAATGTAGGTATTTATTGAAAGCTTCAAACGTCACGCGTATTTCGGGGAATTTCATTTCGTTTTTCCTCTACCCATTTTATAAATAGCGATACTAATTTATTTTTATTCTTGGTTAGATGCTCCGCCATCGGAAATAATTACAAACAGAAATCGCGCCGTTACGAAATTTTATGAAAACTTTCCGTTACCGTGGACAGTAGCATTCACGAAATTGCAGAAACGTTTCGCGTGCTTGTTTAAAATAATTGCTATTTTTATTTGGTTAAATCTATCCGTTTCAACGTACCAAATTAAAAACATTTTTCAATAAGAACTAACAATTGCATCTTAATCCAAAGCAGTTTTTCTAAGCATTTTTGAGTCGATCGATTGTTGTCTACTAGACTTGTGATATTGAAAATTATTTACAGTAATTATTTAACAAATTTGTTAGGTATATAATTTATTCAGAGTTGTAGTAACAAGTGTTAAATTATATTCTTACCAATTACAAAATAATATAAAATATACACGGACCTTTGCAATTTAAATGCGCGTTGATATGTACTTGAATAATTTTATGAACTTCGCTTTATTTATGAGCTTCCATTTCGTTGATGGCGTTTCTGTTTGAGAACATTTTCGGGAATATGTGTATTTATTCACACAACTGATTCATTTGATTATATTCAGACATGCCAAGTGCACTCTGAATATAGAAACACTGAAAACCATTCAATATTTAAAATTTCACAGTTCAAACATAGAATCGTCAAACCTTGGATGTAATCAATAATTGTACTTATTTTAATTTAAAACGCCTGAATCCTTCATATGCATATCATTATTACATTATTTCTCTGTTCTCTATTCACATAGTTTTTAATTTTCTTACAGAAAAATCAAAGTTTCTATTTCATTTTTTAGTTTCTTCGCGGCTCTTTTTCATCTGTTTTGTATCTTCCCTCTTCGTTCTAATATTTTCTGAAACTACTTTTCGGAGCTACATTTTTCCACCACTTACATTCCTTAATTTTCTTCTTCGGCGACATTTCTGTCGCGTGCGCCATTTTCTCTACTATTTTATTATCTAGCCTTTGTTTGCTCTTTACCTCGGAATCTTCACCGAAATTCACCTAAGCTTTTCATAGACTTTCGCTTCTTTGCAAAATTTTGCTACAGTAGTGACAGCTTATCGAGTTTGAAACAAATGTTTACGTTTAGCAATTTTTCGTAATACGCATTAATTTCTGACTGCCAGGCAATAATTTTGTATCGCGCCTAAATATTTTAATGGCATTCTGAAATACGCGGGTGCAAATTTAATTCCCAATATCGATAAAAATTATATTTAATCTTCACTCATACGAAAAATAGTAGATACTGGACATGTACCGTCAATCACGAGTTTGGCTCGAAGTGACTTAAGGTTACAGATGAAATTTTAATGTAGCTTCTCTATTCCAGGTGCTATGCATTGTGTGACTAAAGATAAGTCGAGGTCGCTGTAATTAAGATATTTACCAAACATATCTGACGAGTCTTATTCGGTAACGCATGCGAATTTATTATGCGCTTTTTGTTTATATTCATGATTCTCCTTGGGTAAACTAGTTATAAATATGAAACAAATTCCTGTTTTTGTGAGAGATTTCGTTTTTAAGAAAATAATTGTGCCGTTATTCACTGGACGAATCGATTAAATACACTTTTTGAAAAATCGTAAATTTAAGTGTCGAAACAGTCGGTACAGGCATAACTTTTTATATGAAATCAATTCCTTTCGACTATCATTTTCTAGTCTACGCGATCTTGATTCGCCGATCTCTCGGGAAGTACGACTCGCCATTCAAACAGCAACATTTAACAATACATAGAACGCGAAGAAAATTCGATTTCATCCCGTAGCCCGGTCTCCTTTCCTTCCCTATCGGGTCGTCTTCCAGTTCACTCCGTTCGGTTGTTCGCCATCGGGCATCCAGCGCGATTCAGAAATCGGCCCTATCGAAATATACTGGCGGGAAGATAGCCCGGGAAGACGGACACGGAGAAAATCTTTTTCAGGAAATCATATCATTTTCCCCATTGCTGTATGTATGATGCACGGGACGGCATGCACATGTTGCATTATGCATCGCGTCATAATGCAAGCCTGAGGGGCAACGCCAGATTCGTGAATTCCTTTTGCTTGTTTTGCAATATCGTCGGATGCGGTTCTCCGGGTTTCCCTTGCCGGAGGGGGGAAAACCGTTTCGTCCGTTTCCACCTACCGCGTTTTCACACGGCGGCTCCTCTGTAAATCTGCTTAACACGTGATCCGCGCCGCGGCAGCCACTTGGCAGGATGTTCACGTGCGATCGGAGAAACCGTTTCTACCTCGCTCGTTCCCTGATTATGAAATTATATCGTGCCCCTGAGAATCGACGTCTCAGGATTACGCTATGCCGGTCGCGAATCTTTCCCGACCGGGCTACCCGTCGTCGGGGTTGCGCTGACGCATCCTATTTCCGGTTATACTATCGTCCCGTTTCCACGTTCACTTGTTTAACGGCTCGGGGCATCCTTGATTCCGCGGATGAAATAGAAGTCTTCCGTTTGGAGAAGGAAATTTGATCCTCGATAATTGGAATGCATTTTACTGTTGAGCATGGAAAATTTTAGCGGATCGCGTGATTTTATCTGTTACTAGAGATACTTCTTTTTTTTTTTTTAATCAGATATTTAACGCTAGGTTTACGAAGGCTTGAAATATATACACTGTATCGTTCGTTTTTACTTGAGATTTATTTTTTTAAATTTTTGAACCACATCTATATTTTATTGCTGAATATTTTAGATACGGTACATACACTTATTTATTAAAGGAACTAATTTTGTTGGAAATAACAGCAATCGAGAGTATCTGATGGACGCTTGCATAGGAGATAGTTAGTATCGATTTTTTGCAACCACTTCGTTGCTTTACAATTTCTTTTATTTTTGTTGGAAGAGAAGCCGGCACCCTAACATCGAAAAACGTTTTACTCGTAGAATATTTTATCGCGAGTAAGAATTCCTCGAGTGTTTCGCATTTTATTTTAACTCGAAGTTACCTCTTTGAAATGTTCTTCCATGGTTGCTTAATTAAAGACGGAAACGCTTTTGAAGTATTAATTCGACGAAGACGAAGCTGATTCGATGTCAGATATTCGATCGCACCGAGAATGTCCTCGTTTGGTTTAATAGATATGCATCACTCACATTTTTCATTGATGTTTCATTACGCAATATCTACGTTATAAAAATGGTCACAGCACCGTTGAAGATAATTATTTTTGCGCCAAATCTGACAGTTGCCACCAGAATTTTCGCGGTAGTGTGTTATTCGCGATTGCTCTGATTTGAAAAATTGCCCACTGTAGGGTTAATCTGACAGTTGACATGTTGACATTTTATTTTATTTCGTAGTTAAAAGTTTGTATATTATTCGTTTCATTAGATAGATATTCAAAGATTTACGTTTCACTTGTTTCGCATTACTTACTTATTATTCTAATAGCTTCCAGAAATAGTCTTCATGAAAAAAATTGAAATGACAGTTGAATTAAAAGTTATTATTAGTATGGACGCAAACAATATTTCTAACTTAACTTAACGTAATTTTGATCGACCGTAACAATTTGAAATACGAAGGGCAACTAATCTATCACCATTCTATACACTATAGAGCAACATAAAAAAACAATTTTAAATAAAAGTTTTCACTTTTCGGTCACTTCATTTCATCGTTTCATCCTTGATCAGCCCTTCAAGGTTTTCAAACCTCTGTGCGTGGAAATACCCGGCCGCCACTGTAAACGCGTTTTACGAGGCGCGAATTGAATGAACTTAGTTTTAAAGATCCTCCGTGCAAGTTGCGCGTGTTCGTAATTGACGATAAATAACGAAACACGCGAGTCTGTCGGCGGATAATCTTTCACGACCGCCATTAAAGGTGCATTTACGAGCGGCGGGGCGTCGTCTTCTGTATTTTCTTTTATCTCGGCTTAAACAAGAACGCAAAGGATCTACCGTACGGGAGCTTAAACGATTTTCTCACACCGTATTTACGTGGATGAACGATCTCGTGTTGATGAAGGGACGAGTCCGCTGGAGGGTGAGATACAATCGGGACGCAAACTAATAAGAGAATAATGAGAGTGGACTAGAGCCGCCTCGTCGTTCCACGGAACTTTCTCTCTATTACTGATAATGGTTTTTTATAATGACTGTAATTTATTTAAAAGCGTTTGATCCACCTCCGCTCTCCCGTTACCCCCTCACGCGTATCTTTGAAAATTAACAAACTCCCGGTAATTGAAAACGTAAGCGGAAAGTAACGCTCGGAACCTTTCTCGTTTCGTGACTTGATTGCTTGTTTGTTAAAAACTAGAAAAAGTGTAACGATACGATGGTCGGTTTTTTTTTTTTGCATCGTTCGCGTAGAAAGGAGAAACGAATAATAGTTGAGCTCGTGTCGCTCGTGGCTAATGGATTGATGAATACTCGGTTAATTTGGGTCAATGGATTTTATTTTAAACATTGAACGGAAAGGTTTTCACTTACCGATTTATTTTTAAGGGACGGATTCTAATTGGAAAAACTGTGTAAATAATTTTTTTTTTATGGAAAAGCACGTTTTTAAAACTCCCGGATTACATTGTTAGCGTGGACTAAAATTATGGTTCGAATGTACGTTTTATACGTGAGTAGAATTTACACTAAATTAGCGCGAATTACAAGATTAACAATTTTTCTTCGTTTTTAATAGCTTCAACGAATGAAAATAATATTTCTTCCCGAAAGTTCCCTGTAAATTCTTACGTAATTTGGCTCTCCCGTGAGTATGTTTATTCGATCATAAATTAAGGAAGTGTTGCGAAACTGTTCTATCAGATCTGCTGGTTCGCATAATTCCAGCATAATATTCTAAATTATGCTTATCGCTCTCCTAAGATACACTTCGTTTGCTCATTGCAATTTAGGATTAGCCAGAATTATCTGTAGACATTCTCAAACTTTCCACTGATTTTGCTTTTTCATTGTTTTCCCTTTATTGTTACAATATTCTATTTAGCTTACAGCAAATATAAATTCAATCGGACGTATAAGAATATTTTATTATTCTTTCCAGTATTGTTGTTTGATGATCAAATTTAGATCTCAATTCAGAGAAAGTTTAAGAAACTTCTACACCGTCGTTTAACTCTCGAAGAATTCCTCGAAAAATTCTCCCGTCCAAGTATTTCGCCAGGTATCATCTCTTAAAACGCGAGAAAACTTTTGCATCAACGAAATACATTGAAGGGGAACCTTAAAAAGCTACTTTCGTTGGGACAAAAGACAGCTCCCAGACGCGATAAAAAGTAGCTCTGCTACGCGTCCGTGTTTCAGGGAAGAATTGCGAAAGGGAGGAACGAATACGTAATATAATGTTACAGGGGTATTAGTGGTAGTATGTAAAGTAAGGACATATTACCAATTTCGAGGAACATAAATAATACCGGGGCGCGGGTTGAGCTAGACGATCCAGCGAGCAATTTTCCAAATTAGAAGACTCCTCCCTCCAGCCCTCGCCCGCGATAACGTGTGAACATTCTCGACGAGTTTGCTTTCCCTCCACCTTCTCTGCGACGCCTTGAGTATTCGGCCAAAGGGACGCGTTCTCGACAGGGAAACACGGTGGTATGCCGTTCCGTCGCGGGACTGTAGCTACAAAAATGCGGTTTCTGAACGTGGATGGGGACGGGGAACGCGAATCTTCCTTACAATATCACTAACACATTGTCACTTATGCAAAACGAACGTCTTGTGTAACCGCGAGGGGATGATACTTCCCTCGAACGGAGCAGAGTGTATTCGGTCTGAAAAGCATGAATTCAGGCTAGTCTTTTGAATTAATTTTGAAAAAAAACGTTCGACTTAGCGATTTCCAATTTTGTACGGGTGTCTGGGCGTGTTTCGAGTATGCATATACATCTTTGTTTAAGGTTAAAGGGTGCTCGTTCTCAAGCTGTATATTATCGTGTCGAAAAGTAAAATAAAGTTTGAATGGTGTCTATAATACAGTCTAATTTATAGAGTAACCATATAGGCTTACTTTGTGAATTGCTTCGAATGGATGTAATACACTTATCAATTTCGAATTCGAATATGTACAAATTTTTTAGAGTACGAACGATTGTTCATTCCGCGGTTACATTGTATCCCTTCAACTATCATCTTCTGGTCTCTACAACTTTTACTCGCCAGAGAAGTAAGACGTCGTCTATGCTCACTGAAAACCAGCTGGAGTCGTGCAACGCCGAAGGTCGTCACGACAGAACGACGCATCGAGTACAGACGCGGGCAGGTGGGAATGGGCGAACGTAAAACGCGACCTGGCCAAGGAATAACGAGAGTATGATCCCAGGGCAGAGGATATGACGTAATACAATATGTGCGGTGTCGTCTGTCCCATCCCATTTGTTTGTTCGCACCCGTGCTGGTTGGGAAAAACGTCCCGAAGTCCGTCCGAACCATGCGTCGAGGTGAACGGGGGGTTGAAAAAGGTGGCAGGGCGAAGAGGGACAGAGAGGTGGCACGAGCTGCGCTGGCGTTGATAACGACTCGCCGGCGTTCATATTTTACGCGACGCTCATCAATAATTCATGCTGTGAATAATGCAGCACTGTTTCGCGTTACTTTATACCGGTCTCTTCCTTCCTTCCTTCCTTCCTTCCTGTCTTCCTTCCGTCCTTCCTTCGCGCCTTCTTCCTCGCGCCAGACGCCCACGCCATCCTCCGTCCTCCTTCTTGCCCGTTCTCAACAGGAACAGACACGAACTTCCGGTCGGGACACTTTTATCTTTCGGTTTATCCTCTAAAACGGAGGCACGCGCGTCTCTACTTCGCCCTCCCACTCTCTCTTTCGTTATCCAATCTTCTCAACGGTTTCTTTTTCACACCGTAAATAGCACCCTTTATGCGATAATTCGCGGCCAAGACGCGAGCCTCGGGGAGACGAAAGGAGAATACCGTCAGCGAATCGTGCTGTTAAATAATTATTGTCCGACGTTCTTTGTTTGGTAGGACATTGTTTAACGAGGGTGTTGGATACTTCAGGCCCTTGGCGACTCGAAGTCTGAGACCCCGACGGTCAAAAATACGTCGAGGGATTGATGGTAAATTTGATATCTGTACAACCTATTTGCGAACAACTTGAAGCACGCAATGCCTTCAACGCAATAACAAATAATAATACATCGCGATAATGGTCCGTATACAAAGGTATTCGTTTGAAATAATTATTTAAAAATCGTAACTTTTCTCAGCATTCACGTTTCTCACATTTAATCAAAGGGAAACCGTAGCCAAATGATTATAGTAGAAAAATGGATTTTTCGATCGTTATTCGCGTGCGGTATTGTACAAATAAAAGAGAAAGGCAACTTTTATTTAAATTTTATTGTAATATCGGTTACACCTGTGAAGATTTTTTGCGTTTTTGCAGAAATTTCCATTTTTCCAATTGCATTCCTTCGACGAAAATTGGTTTCATATTACGGACGAACCATTTTATTTGTATGCAACGGTTCAACATTTTTTCGAATTTTCGAGCTACGGAAACGTCTCCTGCTAGTTTACACGATTTTCCTGGCTGGTGTAAACGAACTGCTAGGTTGGACCCGTTAAATTTTTCCGCCAGCTTTTCTTGCTTTTCTGCAGAATTGCATCCCAATCAATGGCGGCCTTCAGTAGGTCATCATCGATGGCAGCTGTTCTTCTATCACGAGATGCGTTATGGGATGAATCATCCCCCGATGCAAACTGCCAATTTCTTTTTTTCCAATATTAAAAAATGTCCCTCGAGAATAGCAAAGAATTCCCTTTCGCTATTATTTTCTGCCAGCTGTAATAGCTTAAGTAAAGTGAGCCATTAGCTAAGCTGAACAATTAACTAAGCTCGATAGTTTTAATGAAAACAGACTATAATTTAACATACAAAAGACGGAAGAATCGTGTAAGTGACATTTTTTCCTAATACTAACGAGGAAAGAAGAGTAATCGTGATTAAGATATACTTACACAATTTTCCCAGATATTGAAGCGAATAGTAATAATTTTTCAAAATCGCTCCATTCGACTCAACGTTAACGTCGAGTATTATCGAACAAGAACGGATAGTAAATATCAAATCGTTTAATGCTCTATGAAGTCTAACGTAATTGTTTCATTAATATGATTCTCAACGAAACGAACAAACTTCGCCGCTAACTTTAAGAATTGTTAACGATCGAATTTCTTCTTCTTCCCTGTCCCACTTTTAACTAACAGCATTTTCGTTACAATGCTTTCTCGTTATTCCGATAAACAGTAAAGTTCCCTCAGTTAGCGGAAGTTTCCTTTGCAGATTGTTTGAGTGAAAATAAAAGGTACTTCGATTCCGTGGACGGTATCCTACGAAAGTTTGGAATAATTTTATGATACTTTTCCGCGATAAATTATTTACTAAAATCTGAAGTCGAATTCCTCATCAATAATTCATGGTGTAAGACGGCACCGCTACTTCTCTCCGCCACTTTGTACCGTGGGGCTCTTCCATCGTTTCCTCCCTTTCCCCTCTCATTTCTCGTCGCAGACAATGAACTACGGATCGGGACACTTATTTCTCCATTTATCTTTCGAAACAGAGAACCACCGTCGGTTTTACGTTTAACTTACGTCCCGATACTGGCTCTGTTCAAACAAACACTTTAGTCGAGGCTACCGAATTTATAGAAATTTAATTCCCTATAAAATAGAAAAATACGACAAATGAATTTAATGGAAGTAATTAACGGATGTTTACATACATGTAGTAAATTTTCCAAGAAAAAGAAATTGATCACGAATAATAAATATAATTTCAATAATAACCTTAGCTTTTCCGTTGTCCATTTGCATTTTCTTTTGTTCGTTGAGCCTTCGACTCTACATTTTTGTAAATCAACGAGGACTCGTCTTTTTTTTTTTTTTTATATATATATAATCAGCGTGATTAGAACGAACGTTTGGAACGAGTAGGCTCAATTTCCGTTCAGTGGCACATTACACAAATGAGTGCTTCCTAAACACGTGGAATTGAACTACACATTTGAGACTCTCGAACGCAATTTATGTTAATTGACTCGAAACGCGCGCTTTGTATCTGCAACATATCCCTCCAATTGTACGTTTAGCAAGTATTTGTGTTATTAGCTTTATAGCGGAGTCAAGCCGTAGAATTTAATTTCATTTCGAGAATCTGCGAAACGTTCTTTAATTAAAGTCAATGTATACGGGGTCGCTTACAAAATATCATGCAAAGGAATAGTTTGTAAATATTCGTTCCGTTTCACTTTTCGTCTAGTTTATTTTTATAATTCATTTTTTTTTTTTTATTTATATAAGTTCCTAGTCGCATCAAGTACCGGCGAGGTTAATAATTATTAAATTGTTGGATCTTAGGCAAATATATTATTCGTTTCATTCGGATATTTCTATGCCCGTAATGTATTTATTTAATTAGAAAGTTTCATAAAAATACTTTGAGAATATAAAACGTGTCGTTGGAAGTAGTATTCTTTTTACTTAAAAGGCGTCTCAGATGTCCTTACCAAAGTAACTCAATCATCTCGAGTAAATTATCCAACCCTCTTGAGTTTCGTCTGTCTCGTTCTCTGGAATTCGAATGTTTTCCATCTTGTTCTCGTGACACGGAGAAATTTCATTTAATCTACTCCTAAAAACATCGTAAGTTATGCATGCCCTCCCACACCCTCTTCCGAGCAATGAATTTATTATTATCCAGACATTTTCGACCCCCTCGTTTAAGTTCTTCTCGGCAGTAATTTCTGCTTTTCTAAACAATCAAAATCAAATATTAATCCAGCTTTGGCCTGCTATCGACTTGAACATGAGTCTAATTTCTATCGAGGATAAGACAGATTTTAATTTCAATTTCCAGCACTGGTGTTTTAACAATATTTTTATTATTTTATTTTTCATTCGTTTCGTGCATGAGATCTTTTGTTGGACTTTGGATATTTTTTTTAAATCGAATGAATATGCTGGAAATTGCGACGGGTTTGAAACACTGAGAAGCGTTTATTGATTTGTTCTTACTCGCTATTGTCGCAAGCAAGTGTGTAATCGCAACATTTTCCCCGGAGATTCGATTTTTCCGAACGGAACACATCCGAACTCATTCGATCTGATTCAATGCACGGTGATTCATGCTCTTCCGTGCTTTTCAATTTCGCACGATTGAATTGCTTCGATCTGATACGATTGGATTCAAACTAGAATTCCCCTAGCTTTAGCAAGATGGTAACGATGGAATGCTGTGATATTTGATAATCGTTCATCAACGTCGCATAATTACTGAATTAATACTCGTCAATGCGAGCATGGGGTTGACAATTACCTTACTCCTTCGTTTTTATCCAAATGTCCCGTTATGCGTAAAGCAAACGCCTGTTAACTTTATAGCTACTATGATTGATTCGAATGCACTTTTTTTATCGTTTTACTTGAAATAATATTTAGACAATTTGCATTACCGTTTTTATTAGGTAAACTGTATTAATTTATTTTCATTCTATACTTTCGTTGTGGAATTTCTCTTTATTCTTTTTTTTTTTTTTGCATGCAAACAATAAATCAGCACTTTAATAACCAACCAATTAAAACACGATACATATTTCAGTTACTGCAATTATAAAACTGTCGAAGTTGTATGTTGCCGATAAGGTTCTCCATGGTAACTACGAAAAGCATGATTCATGCAAATTCTATTGCAGGAGCAGGTTGACAATCTATTAATAGACGTCATGTAACTTCATGCTCCAGTAAGCAACATGAAAATGTAAAGCAAGCGGGGCTCTTTTAATCTATCGATAACATTCGAGTTCTTATACGCTAGAATAAGTTTCCTTGATACCTCTTTATTTATAAATAAATATCCATACATTCTGTACACAGAAAATGCTTAATATTCGCGATCAAGTATTTACACTTTCATATCATAACTTCTAGTTGGACAATTTTTACAAAACTTTCAACGATCACGTAACCATCACAGAATTTCTTTCCAATGTAAAAGAAATAATCACGTTAACCAGTTTACAATAAAGACCGCGAAACTCTTAATTTATCACCGACTCATCGTAGCGATTATTACAGCAGGGACTATCTCTTCCACGAGTTCGTCATTAACCGTTTAAATGTCACTTTGTCTCCAAAGGAGGAAGGTTACTGCTTCACCCTAAACTCCCTTGCTCGTTTCGATAGGTCAGCGTGCGCGAGAATGAATAGCGTCACTTGCAGCGCGACATTTGAGGAACAAGTCCTCGGGCTACGAGTCTCGCGAAGACCACATAATGCTCGCCGCGGTTATGGATGGGACGTAATGTCTGCGTATTCGATATAGTCCGTACTGTATCATTTTCACATAATGGGAAGGTTGGGTAATACCGAATGGAATACAAACAAAGCCGCGTGATATTCCTCCCGCGGTGCTATATCATATCAACGTTTTATGAATAAAACATTCGCTTTAGTAGCTTTCTGCCGCGTGGCCTATATATTAGAAATGTTGTGGGTACCATGCTCGGGGAGTGCAGCTACTTATCGAAATGAAAAATGGCTCGCTACGGGAGAAATTACCAGATTGGCACGATGTTCTTGTTATTTTGATCCCTGCCCGAGTTCTTTCTACATCAGGTGCGGAAATTAATTCTGTGCCTTTCTAAAATAAATTCACGTTTTATGTACAAAGAGAAATCAGCACATTCCAAAACAGCATATTTGCATGTAGTTGCAAGAATAATTAATTACAAATTTGAAAATATGAATTACACAGTAATACCTTATTCAATCATTTTAAATATCTAGCCACACAATGCAACGAGAATGAAAGTGTCAAACAATAACCAAGTCCCATTATAAAATATCCCAAAAGAAAACATTACTTTCAAATCCTGTAAAATTTCCTCCGTGGACTTTACAGCGATTGTTTTCTTTGGATTCCCTCTGGAGCACATTACGCAAAAGAAGGTTAAGAAAAATCGCGTTTCATCCTGTTTTGTTTCGCTTACCGTGTTATCAATCATTTCGTTTCGCCAAATAATAATTTCAACAATATTTAACGTACCTTCTTTAGTTTACACATATACTGCAGTCTCATGGACAAAGTATAATTCACTGTAGACAGGTGTATCCTTGCTGTTATTTTCCAATATTACTTTAATTTTCCACGTTCAGCCGCGCCAAACACGCCCGTATATCATTCAGAAAGTAATAAAAAGAACCGCGCCATGTTTATTTTGGAAAACGGACACGATATTGTGCAAATGCAATTGCGTTTTTGTTGGATGAAAACTTTCAAATTCGCGAACAAAAAATAACGAAAACATATCGCGAGGCGGCAAACATTTTTTATTTCCTTAGAAATACAATTAGGCAATGTTTTCTACTTACTGAAAAACACAATTAGACAAGACTTTGATATTTTTCATTCGTCTTATACAGCCTATATAATGTAGCCTATGTTAAATTAATTTTGCTATGTTGAATTTTGTGTTGAAAAATAAAAATATTTCATTTCGTCTTTCCAGAACAACCTTGCCACATTTCCAAGTTGCTTTATTTTCAGATCCTTTTCCGGAATTATAAATTATGTTGAATGTTAACGTTACGGTTACCGCAATGTTTCTCATTATGCATATCTCATTTAGTTATTCGCGAAGAAACCAATATAGAAAATTATGTTCAAAACAGTTAAAAGATATAACGAAACAAAATTACTCGTATCTGTTTACAGTCGACAGCAACGAAAGAATTTATTTCAACGACGAGACATTTTTTCTTCTTCAATTACGATCAGAAGCTTGCGTAAATTGAACACGGCGAAACGTTGCATCAATGTTTGCTCGATAATGATCCAGTGAAAGTTCCGCCTCTTCGCTTTCAAGAAATTGTGGCTCCTCTTTGTTGGAAGCACAGGGATTCACCTTCATTTGAATTACTCTATTAGCGTGATTCGTGCTTTCATCGAGCTCGCTAACCAGTCGGTTTTAATTCGAGAAAAAGTTTTCTCATAAGATCCTATCAAACCCTATTCTAATAGTAAGCTTATCGGTTAACCTGGAATACCGACACGAGATCCCCTAAATTCCTGCTTTCGCTGAAAGAAACTCACTGCAAATAAATTCCGACGTATTTTCACCGTTGAAGTGTCGGATAATTAACTTGGAGTAATTGTTAGCTGTCACTTCGCGAAGTTCTTTATTCTCAAGCCACTGTATACTTCGATATTTATAGCTGTAACAAGGATCGCAAAAAAAGGATTGAATTTTTCAATACCATGAATGGCAAATGGTTCATAAACTAAGAAACTGTCCGACCAGAGCCTAGAGACTCCGTCCTGCCTGATCGCTCAAAGTCATTGCATGCGTCAGTAGCGTCGAATCGTATAGAGCTTCTAGATCTGTCATTAGAGGAGCGCTCAGCAAGAGCATTATGACATGGTAAGTAAATTGAAGTATAATTCCCAGCTGATCCGTTAGTGGCGATTATAGCCATGGCAACCGGCCCGTGCCGCTTGCCGCTAAATGTGATAGATTACTTAAGCTAATATGCTTGATTCGCGTTTCCTTGCGTCGTAAAATGGTCTTAGAGAGGGAAACCGAGCCGGGCTTCGAAATCGTGATTATCGATGCTCTTTCATATCTCCCAGTTCCGACCGACTGGCTATCCCACATACGGTCCTCCCCCGTAATCGTTTCACGCGAACGAACTCGCCTCGCATCAGCGTCTATTTGCGCTACGTGAGCCTTTCGAAATCCCCTTGGTCCGTTTATGGTTCCCTCTCGCGGCCGTTTTCTTCGCTCGACGCTTTATACCTTGGTTGTTTCTGTTTTCCCGGAGCCACTGGCTTCTAAAACGAATTTCGCAGACTGGCGTTTCGGACGAGTAATCACGGATCGATACGTGATCGGAATCCAGCCCCGATCTAAGTGATATCGTCGAATACCATGCGTGCCTTTCCTCGAGCCTTCGCGGGACCATCATTGATAAAAGCGGGCTTTGATCGCATTTATTAGCACGCCGACTATCAAACCGATCTCATAAGACGTTTCTATACCGCACCTAATTTATGTCATTTGGTATATATATGTTTGGACATTAAAAACATTAAAATATATACGATTTGAATTGCCGTGGTACCCATATAGTAATTTTAAAAAATCATTCTCATTGATTATCGGAGTAGAAAGAAATTATTATTTTTAAATGAAGCATTTTAATGCGGACGATTGAATAAAATAAGTAAACATTTCGAGAAAAAATCTTGAATATCAAGCAGAGATAAAATATCCTTTTACTTTGGATAATATTCAGTAGTATAAATAAAAGACGATGTTTCAAGGGGTTGTACATCTTCTTCAACCATATCGTGCTTCGAAGGAACGGAACGGGCTTTCCTTGAACGGTTACCATTCAAAGCCGATTTCAATTCTTAAGTGGATACACAGATTGCGTTACATCCGCTTTTTACGTAATACGTGAGACGCGCTCCTTCTATACGTATCAGTCTTGTTCCTACAATATTTCCGTGCGCATTGCATCAAACTCCTTAACGATGCTTGACAAAAGTGATTCGCGGAAAATCCTTGCAAGCCGCTCGCGAATGTATAATCCACTCGTGTTAAGAAGGTAGAGACGTCGTGCCTGTTCCGCATAACGATGACAATCCCTTTCTGGAAGAACAAATATTCGCAGGTGGAGCTGGACGATACCTGAACGGTCCTGCATAAATTTTAATTGCTTTTGAAAATCGTAATCGAGCGCTATGCTTAAGGGATGTATATTATTTTATCGTAGAGAGAAAATATCACGATGTTTTGTACGTCAAATGGTAGTGAACTGATCAGTAAGGATAGTGTATACAAGATTTTATATCGAAGAGTTAGAAACTAGTTGAATTGAGATAAAGTACTCGCACGAAGTGACTTAATTTCCAAAAACGAAGAAATATTTCCAAAGCGAGCATATATTTGGAAATATCGAATTCGTACCCTGATCCTGTATTTAAAATATTTATTTAAATATAAATTATTATTTCGTCGTAGAGGGACGCGAAAATTTGTTTCAGAGCAGCTTCAGACAGCACGTTTAGCATAACTTTGGGACTCCGCGGTGGGAGCATCTTGGCAATGGCGAATTTCATTTCTGAGGATGAAATCATTTAACCCTTTCGCCGCGACGCGCGTCGAATGGAAAGTGCTCCAGGTTCGCATTCGCGTAAAGTTGCTCGGGGCCACGACGTTGGCTTCGGCGCATAATAACACTTGAACGTACTTTCCTACGACGCGCATGCACGTTCCCCGCGACGGAAGGGCTGAACGATTATGACATGGAATTTTACGTTCGCGAAAAGCCGGGGAACCATCCGGGAACAAAATTTCTTAAAACAGTAATTTTCACACAATGGTCCTATTGCGATTCAATGAAGTCTCCGGGAATCGTTCGACTATATTCTAATTTCCACAAAGGAGCCTCGTGTTCCGATAATAATCTCAATTCCCTTGGATTCGAATAAATGGGAAGATATGGAAAGAGTTACGAAAACGTTTGCCGAGCAGGGAGCTCAATTTTTAACCCTGTTTGAAGTGTTCGAATGAAAATGGAATCTAAATTGTTCGAATAAATCTTGCTCGCAATTTAATTTAGTACACTTCAATTTAATCACGAACGCTGTAGAATCCGGGATAGATTACTTTGTTCGAAGGTAGCGAAATTGCTATGTTGGGACAATGAATCACTATGGTTTCCTTGGGTAAACTTCTCGAGGGACCATCGACTGTGTCGAGAATCAAGTACTGAAACGAATGCAATTGGATGATCCAGTATCGAGAACATTTCGGTATAAACGATGGCATAAAAGTTGATACGAATTCTGTGAGCTTCGATGCTATCGCTACAGACACCATCGTCGTCTACCGTATACATAAGTAATACAACTACGCTTTCCAAGTACCGATTTACCCGCGTGGCTATTATCGGCATTTTCCTAACTCAAGGGCTCAGCGAATAATGGATTCTTCAGTATTCCCTTTGTTACCACTAATGTGCCTTAATTTCTGCTAACGAGGAAGAGACTGGAGAAACAAGCCGAAAATGTGGTACAAATGTTTCTTTAACAGGTATTGGTTATCGAGAAAATATACTTCTACGATACTTTTGAAATGCTTGGATCAATGTTCTTAATAATCACGAGGAGAAGTAGCCTGTATATATCTATCTACCTAGTCCAGACTTAATCGAGCACTGAGTACATCACAAGCACGAAGGCTAGTGTTTATAACTGTACCATGCATGCGTACAAGAGATCCAAAACATATTTTGTAAACACCGCGAAGCCACATCTTGGATGATTACGACATCAGAAATAGAATTGGAAAGTTGTGGATTTCCCAAAGGCTCGATATATCACTTGACACGTAACATTACGAAAAATGTGAAAACTATACCGTTGTATTCACAGTTGTCTCTCAAAGACTGAAATTGATGTTGCACCACTTTCGACTGATTTCTACATAAAAAATCAGCCTGTTGATCTTATACATCACGCTACAACCTGTATGCTGACCCCATTTCGTCGTCCAGCCTTGTTTAACGTTCCTCCAGAAACGTCATCCACGTTCACCAGCGAGCTTCACAACTTGTCTCTCCCGCTGAGATACTTCCAAAGAATCCCCAGGACACGGTACGCCGATATCCTGCTCGTATCGGGAACCTTTCCTTCCTCGATACACGCCGAGACAACGTTTCGTGTCAAATTAGCGAAAAAGTAGTGGCGTTTTGTCCCGCGGGAGGAACCGCTTCACGGTACACGCTCCAATCGTGTAAGGAACGGTGGGATTTTCCATGTCCCTCGGTCGACGTTCCCGCAATTCAAGTTCATATTGAACGATTCCCTGTTGCGGATCGATAAGCTCCCTTCGGGATACCTATCTGCTCTTTCCTCGTAGCCGGCCCTGTGGCGATACGTCCGAGCTGTTGATCGTCGAACTGTTCCGAATGGGAAAACGATCAGGAAACCATTCGAGTAATATCCAGCTTGCTGCATTCTTGATCTTTTCGGACTGATCTTAAATAATGATATTGTTCGTTGTAGCCAAAGGACGAAAATCCATTCAGGAGATATCTATATTGGTAAATTTTTGATCCGCTGGTAGCTATAATTATTAATGGTAGGAGTATTATCCCATTCACTCGTATTTTACTACTTCTATGTACATTAGAGTTCTGTCTTTATTCAGCCAGTGCCAGCGTTCCACATGTCATTCACGGAACGTTACTTAAATAGAGAATGACGTGTTGAATTATTTATCTGATTGTGTTTGACACAATGAGGTTTCAATATTAATAGCGACGAAACTTGAGCGTTTCTGTGAATTTCGCCGTAACGAGCTTCTGACATGTGCAACTTTGGTCCTATTTAACGCGATCTCTACTTGCATGCTTCGCGTGAACCAATAGCCTGCGAAACCTGGTTCTGTTGTATCGTTCGCGGATGCAAGTAATTATCGTTTATATAATTAGACTTCTTTATCGTTAGTTTCTATAGTCAACACCCTAAGAAAGGGCAAATAAGAAGTCGAAATACAGGGAAGAGGACTTTATACGCAAATATGAGAAACATAGATTAAATATACGTTGAATATATATATTGAGAATATAAAATTTAAAACAACTCGAGTCAAGAAAATTATATATCACGCTGACAGGTCAATCGAACCAAGCTTTCTGTATTAAAATCACTCCAAAGCAGGAAGAGTTAAAACAAACAGATCTAGGAAGGGAAACATATTTTAGAGTCGCACAAAAGCGAGATTTATCGTTCTGTCGAGAATAGTTCCGAGGAGCGTCTCGGATAGAAGCGGAAAACGTCGAACATTCGTGTCGAGTCGTGAATATATCACGTCCGGTAAGAAGCTCTCGTTTTCACTTCCAGCGACACGAGGAGACGAGAGAGGAGTCAGTCTGGAATTCAATTCGGAAAACAAATAATCGCGCGATTATATCAAAGCGGTGCAAATAAAAACGTTGTATAATTGAAAGAGCTAAGATTCATTTGTACAAAATTAATATACACAAAATAGTGTTACTCTTTATTATTATATTCACAGGTTGTTGGTTAAGTTTATGTCGTGTTACAAACAGTATTTTCTTCCGGAAAATAATAATTTCTTGTACATGCGTTATGCATCACGCATTAGCTTACTTCTTCTTTATGATATCGTTTCAAATTACAATTATTACAATTATTATTACAAATATTCTGTATTATCAAAAAACTTTCGAAAAATCAGCATCCTTATCGAATGAAAAAGTGCCATTAACTGTTCAACCTCCAAGACGTTTCGATAAAATAATTTACTTCGACTACCATTCAACTACTTCGCAAATTTGTCGGCAATCGTGTCTCTATTTACCCAACGATCCTCGCGTTCTCGATAACACCAAAACAGCGTTCCTCTCCCCCCCCCCCCCACCACCACCACCATCCCTCCACTGTCGTTGAATATTACGTCGTCGTATCCATGAAGCAGTATTCGTACAGAAGACTTTTATAGGGGCACTAGACTCGACGAGCCGGGGGCCAGTGAAACGGCACTCGCCAAGTGGGGGAGGGATTTCATTTAAATTTCTCGATTCGTTTGTAAATATATCGTCCTCGTCGGAAGCGTTTCGTTGCGCAATGATTTCGTGTGCCAGGTGCAAACAAAGTAAGGTAAACGGGCTGAATATCAGATCTTAGACTTTCAAGATCTCATTAGGATTTTCAGCCTTGCGAGCGACGGCAACCCGGCAGAGCGTTTCGGCGAGCGAGTAGAGGGGAGGTGAGAGGGCAGAGCGTGGAAAAGGAGGAAAAGCGTGGGCGGTTGCGTTTTCACGGCGAAACAGGCCGAGGGGGTGGAATCGCTCCGAGAAAAGGGAAACAGATGAAGAAAGGGGTGAAATAAGTAAAAGATACGCGGTAAAAAATTGTAAACGCGAGATCCGTGAGCCAGCTAAGGGGGAGAAAAAACTCTTCCGTAAGAAAAAAGATTTGAAGTGGGAACCGGCTGGAAAGCGGAGCAAAGAGTACCGGAGAATGGCACCGAGGAATTTCCACGCGATAACTTCGCGAGGCGTTTGTGTGTCGGGGGCGAAAGTGGAAGGAAATTCTCAGATCGTAATTTCTATAATTTTCCGTTATCGTTCCCGGCCAGGAGACGCGAGAAGCGAAAAACTGAGAAGTCGCGCGAAGCGTGAACGTTTCAGTTCTTCATCTTTAAATGATATTTCATTCTATAATTATTAGAAATTCTGAAGAAATCATTGTTCGAAATGATATAAGGCGGGATACCATCTGTTTTCTTTTCTTTAAACGAACAAAATCCAACCTACTTTTGGAAAACCTCTTATATCCACCACGATTCGAGCGACTGGTCTAAAATGTTTCACCCTGTACGGAAACAAAAATAAAGTCACCGCGGGTGAAACTAACAAGCGTTAACTTCGGGTCGACTAGAAGGTCTATCTAGGAAATGGAGATAGATGCTATTCGATAACGATGCCGTTTCTATACTAACTTCCCTACCTGCGGTTATCACAGTTACCCATCCCCATGCTTCATCCTTTGGATTGGAGTTCACGGACGGGACGTCAATTGTGTATCGTGAAACAAAGTTAATAGGGGAACGATATTATCCTAGAACCCTGTATTCGCATCAAATACTCCTTTGTGCGAAGTGACATAAAAATTAGAAATGAAATTATTTAAATTTACTCTCGTTAATCGTAGAATAAGACTTTTCAGTTTGTTCTCTTTCTTTTTATTTTGGAGACTTCGTTCGGGTCTTGTTTCTTTAGAGGAAACGAAAAATAATTTGTATTTACGTGTATTACAGGTCGATCTTGGAATTCGTATACGATGCAGTATTCTTTGTGTATTCGATTACAAAAAACAAATTTTCGTTTAAAATTCGTCCCTCAAGTGAGATTCGTCCCTCAAGTGATTGTTATTAATATTTAATTGAAGGCTTAATGTTAAAATTATTTTATCGCAGATGCTTTACGCCCATCGATTAATAGAAAATTCAAACATTGGTCGCATGAAATAAACTTTTCCCAAAGCAAACAACGGCGGAATATATAAGAAAAATGAATGGATACTACGAATAAAGCAGACTAAGGATCGAGTATCCTTGCTTCGTTCCTATCATTTTACGAATACGTATACATTATTCGAACTTGCTCTCGATACCTGGTCCGCTTTATACATATTTCAGGGCAGTTGTTCGACGCGTTCTCGCAAATTCAATTCCGCTTGTCAGAGTACGCGAGGGAACTTTGTATCGATTCCGTAACGCGATTCCAAAGACTACGACGATTTGAGGCATTATTTTCAAGAATGAGAGTAAGGAGAGAGGGGAATAAAGAGGGCATCCTACCGTTTCGTCGTAACCGGATTCGTCATCGCGCCTTCAGAGATCTCCGTTAAAGTCTCTCCTTTTCCCGCGATTTTCCTTCGCGCTTTTCCGCCCGGTTGTGTTTCATTACGAGCGATCAAAGCAAACCCCTGGACAAAAAACCGAGGTGAATGGAACGTCGTCGTTGAACAAAGGTGGAAAGCGTAGAATTTAACGCGTTAAAAAAATCGAGCCGTGAGGTTGGATGTAGACAGTTAAATAGATTTGTTCATTGTTGGACTTTCGTTCATTTGAAATTTTGTCGCTATAAAGGAAAGGTATTATTTGTCAAAAATATTCAAGAGCGGCATTTTCTATTGGAACTTTGTATAGTTAGAGTATGTTGAGATACATCACTCTTGAAATAAAAAAAAAACAAAGATCAGCAAGCATTTATTGAAGAACTTTGTCTAAATTAAACGATAGGTTCCATATTTTCAAATAAATTCTTCGTTACGTCAACGACGAGAAAACCTCGTTATTCTTAACGTTCACCGATGAATCCAATAGCTACGCGCCGAAATTGCGTTAGCCATTCGAGCAGATACTAGCGTTACTTCCCCTCCTTACCAATTGGTACCATCTCGATCCCGTGGTCGGTCCAAGGCTCGAGTAACGAACCCTTCGTGCAATTTACGCCCAGCCGGCTACGCCAAGCGTTCAATCTCGCCGCACGCGAGTTAATTTTGTAGAGCGATATCGAACAATCGTCATCCTGTTATCATCAACACGTTATCAACAACGGCCATCATCGCTTCCGCGTGTATCCGTCTAACGATCTACCGTTGTATTCATTCGCGATGCGTGTAGGTACGTGACCCTTCAGATAACGCGCGCACGTCTAACGGCCGTAGCGGTAGATATAAGGGTGGCTTCTGGCAGGACACCACATCGCTGGTCGTCTAAGAGTACGCCGAGGGCGTGTGTACACACAAGGAACCACAAGGACACGCATCGAGGGTGGCGGCGAGGGTGTGTGTATGTAGCGTCGAAACGAGAAGAAATGGGGAAAGGTTGGAGTTGATTGGGTGTAAGCAAACAGGAGTTCCTGGCCAGGAAATCCACTACTTCTGCCTCGAACCCACCTACCCACCTCCTCACCTCCTCACCTCCCCCGTCCCGTGTGTCCAAGCATCATCCCACATGTCACGCGAACCACGGTCCACCCTCGCTCCAATCCTCCGTCCGACGTCGTTCCTCCACTTCTGTTTCCGGTTCCAATGCCATTGGGATTCCATCCGCTACCTAGCACGTCCTCGCATTTATACTCCTTCCAGGATGGCAATTCCCTTTTTCTGTTTCTCTCCTCTCTTCGTACACCTATATTTTCTTGGGAATATAAAATCCCCTCTCTCTCTCTCTCTCTCTCTTTCTCTCTCGCTCTCTCTCTCTCGCTCTGTCTATTCAAGAGATTCGCGCTTCTTCTAGAGACCTATCTGTACATATCCAACTTCTCGTCACGGTTTGCTTTTCCGTTTCTTCTACGTGTTAAATTCTCCCCCGTCCCCTGCCTTCCTGCTTTTGTTTGCCGACGTCCACCACTCTCCGCGGATTACTTTGATCGTTCGTAATGAAACGCTACCGGGTGAAATACTGAAACGCTGCCTCGAATCGGTGGCGTTCAACGGTTGCAAACTCGGGATAGAGTTCGCTGGAGGAAACTCGTCGCGGATCCTAATCGCGAATAGTTTGGGTAAGAGTTTGGCCGCCAGTGGGATATTTTTATCGAAGCGAATGTATGCGGTATTGTTTGGCGTTTGAAATGCAGTTGCTGTTCGGGGGATAATATGTATCGTGCGGGAATGAGAGGTTGGTCAGAGGTATAATCTCCTTGATCGAACTATGGAAACGTGTGACACGAGACGTTCCACTGCGCGAATCGAATAACTCTACTTTTTTTTGAGATATCTTAAGTTTAAGTGTCGAAGCACTTGCTATAGTCACAACTTTTTATATTTACAGTAACTTTCCCGGATAATAAAGATCAACACCATTGAACGTCAAAATTATTTTGGCCATTGAATAATAAATTGTTTATTTCAGAAGCCATTTTCATCGCATTTCTCAACATTTTGTTTTATAGGGTTAATCGAGTTGCGCAATTTATGGCTGATATAATCTAGAAAATTGTACTGCTATCAATCAGAGATGTTCACTCTTTTTTTCCTAATTGTGTTTCTTCTGACTCACGTACTGTAATAGCCCCTCAAGTATAATAGCTGGTCGCCGCTGTACCGTTCAGAAAATCAGTCATCTCTGTAGTTAAATATTTAATCACGAGATACATATTTGTGCGCTCAGGAAATTGTCGTACGATGCCATCGCGACGTGTTTACTCCCGCCGCAATAGCGCAAACTGAAAATCGTGCGCAAATGTACCGTTGTATAACTCACGGTGGTTTAATTTTCCGGTTTCGGAACACCTGCTGCGAACTTTAAACGCCGGGACACCTGTTTATCTGATAATTTCATGGAATTGTTCCAATTAATTTTAACGCTGCGCGGGAAGTTTAAATGTTTGTTATAAGCCGAACTTGCAAGTTTTCAGGCCGTTATATCCGTGTAATTGCAAAGCCCGCGTTAAAGTAGCGTTTACCTGCAACTGATACACGCGGTCCTTAGCTACGGTATATGCACCGTACACGGGTGCATAATTGTCGCGAAAATTAACCGAGTATAATGGTCATACAATCCACGTGACATGGAGAATAAAATGTAATGTACCAATTTGGTATATTTAGCGTGCATTGCGGTGGCATGAAAATCGAACGCGAAGACAGAAATAGAAGTGTAATTAGCAAACACTCTTGTTGTAAGTATTCCATTCATCGTTTCTCATTCTCTTGAGGAATGCAAAAATATTTATTTTGTCTATACAGTTTTCAATTTAAATTGCTTGCTTGGCCTACTCTACACTATATTATTCTAAGCTATACACGCAATGTTTGCTTTGAATGTGATAAACAAACTAGGTATTTATACCATCGATACTGAATGCAATAAGGATCGTGCTGTCACAGATATCCGAAATGCAAAGTGTGTATGCGAATATGAAGATCAATGGAGAAACAACGGTAGTAATCAACTGCTGTGTCCATCATTGCTCGCGGACACGGATGTGCATAAATTTTGAGACGATGCGTCAGTTTATCCGTCTCTACGTCGGGGTTGGATTATTAGCTAATTTTGTTTGTTTATAGGAGGACAATAAACCACATTCCGGTTGTCGTAAGTGATTAACGGAGAGCGATGCTGCTGCTACATTGTTTGATTGCCAAGGTTGACAAGACAAACAGATATTACCAAGTTTCCGTCAGGCTCATGCAAACGATACTAATTCATTAACAAACCGTAATTTCGTTTCCCTTGGGAAGCCATTTACGCTTCAAAAAAGCGAGGAACGGTTCAGCTCTGAACAATAATACGCTTTTTGTTGGAACAATAGCGAAGAGGGGAACGTTACCAAGAGCAAAAATAAATTCATATTTTCTAGGGAAGCATGCAAAGGAACGGTTTTATGTAACATTTTTCGCGAATCGTACTGGGAGTGTTCGTGTGAATTATGAATTTAAATTTCTCACAGAGGGTTTGGACATTTTGATTATAAGTATTAGAAAAATATAATGAGCATCGAATGCTGTGGAAATGTAGTAAAAATAGTACCATCGAATTCTCTAAATTATTAGAATCTCAAATTTAAGGCTCAACTCAGTTTACTGTTAAGATACAGAGAAACGTTAATAATGCACGATTATTGAAGTAACTCCAATCGTAAATTACTATTTTTAACTTTTCGCATTAGTTTTTCCCTAAAAACACATTTGTCACAGAAATGAAGCCACATTTAACTGCGGTATTCTTTCAGCGAACTCCCGTTTATTTTCACGCGTAGTTTTCGAAACGGAGATTTTATTTGTTCTTTTTCGCGTGTTGAACAAAGCAAGACAAAGGTCGTCCGTTCATACTTATAAAGCGGTTAAATGTCGCGCTCTTAATAAAAAAAATGGGTTTACGCATATATTCCCTTTTATAGTCTGTGATTACAAGCGACATTACAATGGTACCTAATTAAGACATAGCGTCATAATGGACTTTGCCATTTTCTTTCTAATTCGAAAGCAAAAGGCTAACCAGCTAAAAATACGTGAATCGTATCTGTGGGTTTCACGTTGGCATCCTTTTCGTATAGTGCACGTCGTAAAACAAAAATTTTAATGGGATTATTGTTCATTTAAAGAAACAAGGAAAAATATCCGTGCTTGTAATTATGACGTATTATTAATAACGTCAAAAAATACATTTATTTTCCTTCATTGGTAAATGAATCAAATTACGCCTGATAACAAGATTACGTATTTTATTTGTTTGTGGCGTATAGAAATGTGGAAAATATATGCTGTATATATATATATATATGTAATAGACCCATGGATTTGTATACTTATATAGTAGGAAATATTGATATTATTATATGGTTTCTTGGGACATTTTGCGAGATATGTCGCAAGCCAGTGGCTCACCTTGAATTTTTGTTTCTCTCGAGTGAAATAATTCGTCGAATATACTGAAAATGTCGCTTCAGCATCTGAAAGCTACGTCCTCATGAGAAACCATTACCGTTCTGCTTTTATTTCAAGCAACATCCGCGAGTGATGCGTCATGCCTTGCTTTCGTGAGCTACGCATGCACTCCGGTTGTTAATTTTCTACGTCTCACATTTGTATTCCGCTTGTCCCGCTATTATTGATGATACGAGCAGCGGTAACCAGCGGAGAAAAGATGTAGCGCAGTTTTACCGTTAAATAGCGCCGGAATGAGAAATTTCGGTAACATTTCACTAGTTCCATTCCAAACACGTTTTGCGTCTAGGGCGCAGCGGCTTCCAAGTGGAAGGGATCATTTCTTACGTTGGAAACAAAGAGGAGCGAAGTAACTGGGTTTGTTCGGTGAGGCGCGATTGTTCAACGTCGCCGGTCGTCGCTTAAGAATGCGCTTTTGTATTTATCGTAATATACTTTTCATTCACTTTCTGCTGACCTCCTTACCACCGTTGGCTCTGTAAACGCGAGCTTTCTCTGAACTTTCGTACCGCGTCGTATGACTCGATACAACCAGGATAGAATCAGATTATAAAATCTCCTTTGACGAAATCTCCTCCAAATGAATTTTCGTGGTTTTAGTTTCTTCGTCGTTTATACTTTACATATTTTTTACATAAAGTTACTACGATAACTTGACTTTCTCAATTATAAAAGAAAACACAAACTTTATCTTGAAATACACCCCTCTTGAAAAATTGAACAGGCTACATAAGTGTTTCATTTTAAATTATTCGCAATGCAAACGTCAAAGAATGCATCGGTAACTCCCATTTCCAAGTATAATACGATTCAAACACACCGCATCCGAAGTTATATTTTTCCATGGAATCTCATAAGCTTCCAAACCAGTCCTGCAATACCACGGACAATTAAAACGTGAAATAACGCTCTTACACGGTAATTTCATCGGTATTGTTGCAAACAAGTTTTTGGCATTTGCTGCTCAGTTGATCTCGAGCGTGGAAAGTTCATTTTCCATGTCGTAAAGGAAGAAGATAAAGTAACTGGGTCGCAAACTCCATTCCGCGGCTGGTCTGTCGTGCGTCTTCTCGTTGGAATGCGTCTTTGCTTCATCGTTTCGTTTGTTTTGGCGCGCCTGCCGTTTCATTAAATTTATTCGGTAATTTAAATCATGGAAACGAAATATTCAATTGTACTTCTCTCGCTTTTTTTTTATCGAGACACCATTTTAATTTAATAAAACGAGTCAGTATTTTGATAAAAATGTTATTTGCGCAGAATTTTATTACACGAATAATGACGATGTACGTTGCCATGATTTTATCGGTTTGCATGAACAATTTTGTTCGTTACACAATATTGCTCACAGTTATTTATTCATTTGGAAAAGAACTCGTATTTGATTAAACCGATGTCAATGATGTTTTTATCAAAACAAAAGTATCAATTATATCGCTTGTCGTAGTAACAGTAAATTCCTTGTCATATTTCGTATAAATATTGCAATGAATGTAGTACAAATAAAAATTCAACATTCCAAATATAAGTATAATTTTATTGTTTAACCCTCGGATTAAAGGATCACAGAGCGAGTCGTAAACGAGACCTTCGTCGCGTAACAAGTGCCCATTTACGCTAAAAGACACGGACAGACACAACTCGTTCACAGTCGCGGACGCAAGCTCTCGCAGTTTTCCATCGGGCCACGACATTATATCCGCGGGGCAAAAACCAGTCTCGGTTGCCGGCGAACGGCAGAATACCTTTTTTAACATGTTTATCCGCGAGACGTAGCGCGAGCAAGGCGGAAAAAAAACATGAAGAATTCGTTTAGTCGGGGCAGATATTAAACGCGCTACGATATTACTGAAACGCGGCGCAAAATTTCACTTCGGCACGAAACGGACCGTGGCGAAGGAAAAAATAAACATCGGAAAATAGAAAGAGAACGCCGCGCAAATCCGAAATGTATCGAATACCTCCGCCACCGGAGGATTTAACGATTAACGACGGTATCGGCAGGAAAACAATGTTAACTAATAAAATAACAAATAATCTTTTCATAGAATCTGAATTTTTAAAGGGACACCAGAATTATAAAAAAAAAAAAAAAAAAAAAAAAAAAAATAGTACATTAAATAATGTTACTTTCAAACATTTCGGTACATTTCTAGTAATGTCTTGTCGCTAATGACCAAGTAGTAAAGTAGAACCGTTAAAACAAAATAATAGTGTAACAAACGAAACGTGAGGTAACGAATCTACCAAATTCTCCCGAACGTAACGAAGACGCGCAACGAATTTTCGTATACATTTTCACTCATTTCCCGTACACGACAAGCGATTTATATTATCCGTTAGTTTCCGCAAAACCGCGGTTATTGCGTAGTCTGGCGTGAAGTAATATAACCGAGCGGGGCAAAAAATGTCAGTCTGACCGGGAAAGATTGAAATTTAAGCCGTCCAACGGTTTCCTATGTTCAATTACACATGCTTATACGCGCCCGAAATGCTTTTTGACGCGACGATGTAAAAATGCGCTTGTTAAAAAAAAAAAGAGAGAGAGAGAGAGAGAGGCGGGGGGGGGGGAGAAAATGGCGTGTGGAAAAAGAGAGTGGGAGGGTAGGAAACACGGTGAAAACATTGGAATGGAGGCTGCGTACCGGATTGCGAGCTTTTGTAGCGAGTACACAGAGCACGACACATTGTGAAACGGATTGGCTAGTCGGATCTGTCGCGCGGTATCTGGACTGACAAGAAAGACGAAACAACCAATAAACTGTTTCTGAACCTTTTGTTGTGTACCGGCGGTCGCGTAACGTTGCCATTCGAATTGAAAATACCCCGTCGGCGCGTTCGAATTGTTACGGCCGACTGTTCTTGGTCATCGCGTGAAAAACTCTACCTAGGAAATTATTTGATAAGCCAACGGATAGGAGACACTGGAAACGAGCGAACTGTGTCATTGCACGATGCTCCGGTTTCAAGGTTTCAATTATGAACACGTGCTTATTCTATTAATATTTAATTTGAAAATATTTAACACGACATAAAAAAAAAAAAAAAAAAAAAAAAACATTGAACGTAACATCAAATGTATAATTTTCAAAATTCTCTCAGAACAATTAAATATGCAATGAAAAAATTGCGAAAATCTCGGGGGATCATTGTTCCCTATTTTCTATTGCAAGTTATCAAAAAAAAAAAAAAAATGTCGCCAAATTATTCGATTCGGACCGCTGCGCGCCAAGAGAACGAATAAAAAAAAACCTGATTCAGGTGATCGAGATTATACGGATGGAAATTACAAGCGCGAAGCAAAATTGGAGTGCGCCTGACGATGTCGAATTATACTCGCAATTCAGGGAGAAAAATCGACATCTGCATATGTCAATCCGTATATCGTGCCACGCGAGGAATATATCAGACTTTAGGATTCGAGTAGGAAAGTAAATGTACTTTCGTTGGTGAAGAATGAGGACTAATCGAATCAGTTTTTACTGCAAATAGTTTACCAATGACGTTTTATATCTCTCTTCATTGTATCTTTGAAGACTGTAAAAATAGAAATAACATCGAACAGATTATCTAACAAAAATAAAATAAGTCTAAAATAAAGACGACGCGTTATGACCAAAAAATTGACGTAATAAATATCGATAATTGTGTAGTATCCGCGCTTCCCATACCCAACAATAAGAAGTCAAATAAGAACACGAAACGTCGCGTATGTAAAGCGGTCGATTGTGGATCCGAGGATCGTGGCTTCGAATTCCCGTGCCTTAATTTTCGTTTAGACTCCTACAATTGTACCGCGTTGCTTGATATCATAATATTGTCACATCGAATATCACACAGTGTATAATGTGCTCAATATCGCGTGTCATTCTGTGCGTAATATTTTCACATAGTATTTCGCACCTACCATAATATTTTCACATCGAATCTCGCATCGTGCCGAGCATCTTCTAGAAATCCTGTACGGTTTTCAAATTTTCCGCATTCTCTCCTACGTACACGCGAGTTAGACCATGCATGCCTCTCAGCTATTTAAATTCCAGAGGAAATTAGAAAGAAACCCAGAACGCATTGTTCGCTGTCCAATTCATAATTTTCCTAAGAAAGCAAGAAAAAAAATTGCAGCGAGCACGTCACGGATTCATGCACGATCTATTCTAGTTTTAGTATTTAGGTTTAGAGTCGCATCGACTTTTTGTTTATTTCGAGATCTAGCGAGACTATTCTATATACGTCTAAAATTCATAGCTATTTACTGCTTCTGTTCTGTCTCTTTCATTCGGTTAGTCGTTTAGTTAATTCTTTGAATAGAGGCGTCTCCTTTTTATATGCACCGCCTTGATAAGGAAAAAGGCAATCACGACGACCGTTTCGAGATAATTGCATTTTTAAATTGAAATGCGTGACGATTTCCTTCGCCCATTAAACGCTATACGCGTGTTGAATTTGTTTTTTACTTCATTGTTCATTAAGGAACATTCGCAAACTCGAAAATTGGGAACCGTTTATAATATTATGTGCAACTAATCTATCCGTAACGCGAAACTATTTCCTGTCGATGCTATAATAGTCTCAAGAGTGCGAAATCAACTCTTGAAGCAATAGACATTTTTTGCAGCATTTATTTTTTAAATTTGAAATTATTATTTTATTATGCATTTCGATTCCAACCGAAGTTACGGACGTTTACATCATAATCCCAAATTGAAACGTAACGAGTAACATGTTCGTTACATCGGCAACGTTAATCAATCTAAATTTTAAGGAAAAACCTTTCGGGTAATGAAATTTCAAAATGACCAATTACCGATTGGTAATTAATTGCTGTCGTAAATGTAACTGTCGATAAACTATTTCCTCGGGAATATTAATATTAATCAAACGACACGATTATGTAAACTTGTTCATCGAGCAAACGAAGAGGCAGATTATGTAGCATAAACGTTTTTATATTATAAAACTCTATTTCGTTCAAGGGGTGATTTCATCCCCTACTTCGAAACCATATTATATAACATCAAGGAAAAATGGATTTGTGTTACGCATGAAGTAATTCACTTGCGCACAGTGTGTTCAAAATATTCTGAATTTTCGGGGATACGTGACGCTTCCTTGTAAACCAGACACGTGTGATAATTACTATAGTATTCGTTAACGCAAATTTTGGGATTTCGACTCAGTCGTAATGTAACTTCATATTATTGTGCTCTGCCGCGAGAATTTCATTTCTCACACTAACGAGAGCGACAGAGCACACGAATAAATTCCGCGTTTGACGAGTAACGCAGTTTCCTCGCGTTTTTCGCGCGACACCTCGTACATGGCAGCGAATGAGTCAACAGATTACCGTCGTATAAATTTTATTTCTTTATCTATATCTAGAGTAACGCGAGTTTTCACGAACGTCCATGATCCATTGATAATAAAATGGTACAAATAGTACGATAGTTGTTGTTGTAAGGAAAGTTGACGAACAACGCAGTGGTCTGGTTCCGCTCTAAATCCAACAAAGTCGGCCGCACGTGGAGGCTCGTGGAATAACATGATCTAGATTCTCCACCCCGTACGTAAGTCGGCTGGTCAGTTTTCGTTGGTGCGGGAAGAGTTTGTTTCAACGACATCGGGAATAGTAGCACTCGCGGGAGAAAAGTAGACATGTAAGAAGAAGGGGTCAGCCGAGAAAACGTTTGAAGAAGGGTCAGAGCTGATCGGCAGCAATACTCTCTTGCCAATGATGGCCTCGGTGGTCAGATCCCCGTGGGAGACGTGGGATAGCACGTTATTCGCTCGCGACTCCTAACACCCGAGGACACGACTCTCGACCCTTGACCCACGGCCGCGCATCTCTCCCTCTGCTTTTCTTATTTCATCTCTCTCGCTTTCCCATCCCCTACCCGTCTTGCCCTTCTCACAACTTTAACCTCGTCCCCTTCTGTCTCTGTCTATCACAGCGGTGCACAACCTACCAAACTGCTTTCCACTGGGCTAAATAAATAAAACAACTCCTCGAGTCATATTTGCTTAACCTTTATTTACTCACTCAAGTCACGTTCACTTAACGTTACTTCGGATTCTATTCCTGGTTATGACAAAATTATGAAACCTTTTATTTTGTTCGATACATATTCACGCGTTGACATGTCAAAACATAATTTGCAATTTTTCACAAGCTTCTTCCTTGATCATTTTAATTCGTTCACGTTATTTTAGGCTCGATGAACTGAACGTCTCACTGGTCGAAGTTTGCGCACCCCTGGTCTACGATTTTCTCTTTTTCCGGGCGTTTTCCTCGCTCCTTTTTCACCCAACCGACTCTTACTGTTTCCCTTCATCATGCTGTCTCTTTTTCCCCGGTTATACGACTATCCGCGGATGGCCATAAACGTTCCATCCCTTTTCCCTCGTTGCTCCCGGAGTACTCTCTTAGCTTCCAGCGACAATTATTGCCACGAGTGGCGGTTAAAATAACTGACGATTCCTGCTGAGCACGTGCTCCTTGATGCCTGACGTAACCGCCGCGAGAGAACGGATACGACGACCCGTTTTCTTTATATCGCGAGCGATTACTCGTTACCCGGGCCTTCCATCGAGTTTTCGACTTTTCTTACTCGTGCCCTCTGGGCTGCTCGAGCTTCTGGGAACGGAGAACTTTTCACGGAGTGGGACTCCGTTGCTTTAGTGCTGGCAATTCTGACATAATTAAGAACGTGTCGAATAGAAAGCCTCGATACAACCGCTAATAAATGAAATAGGAGAAGCGGGCGGCCATATCGTTTATTCGGTTAAAGTATAGCCGAAGAGTAACGAGTGCGCCGAGTCCATCACTCGGTCTCGCTGAAAACAAACGTTACTTATCCAGGGAGGCGCGCAATGAAAACCAAGCCGAAATTGGACCGAACGAAATATTGGTGTTAATCTATCACGATTCATTAACCTGCCGCGTAACATTACCGAATGGTCAATAGCGTCGGGTGCCGGCAGCAATTAACTTCCACGCATTGATGGAGAGGGAACGGTTCCGTGGTTATTTTAGCAAATACTTCTTCGTGGTCGGTGCGCCGCGAGATGATTCTGCCGTTTGGAAACGCATTAAGATCAGGGGAAACGATGCGGGAGAAAGGTGGAGGGACGTTTCGTCGAACACATTGAATAAATATTACCGCGAACGGGTGTCGTTGAAAAATATTATGAAACTCCGCGGGTGGAAGGAAAGCGTGCGTCGACTGGTTCCGCCGATTGCGAGAATTGATTCCAACGAGTTTTCATCCCTGGGACACACGGTTTGCCGAGAAAATACAGAGGCTAATGATTATAACGACTTGCCATTGGAAAGTCACATGTTTCGCTTTGCCTCGTAATCGTGTTAACGATGTCGATTGCATTATCCACGATTGCGACGTTCCTTTCGTTTTTCTTTTCCTTCGATCACGTTTCGAATTTGAATTTGAATTTGTCTGACTGTTTCGTTAACTTAGGACTTGTCCTTAAAATGTATGTCTATCAGGATTGTGTTGACAGGGGCATTTTGTTACTACGTAAATTATTTAAAAAGACTCGTCCTTCTCGATTAAAACCAAAAAGAAAAAACATTGGGAGAATGTATATTTTAAGGATGTTCATTTCATTTTTAACAAACATCATACGTCAGCAATTGTATGTACAAAGTAAAACCAACGTTTATCTAATCACCAACTCCCGCGGTTGTTCATTCCGAGCAGCTTGAAATATAATTTTGCTGTGTTCCAATTCAGCAAAAGCAGAAAAAAATTCTCCAAGAGTTTCCTATCTCTTATCACGTCAATCACTTTCTCTGTAAACGCTCAGGCATATTGTAACGCATGTGCTCTTTTTGTCTCGCGTTCCATATCTAGCGCGGTTCAAGTGAGGTAAACGAGAAATCTCTTCGATACCGCGAATACTCTTCCATCCATTAAAGACTCCTTGGTGTAATGTTGCTTTTACCGTAGTTACATTTTTATAACGTACTCTCGTTCGTTACGCTCATGGAATATCTAAAATAACCAAGAAATAGGAAATACTTGGTTACTGATTTGTTTTCAAACGACGTGCATAAGTGGAACAGTGGCTATGTTAATAATAGATTGTAAACAATGGAGCCGAGATCATTGAACCCTTTGTAGTAAATTGCAAATTGTATCTTGGAAAATCAACAACAAGAGATTCTTGCAAGAATTTCGCCTCTATTATTTTCCTCGACGAAAGTACCGTATATTGAAAATTTATGTGAACCGTGTATTGAAACTTTGTGTTGAATAATTGAATCTACCCTCGTAACAAGTATTGTGTGATGGAATAGACTCGCGAGAATTATAATTGTAACGCAGAACTGATAACGTAGATTTATGATACCGTACTGGTCGCATTTTACTCGTAGTATTCTGAATATTCTAAAAGCGTTCTGTCGGGAATCGTAATTACGAACTTACATTGCCCGTTTAAGATTTCTCATGTGTAACTCTAAATGGTTGTAGAATTTTAATGATACAGATTTATAATGAACATTATAAATGATGTTTGCTCAAAGTAACAAATACAATATGTGTATACAATAAACAGTGTAATGATTGTAAGCAAATCGAAAGAAGATTCGTTTAATAATAAGAACAAGCATGCTTCAAGTAAACGCGAATGGGTATCAGGGGCGTAAAAATTCGTATTCCCTTTGTGCGTGCGTCGTAAATAAATTTTACAGAAACGTCAGCCGGGGAGAAAAACTTTACGCTCATACGTGAAATAAAACTCGGGCCGGTTGAAATATCTGTTCCACGGTGCAGGTAAAGCAATTTGTTTTTCGTCGAATTTCCGCTGTCAAGATTGATTCCCCGACGGACCATGTCCGTCGAGCGAACGTCCTCCGGAGAGTAAACGGACATTCCAGTAATTTCAATGACCATCCGTCGTATTCAAACACTAATTTGAGTCGTACGAAGAATTTTATTTTCCCTCGGGCGCGTCCGACTGTCCTTCTTCATTTTTAGGGAACCGGACAACCTAATATCTCCGTATATGCCGCACTGATGTTTCTGCACAGAACGTTCGCGAGAATGACGAAAAAGAGATGCATAATTGAAGGGAGGTATTCCAGCGTGTGACATACGATTTTTATTAATCTTCATTTTGGGATTTATTTGAACGAAAACTGTGAAACCTTTTGTAACAACAAATGACTTGAAGTTTGATTATCAATTTCTGTGTTGTTTACTTACCTATTGATCGAAAATATGAAGATTCAACGTTTTAATAAATTATTATAATTTCAAGAATTCAGATATGAAATTATGCTTGTTACGAATATGTATATAAAAAATCAATTTTCTCGAAGATTCACACTGACGATTCGATCTTGTTTGGCAATTAGAAGACTATCGAGCGAGAGATCATCGGAAACGATCGTTATTCCTGAGATAATACGAAATTCGTTTGTAATCACTAGGAAATCTACGCCTCGTTTGCTTCGATGCTTTATAAACACGATATTTACGGTGATTACATTTTCAACATTCTTTACGCGTACTTATTCCCATTGATAGCATGGCAATAAAAATTCTTGGAAAATTTTAATTAACGTCACCTGCAGCGGTTTCTCCAAATAGGGGAACGTAATTTTGCGATAAAGTTTGAATGGATCATTTTTCACGACTCCGTTTAATATTGGCGAGTTTATAACTCGTTCATAACGTCGAATAATTTCTGGCTCATGGTATTTATTTACTTTCTAATGCACCATCGCGAAATAAACGACCGTATACGCTCGTTTCATAATTTCGTTTCTTTGGAAACGGCCTGTCGAACTGTCCTGGCAAACGCGGATATTAAAAACTGTAAAAAAGCATGCTCGATAGTGAACGCGAAAAACTCATTAAAATTGTTGTCGGCCGATTAAACAAAATGATAAGTGGCCGTGACGGCACGAAATCAGTTTTAATTCATTTATTTTAATTAGAACCCGCTTGTAATACTATCCGTATCGATAACCATTATTGAAAGACACATTCATTTTCACCGGTTACACTTAATAGAAACCCCCGGTATTAATTTCAGGAATTAATTTCTCGTCCGGGGGGTTGAATTGTATATTTCACGCAAATACGAGCTGCATGAATATTCAATGAAAAAGACACCGTTTCGCTGATGAATTGCTTCGCGAAGTTTCCGCGTCGATTTTTCGAATCACACGCGAAAACGTTTCGTCGTTTCGTAATTATAGTGAACTTATCGTCTTTAATTGATCGTTGCGACGAAATAATGTGGAAGTATTGTATATGTATATTATACCATTAGTTTATTAACCTTCATTTCTTCTGTTATTTGTGAAAAAATAATGTTACAAATTGTTTTTACGAGTCGAATGCAACATCATTTCGTAGCATCGCGTAGATTACGTAACACCCGGCGCCAGCGGCCGTCGTATTTAAATATTTGCTGATAACTGCACTGTCTTTCCTACGCGTTGCACAAGCTTAAAGGGATTAAATCGTGAGCCGTAGAGTTGGATAGATCGTCCCGTACACCGTTGCATTTCCCTTGTAAATTTTCGGATACGTGAAAATGTATGAGAGGAAAAACAAAGTCTGGCCGCTGTGACGTGTCTACGCGTGTATCCATGCATCAAGGGGTAGGCAGGGGGTGGATCGGGAGCAAGAAAAGTAGTGGTTTACAAATACGTCTAGAATATTCAATGCGAGTGCATACACCAGCTCCCCGAACGTAAGAATTTTTCGCATTTGTCACCGTACGCAAATGGTCATGTGTTGCAGGGTAACGTTAACAGTTTGGTTTACTACATAGGAGATGCATTTTATACTCTATACTCCTCTACTCTGTACTGCTTCCTTTTGCCAGAGAACAAAAACATACAAAATTACATAACAGAAGAGACCAAAAGATCTCGAATGACGTATCACGCATAGCTGATAGATAGTTTTTACAAGAGATATTCACGCGAATACCCCTCGTTCCGTTCTTATGCTAACGAGTTCCACCCCGTCACTCTAGATGTTTGGCACAACTCGCGTCCGCTTTCCGTCCGCAAAACGTCACAATGCATCCTCGACGACGACTTCTCAGCCAGCAGACATCCAAGTAACCGGACGGCAAACGTTCGAACAAAAGCCAGCACCTCACCGAAATTGTAATCCATTCCATTTGCCGTGACATTGTCTTCGAATTTATCAAAATCACGCGGACAGAGGCGAGCGACGAAAACGGAACGCTTTAGCGGCGTCCAGATCCGTGTCGCGCGGCGGTCGAGGGCGCGCCTAAACCGCAGAAAAAGATTCATTAATCAAGGAAACAATTACAACCTCGCGCCGGTACCCATTGTGCGGAATTAATAATGTGCCCGGGGTAACGCGTCCAGGAAAAACTGGCTGTTCCGCTGGGAAGCGCTGGGAGTCATCGCGAGCGCATTAACGCGGAACGCTAGGGCTGCATTAACATTTTTCCTCGTCGTCGCTCGAGCCCTGACGAACAAACGTCGAGACGGTCTTAATTGCGAGAAACCGTGCGTCATTGGCGGATGGGAAGAATACATTTTACAGAGACAATTTCATATCGGTAGATCTTGCAGTATTCTTCCCTCGAAAGAAAGTAAAAAGTAAAATTCGTAAAGTTTATATTGGATTAGTTGACTTAAATATTGCATTTAATCTTCGATAACAAAAATGGGATCCGAGCCTTCGAAGTGTTAACAAAAATACGTCATTTAAATGAAAGCTATATAATTTAATTTTTGTTGCTTTCACCCATAATCCAACAGTTTACAAGTCTGAACAAAACTTCCACTGTCGTAACTCTTTCGTTTCACTTGTACTTTCGATATAAACAACCATATCAAAAAGCAACAAAAAATACTCTTGGCCACTAGGTGCTCTTAGAATGTCTCATGCTAACGATTCTGCGTCAGTTTCGAGGATCGTTCGAGAATCGAGAAACGACGGAGTAATCTCACTGCGGGTGACCCGAGTTCTTTAGGACGTCACGAGGGAAGACAGACTTCTCCGCTCGAAGATGGTACCTTTACGAGTCTCCCAGCTTCTTCTTGTCCGTTACTCCCAGCATCTACGGCTTCCTCGGATACGCTGGATAATCGCATTAACAATTACGTGCCGGTTCTACTGCGAGTTATCTAAATTGATTGCAAGTGTAATTGCATTCGCCCCGGAGGTTCCGCCGCGTGAAATTAAAGCACGGGTTTATCGCACGCGTTCGCCCTCTCTGATATTTATACCGCTGCGTTTCGGGATTTCGCGAGATTTGTAACTTCACCTGACGCCTCTTCCGCGTTTTGAACTGGACGATTAAAGGATCGACTTCATTTTACTTTCAAACGATCATCTAAAATTACGATGGTTAAATTGTTCTATAGTTCGATCCGTGTCTGACGAATAAAATCGCGATCGAAAATTGTTCGAAGCAATTGGATAATACTTGGAAGACAACTATTGGTCGCCGTTCAGAAACTGTTTAAACAATGGAAACAGTAGAGAGAAGAAATTGCCAAGTAGTCTGCCACGATGCATTAAGAAACGTGGATAAGAGAACGTTGGAGAGAAAATACCTGCAATTAGAGGTAATGGCCCGTGTCCCACCTAAGCTTATGTAATTGTAATTGCTAATTACAGCAATCCCATACTTATCTCTTTTGCGATAAATCTTTTCGTAATACGCCTGTTCATCGTACTTTCCAACTTTTGCAATTAATTGTTATCAGATTTGTTTGTCTCTTACACAAGTCTCTTAATACCGAAGCTGATTTATCAGGTAGAAGAATTGCATGAATATACAAAATGAATACGAAGTCAATGATAGAAACGTGAAATGAGAAATACTGCGAAGAACCTAGAAATGCTTACAAGCTTCGTATAATTTTGTATGACCACGTAAATGGTTACGATTCATTTCCAATCTATCCAATATATTATATTTAATTAGTACATTTACTAGTTCGAGGAATTTGTCGTTAAAACGTCCCCTTGAATCTGTTACGCATTGTTCGCCACCGTCTGCTTCGCGCGGGATCGTCCGAAACGGAAAACCCGCGACAGCAATCCAGCCCCGACACAACCAAACCCGAACCAATCCAACGTTCCTTCGCGTTTCCAATTTCAAGTGACTCCGCTTACCCGTGGAATCAGTTCCCGTTCGAGTGCATGCATTATGAATAAAGAGAAGCGACTCTTTGAAAAGAGAAACTACACACGGCCAAAGAAGGAGAAGGATAGCTGAACAAGGGCGAGAGATAAGGACTAACGGGAGGAGAAAACCCAGAGAGATAAGGAAGCCAACGGCTAGATAACACGTAAGATATTCCACGCGAGGTACGAGCCTGAGCGTGTTCCTTATCCACCTCGCAGCGGGATGAGAAAGAAATCTTTAAAGCGCACTTTGATTCATAGGTGGCCGCCTAGGTACCGAGGGACAGAACGTGACCCAGCATTAAGTGCTCTATAAAATATTGCGCTCGTGTAAATATCCTCGTAAAATTCAGTCGGCACCGTAGCCTAGACAGCGTCACGGCAACGCCCGCGCCCGACGTACCCACGCCAACCGTCGCGCGTCACACAGACGGTGTAACAGCGTCGCGGCGCGTTACGTCCGCGGTATCGTTGATACCAACCCCTGATGCAAACCCGGGGGTTCGATATCCCTGCCGCCTTCCTTCCCCTAGAGTGTGTAAACACTGTTCTTTCCGTTACGGCTGGGCTACCAGATTTTATCTTCCGCTTCGCTTCTTTCGCTGCTCGCGTTACGCGACCGCCCGCTCGGCATTGTTCCGAGCCACTCGATCACTCGGTCGATTCGCGACGACTCCCAGCTCGGCCCGAAACAAAAGGGACTTTCAACTTTGTTGGCTCGACAAAATCGAATTTTTCTTGCTACCGCTTCGCCCGCTGGAATCGTTATTATTTGGATATCCGTGGAACTGCTTTGGTCTCTTGAGACGTTGTATTCGGAAAGTTTAAGTTTTCGATATTTCGTATCGTTTCGGTGAAATTGAAAGACGAAAGTTTTCTTGGTTTATCTTGATATCGACGATTACGGTGGCATGATACGTGTCTCTCAGAAATTTCGTAGAATGTACAGAGTAGGAACAATTCGCGATACAGGCACGTTACGATTGTTCCGACGTCGACTTTTAATATTAAACATTCTCATCTGGTCAATTTGGCACGTGTACTTCAAGCTTCTTTTTACGATCACTGAATTATCGATGATGGTTTTACACGAACTACAATAGTAATTATAATTTTCTCCGGCTGAACAAGCCAATATACAAAATCAGGGTTTCTGTAATTCGTGCATCTTTCGACGTTCTTTCAACAGTAGTTTGGTAGTTCGTTTAGAAAATATTTATAAATAGAGAAGGTAGTTTACATTATAGACAATATTTTATAGTTATATTTATAAACGTGTGATGTATGGTCATTGGCACCACGGCATGTTTCCATTGTAGTGGTTTGGGGTGGTATGTTGTTAGAGCGTACAACGTCCATCAACATGAGATATGGGAGAGTGCAGAGGACTAATTTATATGACAATTCCGAGAAAACCCGCAGACCGTACGTGCCGTTCAATAGTAAACTCATTAGGCACAACGCGTCTTTCCAGTTATTGACGAAATCCAGGAAGCAACGTATTGCGAACGCGTGCAATTTCATTGGTCGTTAAACCGTTGGCAGTTCGACTCTCACTCATTCGTCGTATTAACAATTGTCTGAGATCGATGAGACATATTTTGAACTTTACCCCCTAGATTTTTTACAATAATCTCCATACAAAGATTCAACCTCTTCCGCCTTTTCTCTCATCCTGGCTAAACAATAACAAACGTTCAGAAAAATCAGAGGAGCAAGCAAAAGTGAAACAGCACGGAAACAAGCCCAGATTCCATTTCTCTATCTCGTTCCTGCTGCGTCCGTTGTCGTTACGAATTCAACGTCGAACCACGACATACCCGGTCTTGAATAATACGCGAAGGCCGGATATCATGGGTATCAAAATGCATCACGTGTCAAAGGAGCTACGGTAGCGTCTCGTCCAGCGCAAATTACTTAAACAAACCCTTTAGATTCCGCTGTATAATCCGCTGCTAGAAATAAATTATTGTAGGACTGTAAACGCGACAAGTGAAATATAAATATTTATGCTACATCGCCGACACAAAAAGGTGGACGGTTGTTTTTCGTTCGGCCGTAGAAGGGCACGACACCCGGCGCCGACGAAATAAATTTTTACCGGGTTCCAGCGTACTTCAACATCGCCGCGAGCGTAACTGCTCGAGTTTCGAACTTTCGACTGCTCGAGCTGCGCGCGAATTTGTAGTTGGTAACGTTGAACGCGATGCTGCATACCTCACGGGATCTTCGGGGTCAATCAAAAAGTTCCCGGATTCATTGAAATTTTCATTACAAACTTTTGACAAGAACGGTTGGCGCACCCCGCCCCTCCCCCTCTCCCCCCTTCGAGCGAGATGTGCATAAGGAACGTTTTTTAATACCTGCTGTTACGGGTCGAGCCTATTGTCTTCGACGAAGCGAGTGAGTCCATCTTCTTGCGTTTTGAGATGTGTAAGCGTTGGACTTAAGGGATACGTGTTATTAGACTGGGGATGTTTATGCAAATTCCTTTTTTTAATGTACACAAACGAAGAACAGGATCTTAAATTGAAGTATGTTTCGTTTAGAGATATTGTAACATGTATCTTATACGTTGTATTTTATTAAATGACAACTCTATTAATACTATAATAATCAATATTTGAATTTGTTTTCATCTAATTTTTGTAAAATATAACGACTTTCATCTTACCCTACGAAAACAGCAAACTTTTAGTTGTACACTCCCATGATTCTGCATGTGAATGCACATTTACATAATATAACGTGACCGATAAAGTTGCGTCGAATCGTACGAAAAGTTTCAGCGGTAAAAATTGCCTTTGAATATGTGCGCGTCCGCGTTAATTCCAAAGTTGCTGTAAAAAAAAAAATATTAGAAGCTTGTGGTGTTCACGAATAAAAAATATGGCACTCGTTCAAACTGTGTATGTTTCGCAGCGTGTGTGCGCGATGTTTATACGAGTGAAGAATAATTGGAGAAATATAATTAGGTTATGTTACTCAGAGAAATATTGACTCGGCTCTAATGTACTTGTTATCAAATTTCAAGCCGTCGGGATTGTTTTGAATCGAATTGTGTTGTATTGTAAGATAATTTTTAGAAAAATATCTGCAAATTAAACAAAATAAAGTCGTTACTCACGTCTAAGGAATTTAATACGAATTAATGTATGTATAGTTTATTTGCAACATTTTTTTCTCCGACGCGGTTGCGAGGTTTTAGTCTGCGGAGAATATTGGAAATGATTTTTGAAGTTGAAAGAGTTTTTAATGGTTTCGATCTTTCACACGAACTGTCATGTACCGCTGCCCGGCACTCACATAAATGACATTTGATGTTTCAGAAAACGTTTCCCGTACATTTTTTCCTCTTACATTCGAATCGCGTTTAATCCCAAAAAAATTTATCTTCTTTCAAAATAGCTTAAAATATCGTCACGAAAAAGTTATCTTTTTTTCCCATTTTTGGCCATTTGAATCATACTAGTCTATCACGTTACTCTTTAGATTATGTAACGAAAATAAATTTTCATTTTTCCTCCGTGAATACAGTAAAAAATATTTACTAAACTATTAAAGCAGTATATACGTATATTTTCTCTTTGGTGTAAAAGAAATTTTTGCTGAATATTGTAATATGTGATCGTCTGTTCTGAGATTAATAACGAAAAAATAGATACAAGGACAATTGAAGTAAAAATGATAAAATATTCGATAGAAAATGTATTGTTTTGGATAGTTACAGATTGATAGAGAGTGTCATAGTGATGTTTGATAGAAAATTCAAACAATATATTTGAAACGGCGTCTAGCATATTATACAGACCTTAGCAAAAAAAAAAAAGTGACGGTTTCCACGAAACTATAAAATTGTATTGTTTGAGTGGGCACGGAACCGAATGAAATTCTTCGAATAATAGTAGAAGCAGTGTAACAATAAAATTTCATTAAAAGGATTCCTTTTACATATTTAAAATTTTTCGAAATTTCATTCCGACGCAGAGGTACAATAGGTGGCGCACGAGTGCCTTCACACGTGGCCCAGCGAATTTTCACAGAAAATTCAATACCGAAACGGTAGGAGGAGTGTATTCAGACCAACATCGAAAAGTGATTCAAGCTTACTAACAATATTTCTAGTAAAAAAATCTGAAATCGTTTTTAAAATATTTATTTGATCAGCAAGGGAAACTTATCATAGCGTTGATTTATGTTTCTTCCAATTTTAATTTTCATAATTCTATTTAATTAAATACGTCTAAACGTGCCTCAAATTCAAGAATCAATACTTTCTAATGAATAAACCTTGTCTTACGTCTGATAAACACTGGTCCACATAATTTTACCCTCGAAAGTTTCTTCGTTGATATCTTTAAATAAAATTCCCCGGAGACTAAGCGTTGCGAAGTAAGTCGTCCAGAACTTTCGAGTATCGAACGAAAAAGACTCGAACGGTTCTTCCAACGGAATCTCCGCGATAAAAAATTTTACCTAACCGCTGGTACTCTCGAGGGTCTTTCCTGTTTTTTGTTACATCGTATCGCGGCGAACCAGTCGTTCGACGGAGCAAATTTGAATTCAACACGCTAACGTTTTTCTTTAAAAACGGTGAAAAAGTTCCTTCCGCCTCTCAACCCACTCGACGAATCAGTTTCTTTTCGTAGCACCGAGTGGCCGAGTATTTTATTGAACGCGCCTTTATTTCGCTGGTCGTTCGTGATATATGTTCGATGACATTACTGTCGTTTCGGTTAGCAGTTTCAGAGTTGTGTATCAACTCTGATACACAGGGTTAAGAATTTCAATGAAACATTTGTTCGTGCACGAGAAGAAGTCCATTTAATTTCAAAACTATAGTACGCACCAAACTTTGAAACAATATTATATTTGTTCAGAAATCTGAAACATCCGATTTTACAATCGCCAATATACTGTTGCGCCAAATGCAAATGCTGGCATGCGACCTGTAATTTCTACCACGTAGTTGATTTATCCACAATATGTTTGAAAATACCATGCTGCATTCAACTTTGCAGCAAATCAATTTATCGCTTCTACTTGATTAAACAATTTATCGACCAATTTCATCGTGCATCCGATTTACACACGATTTAGATAATTTAACTTGATTCGTTGCGATTGTGTATACCGTGGGACACGTGGTTCAATATAGAACGCCAGGGAATATTCGATTTCGCGAAATACTGCTATCTAGACACGACAGACAATTGTCCACACAGATGAATTTGTTCTACGTCACATCTTCTCTTTCAACCGACGAAATCCCATTTTTCCGAATAGTATGGATACTGTATAATTTACGAAATCCTTCTGGTTCCATGTGATTGAATAATGAAAGTTCATTTTTAAATTCAAAACGCTTGCCGACGTAATTCATCGAGCATTCCTGGCAGAATATATCCGCTGTACATAATTTTATCAGCGATTAATCGAAAGTATTGGCGTTGCATTATGTGCGGGCTCGTTCATTAACAATTACGACGCGCCGCGAGTATATTTCCATTGATTGGAAATCACGTTTTTCCTGTGAGTAATTTCGAAAAGCAGTTGCTCAACGAACGAGTGGAAAGTAAATTATTCGCGGGATTTTCGCCAACTAAATTACACACTCGGTTAAAATGCAAGTGATTTAATTTAGCCGGAAAACACGCGTTTGTTTGAACATTGATTGCAGTTTCTTTTATCGCGAATCACACCAATCGTTCAACTCCCATTAACTTCATATACACGGTGGTCCACGCGACACGTCAACGGCTACTTCGTTGAAAATTAACAGAGAACATAAATTTATTAATTCTTGAATTAGTATAATATGATGCGATAAGAGTGAACCACGTGTCGATAAATATTTAAAACGTTGCTTTCGAGTAGTATAGTGTTTGAGGAAACCAAAATTTCACCAAAGTATTCCTCGTAGCTCTCGGTCAAGGGAAAAAGCGAAAACCAACGATTATCGCGGCGAATACTTTAATCCATAACCCTGAACATTAGTTATGTGCGCGGTTATCTTACTTCTCTACGACTTGGAGTAATGTTATCTCTGGTGCTTTTTTGCAAGGGACGTTCCGCCCCAGGAATTCAGTTTTTAATCCCTTACGTCCTTTAAATTTCCTGATGTTTTGGGTCTTTTAGCGTGGTGCAGCATTATTCAGTTTTTCAATCGTGAAACTATACACGAGTTGTTACAAGAATAATTATATCTTACATGTAATAAAACGCATTTCTATAATTTATGGACAAAGAATATTACTAACAATTTAGCACTAATGCAATGTAGAGAATCAGAAGAAAATTTAAAGTCGTAACATTTGTTACGGACCACAAAATTATATCCAATTTTTAAATAGACCTATGCTTGATAACTTGTAATGTGTTACTAAAAAATGCAACTGTTATTGATTATGCTCCATTAGGAATGATACTTAATCCATAAAAATATGTTTGCGGGTAAATTATTGCCAAATTGGTAACAATCGTCAGAAAAACAGGGAAAATTTAATTGAAAGGAAGTGAAAATCTGGAGTAGAGGAATTTTCTGTGCAACCCTGTATCAACGTAGATAAAGCAACTGGGGTTTGCGGTAGTAAAGCTTTTCAACGATGCTTGCTTTGCTGATAACATTCGTTTAAGAAGTCCACTGTCCCTGAAAATTAGACTTTTTGGGGGGACTCTTTACGCGCATAGTTAATTACCATCGGCTCTGTGGGAAAGTTTTGTCGCGTCTCTTTGGGCGACATCTCCTTTGTCCCTAATAAATAGTCCGGCAGCTTGAACTAAATAAAAATGGTTTTTCTTTTTCTTTTTCAGTTTGATACTTTTTGTACGGTATCGTTCGATTATATTTCGCTTTCCAATGATACTCTCATTTCTTAGACGCGACTTACATACCGCACTAGCACAGTTCGAAACGAAATAACTCGCGTTTATCACATCGAATGGCACTTTACTTTATGAGATCGCGTTTATCAGGCAGAACTCCGCGGTTTATGCACGAGAGGAAAAATAGAATTGAATAGTAAGCAGCGGTGCTTCAAGCTTTTCAATGGAATGAAACAGACTTTAATAGAGGAGCCCGGTAGGGGGTCGGAGTTATCTGGAACGAAAGCATGCTTACGTACTGTGGGAAATACACGAACAGAAATATTTTCCACGTGATTATCATACTGCGGTGCATACCTACAACGTGAACATTAAATATTGTACACTGATATCATACTTGGTTGTTTGACATCCGCGAACCGGGTTAATCTATCATTTCTCGTAATTTTTATTAAAATTCGTAATCGATACGCGATGTACAACTCCTTTCACCAACAGTTATTTCAGCAAGACTTTGATTGCTTGTAAATTCAACAACAACCCCTATTTTATTGCACCAAAAACTAAGACTCTAAGTGTTCCACTGGTTCCAACATTAAAAATCCTCTCGTACTCGAACCAATCATCCTTCTCGTTATTCCTTGCTCGATCCTTATCCTTCGAGTGAAATCACCGTCCCCTAGATGTAGCCTCAGGGAACGTTAAACGCATTAAGGAGTCCAGGGAGCGTCTGTCAGTCCCAGACGGGCGCGCCATCACCTGCCGTTACAGGTGTTCGGGGATCTCGAGCCACGGTGTTTGTCCAGTAATAAACTAATTCCTAAGGCGCGCGCGCCATCGCGAACCTCGTCCAGACTCAATTTCCCCTGAAACAGACTGTAATATAAAATTACCGCTTAATTGTTCCAGTGACGGGGCTCGAGCCAGACTTCGTTTACCCGTTGGAGAACGTAACGATCCCGCAGGGTCGAGACGCTACCTTCACCTGCGTGGTGAGCAACCTCGGTGGAAACCGGGTGAGTCCTTCCTCCTCCGCGAGCGGAGATCACTCAGGCAGCGCCAAGGCCCGGGTAACTATTTTACCATTAACCTGTGTCCGCCTGTAATGGACTACCTTATCTACTACTACTACCTACTACTGTCATCACTACTACTACTACTACTGCACTACTTATATGCGCGTGTGCCTGCACCTCACAGCACTGCATTTAACTGCACCACTGCCAGCTATGAAAAAGAAAACCACCGCAGCAGCCGCCACCATCATCAACCATATCTCTCTCTCTATCTCTCTCTCTCTCTCTCTCTTTTTTTTTTCTCTAACACTCTGTCTATCTCTTTCTGTACGACACCCATTATCGCCAATCAGCCGATAGAACTCACGCGAACGTGCACAGCCGCGAAGTAATTTCATGTTCGCGGACGAAAGATCTATGGACGAATGTTAAAACACGCTGAGCCGCTAATTTGCTTACCGCAAATTCGCCGTGTACCAAAAGCGCACTTCACACACCGTCCATAGATTCTTTCGTCTGTGATGTTCGCATAGTTCTTTCGGGCTCCTCTCAACTTGTATCCTTTCTCTACGTTCTCCTCTACTTTCGACTTTCTCGCGCGGAAGGCTCCTCGTAACGAGACGAAGAAAAAAAAAGAGAAACAGAAGACAAGAAATGAAAGAACAGCTTGCAGAATAGCTGACGAATAGCTTGCGAGAACGTCATGCATATTGTTTTCCCTCCTGTACGATGACGAACTGTGTCTCGCGACTGTCTCTAGGCGTAGTAGAGCGTTAGGTTCGTTCGCTTCCGAGCGTGCTTTTCGCGCTCGCGGGTCTACAGAGTGTTTCGGATGCGACGAACGACAGGATTAGTCGAGGATCGTGGTTTTTCGTGTGTTCGCGATGAGCGAGTTTGATATTCTTTGCGGATTTTACTTTGGCGCTTTGTTAGGTTGGCTATGATGACAGATAGGGTAATCGAATATGTTTTGCATTGATTTGGCCGTATGTGATTGGATTATAATACAGAACTACTACCCTTTACTCTGTTCATGAATTGAAAATATTTAGTAACTAACTTATGGTAACTAACAGCACAATCAAATAAATTTATAATTAATGAAACAAGATAATTAAAAGAGTACGAATCGCACTGTTAATAAAGATAGAATGTCGAATATAGATAACGAAGACAAAGTCGAACAATAAATAAAAATGTTCAATAGTATGTTAATTTTCACGTACCTCACGTCTGTCGAGTTTCTTTAAACAACGTTTCATATATCTTCAATAGTATGTTAAACCATGTAACTGGTTCAAACATTTAACCAACCTACTGGCTACTCGGGCAGAATCCTCTTAACATGTATAATTCCTTTCGTATTTAAATATTTTAATTTACAATCGTTTCGTCTGAAGAACACTTCAATTCTCCATCGAATCATGAAAGCTTTTTTTCCATTAAATACGTAATTATAAAACAGCAGTCTTCGAATGGTTCAATTATCTGTAAGAAAAAACTGTTCGCCATCAACATGGAATATGTTTTAATAATAGCTATTATAATTCAATGATAATTTTAAAATATGAGTAAATTGATTAGCAGAGTAAAGGGTATTAAATGCTCGGTAACTAGAAGCGAAAAATACGAAGCGTATCAATTTTCTAATCTTCTGCAAACGCGCGTTTAAAATTCTTCTATGCAGTTATGAAACACTCTGTCGTAATAGTATACATTTGTCACATCCATGAATTAGTTAGCATAGAATCACATGTTTTTAGTGACCGCGAGAAGCCGACGCGAACAGGCCTACTAATTGCTGCTGGGTTTAAGTACCAAAGTAGCATGTGCTTCCTGTTAGGCTGTTTCATGGTAATCCCATGCTCTAATTGTCCTAATTAAAAGAAATCTCAAGCTCCGAGTACCCTTTAATTAGCAACGTACCTCATTCTTCTTGCGAAATATTTCTTTCGATGCGAAACTTCTTTTCATACTAAGCATGAAACCTGTTTAATCGTATCGAGTGTCATTCTTGATGGTTCGAAGAATGTTTCGTACTTCCTATCTAGACGACGTCTAATATTCACGAACACTATCGACAGCATGTAACGAGATAAACGCGCATAAAGAATGGCGTTATTATTGAAACAGCCTAAGTTACATTTGACATAGCGGTAGCTTGGAAAGTAGATTATGTGGAATCGAAGCGGTGGCTATTAAAGAGTTAGATGTAAGCAGAATGATGAATCAGTAACAGTAAGATCGAATAATTAGAATAGCTTAAATGCCTTTCCAGAAATATCAACTATACATCACTTAGATAAGTTTGTGCCCTTTTTATTTTTTATTTTAATACAACTTTCCAATCGCACATGCATTGCGATTGTCCAGGGATCTTTCAAAAGAATCGTCTTTATGACATAAATATTGTTTTCGACGTTCAAATCGAGCTTCGTAGCTCAAAGATCCCTCTTAGACTTTGCATGCGTCACACTTCATTAATGGGAAATTGTATCGGTTAGATAATCAATTTTGTAATATTATTAACACTTTATCTATCAAGAGTCTTTTTATATATATTTTCTAATTGAAGTATTTACTTATTGGAATTTATTAAGAAATTAATATCATCCTAGATTGATATACATTAATATAGAAATTTCATAAATTCCAGACTGATTCTAAATAGACCAGTTAAAGTGTTAATAAGTAACAAAATTATTAATAAGCGACAAAATGTGACGGTGAGAGTTGTAAAAATACTTCGCAAGGCACCCGTTTAATTTGCGAAGCAGTATATTTAATCATCGTCGGCACTCGCGATACCACGCAGAAATTCGAGAACATTGGCAATTTGTCAACTATGGCGTCCTAGCGGTGTACGCTTAAAAAAAAAAAAAAGCAATACTCCAGAGAAATCAGGACAATGTTCCCACCATACATACCTTCATACATAACCCACTGGTTAGAAATCAAATTCTGTTCGTGTCTCGTACGGTGCTGCTCCGCTGCTCTCTTTTTTTTTTTTCAATAATAATATTCATGTCGAATATGTCATAACGGACAGTTCCTGTGATCAAATTGTCTATAAAAACTTTCACGAATAACGTGAAGTAAGTTGCTTTACAAAAGAAGATTGATACTCGCGCGATATTTTGTTCGTCTTTGCGATGAACATCTTTAAATAATTATAAACTTGCGTAACCTTGCAGAATTATGCAATGAATACTTTAAATAAAATTGAAAATAAATAACTGATCTGCGAGAATAGAAATTATGGCATCGTTAGAGTTGGACATCTTCGCGTTAATTTTTGTATAGATTTTCGATTATTCGGAACAAACAATAACGGTGATTTCATAACTGAATCTAGGGGAAATATATTTGACACTTTTACGATCCCACTTGTTGAATGGATTTCTTACAAGACGAAAGAGTCGACAGGGAGAATATTTCTTTCCAAAGAGATTCCGTCGAAAGTTTGCCTGTAGATTTCAATTAAGCCCCTGAAACCGTAAAGTTTATAACGTAGGGAAGAAACGATTCCTTCGGCCAATGGGCTCCGTGATTCGACTACTTTCTCGCAATAGAGACGAAGAATTTCCTGTTCTGCGTCGTAATCATTAACTCCCCTTCATCATAAAAGGTACACATAAAACAGAACGATTAAACCTTGAGTTTTACAGTGAATATTAATTAACTTCTATTAACACATTCGAAATGAAAAGATTACTAAATGATTATCCTCTGTAGAAGTTTCACAAAATTGTCGTGTTATTTTTTAATGTTATCTTTCTTTCTTTATTATCACTTTCTTCTAAGAAAAAGTATCTCACTCCGGCAAGACTGATTGCCCCTCGCAACACACACGCACGCACACAGTTATCGCGATTTTTTTTATTCCATCTTTCGTTGATCTCGCAGTAAGTTAAGTTCGTACTTGCAATTCCGAAACAGCCCGTGGTTCATTCATATTTATTTTGATTATCCTTTGAAGAGTTCGAGCCGAGTCGGTTGGCTTCATCACCGAATACCGTGGGCAAAAATGAAATTGATACAGGGCCGGGCGAGAGGGGAAGACAGTGATAAAATATGTTCCGAAAGTGCATGCATAATTTCAGTTATCGCGTGTACCTACGGGCGAAAATCACCATTCTTTCTTCTGCGATGCGCGCAAGCGGTAACGCGGCCCTGTCTAACTCGCGATGCGTATTTGACTTGCTGATTCGTATACGACAAATTATCATTTTCATTTTCATTCTCATGATCAAGAGACCCGGTAAAGTCTTGAGCCAAATGTATGCGCATATATACGGGGCGTAAACACGCCGAGTATCTTTGCCCTTTACGAATACGGCGAATGACAAATCGCTCTGACTCGGCCATCTGATGTCTCGCGATTTCGACGTAAAAAGGCGTTAAACAAATAACGACAGGAGGTCCCAGAATTCGATTAATCCATCAAGTACCAAGGTCACATTTAATTGAAACGAAGACAAATATTTGTTTACTGCCATTTAAATTTTATTTAAATTCTAATTTCAATCGTAATGAATTAATTTTAGTTAAAGTTCTGATAAATTTACTTATGAAATCATTAAATAAAACTATATTTCGTTTAATAAATGTCTCGCAAAACAAAATTCGCGTAAAAATATGCCGCAGACGAGAACGATTTATACCTCGTATCGAAATTTGCGCGTATAAATCAAATGTTATTAATTAGAAACTGTCACGAGCAGTCCAGCTTTCCGGTGGCTTGTTAGCGATATAAAAGAGTTAGAACGTTAATAAGCACAATCGATCTCGCGAACGATAACGACCGTGTTAATGCAGATCGGCATTCCCCCAATAACTTTCTAGTTCGATGCAGATGAATTTCTTGTAGATAATTGAGAACGAAGATATTAAAAATGATAGATGTATGCATACGAGCTTCGAATCTTTCTTTTCAAATTGCTCGCGTTTATATGCAACGAAAACTATTAATTTGTCCATGTCCTTTGTGTAACCGTAACATCAAGTTCAAAATTGTGTAATAGAGTGTTCATATTTGTTTTGCGTTGTATTTGAATTTAATTACGCAAGTTGAAAGCTACCTAACTAGGCTTTAATCAATTTATAATAGTGTAGAAGTCTAAACGAAAAATAAGGCACGGGGATTCGAAGCCACGATCCTCGGATCCACAGTCGACCGCTTTACCTACGCGATCAATCCCGTACCCTACGTTTCGTGTTCTTATTTGACTCCTTATTGTTGGGTATGGGTGGCGCGGACACTACAATAGCATCAAAATTTGCCACGGTATTAAATAGCAAATATTTCGTAACTTGATTAACCTCTTCAAGGATACTTGCACATTTCTCTAGAATTAGTTTTTATAGAAAATTTCAAGTATTGCTCGTGATAAATAAATTACTATTATTGAGATAGTCACATCTCGCGTGCAAAGGTTTAAAAATCGTAATCTCTAAACTCGTACGCGTGAATATTCGCAAATAAATTTCCCAACATCAGAAAGTCTCAATATTTGAACCGACTCGATACAGTGTGAACGTTCGAAAGCAAGTGAAAGTTTAAAGAATAACGTGGCAATTTCTCCAAGCAACATTCCTCCAAAGAACTGCGAAATTCCTCGGAGACATTCGAGTTCATCCCGCGTCGAATAGCCCAGGCTGCATTCTTGTTGGCATTTTTCGCGCCCGCGCCTCGGTATAATCCATTACGCGACGTTTTGGAAAGTCCCTTTAAATATTCTTCCCTCGTGGTTTTCTCCATGGGGGCGTGGATCCGGCAGGGACGAGTAACTTAAATAAGCGTACTCGAAAAGCTTAATCTTGCCATTCATGCGCCGATGAATGCCCGCGCAATAAATGCATTCTCCGGCGACATTCCACGGCAGTTAGAGATACAAGTTCCGCGACAGCGATTTCGCTTCTGCAAACTCTTGATCGTCGGTTTTCGTCGCATTGTCGACGATTCTCGGCTAACAATAAGGGCCTTACCATTCGTGTTTCGCTGATAGAGTTGAAAGTGCTTCTTGGAAGCCCGTGTTAATCAAGATGGCATAATTCGAGGAACAGATTGTCGTCTGAAAGAACTTTTCCGTGATGGACAATTACTCTGGCTGAATAAGGACGTCGATACTTTATTTATGTTTGCTGGGACTTGTACGTGTCTTCTAAACTACGGGAAATTAATGTGAACGTAGCGTGGATGTTTTTACTCGACACTTATTTCTGTCTATTATCATTTATTTATAATTTTAATGTACCATAGTGAAAAACATCGTACACTTTCACGATTACAGAAAGTCTAATTTAAATAATCGTATTCGCGTACGTATATTTATACAGGGTGACTAATTTCACAGAGTGCGAATATCCTTCGCTCGAAAACAGAAAAGATGGTAGCGCGGAACGGCAAAATGATAATTGAAAAAGTTCTGTCTGGTTATTACCTCGCTACTTTCGTAAGTGCAACTACGCTTCGTCGAAAATTCATCGCTTATGTGATTCAAAGTAACGCGAAAATTGTTTGAGAAAATTTCGATTGTCCCGATGATTGACTTTTTGGAACGGCAACATCTTTAGAGAGCTCTGGTAGCCGATAAAAATGCGATAACCGCGGTACATGGCTTGTTGGCTTCTTAGAGTTAAGCTTTGACGCTTAAACGCAACAGATGTTACGGGAACGAATGACACCAAACATAGAGCACATTCGGATTCATTGTAATCTTGCGATAGTGTTTCTTTGGAACTAAGAACAAGCAAAATTATTTAATTGTTTCGCAATCTTGCAAGAAATTTCGACATCGGCCAACTAATCGTGTCGCTGGCCCGTTAGAAAAATATTTTATGATATTTCCCCGATCGACATCGATTCATCGCAAATGCACAACGTATGTCGCACAAACCTTTTGTTCACAATGCACAACACACTTGAGACTGTTTGTTCGTGGGATGAGATATCGTGCAAGCTGCATTGGACGAGAGTTAAGTGCACAGTGTTGAGATATGTTATGCGTCGTAAGTAATAGCCAGGTCGACGATTGAGTCGCGTTGAATATATATCATATATTGTTTTAGCGTATCTATGAATTCTCACTTGTGTGAGGCATGCCTTGATGCATGATATGATAATGAGAGAGAACACGAGGTTGCATGAGCATGTTTTTGAATAAGCATTAAACTAGATGGATAAGGGAAGTTGAATTGATCGTTAGAATTTAGAAGAATAAAAGAGACGCTAGATATCGGATACGTATAAAAAAAAAAAAACAGACATGAGACATGAAAATCGTTAGATACCTGATTATATAGAAATTTAGATAAACGATAATAGTAAAAATCGACGATTAATCGTTACTAGAATTTAGGAAAGGGGCTCTAGATACCAGGCGTACATAACGAACGAACGTACCTGTGAATAGTGAATTTAACTTGTGAATTTAATTACGTTACGTAATTGAAACACGTAAATTAATTTGAGTATAAAAACATGTCGTTTAAACAAATAAACGGTTTAACATAACGACAGTGCCCTAAAAATGTACAACTCGATTTGCTTCGAAGAGACTCGAGATAAAATATTAACAAATCCTAATTATTGTACGCGATCGCTTACGTTATTTATAGGAAAGTGAAGATTCGTGTAGAGAATGGTTCTAGCGCGCGTGTAAACGTGATTTTATTTCGTGTTAAATGTGACGATAGAAATTTATTTGTATACTCACATTATTTTAACTTCAATTAGAATTTCATATTTATTCGATCGTTTAATAGTCGTTTCTATGCTTCGGCAACTACTCTTTGTATAAAATATTGAAAACGTACATCGTGCGCCTCGATCCAAATCTACAGGCGCCTGATCATGGATCATATACGTTCGAATATCCCATTGACGTGATATTTCAACGTGCTTGATGCGTATCTCATAAACAATCGTGTTTATATGACGCCACAAAAATAAATCCAACGAATTCGAGCGGAGATAGAGCAGAACAAGCATTAAGTCCCGTACGACCTATCCATTTGCTAGGAAATCGCTCGTTCAGAAAGTGTATAGCTGTTCGGTTAAAATGTAACGGTGCGGTATTACGAATAAATCACGCGCGTTCTATCATGACTTTGCCTATTGTCCAGGACAATTTTTCACGAGATTTGCTGTAAATAAATTTAATTTCATAAATCAGACAATTTTTTAGAAACAGCAAGCATAATATATTTAATATAAACCTTTCGTTTCTGAATCTCAATAATACCATAAAACAGTTAAACGAACTAGAAAAATTAGGTACGTCAGGAGCAAAGATTAGCGTTATTTGCCGCGAAACAGCTCGTTTAATTCGCGACACAGATTACGTCGAAAGTCGGCTAGATTAAGTTAAACCTTCCCCTGAACGAACGTGTGGAAACAGTTTCCTAAAAGCATTCAACCTGTGCTCAAAGAACCCCCAAGAATATTAAACGTAAAAAGCTGAATCACTACAAGGACATCGATCGAAAAGAGATAAAAGCAGCTAATGAATAGACTGATAGAAGATACTTTCTAATATTAATTTACCCTTTGCGACTCTAATGAAACTAGTAATAACGCTATTCACTCAGTACAGAGATAGTTTCAAAAGAATTCGATTTACACTCAAGGGTTTCCATCCAAGAACATGAATCGCCATACTTTTAAAGACTATTATATCCTCAATTAAAATCATCGATTAACAGACAAGAGGTACAAGGAACGAATAGAATTCTCTTGAATAGATTTCTCTAGAAAGATACTTCGTAATTGTCTTCAGAGAAAGACCCCGCTAAAGCCCTTTATAATCCTAATGACGCGTGGAAACATTACTTCAAAGAAACTACTTCATCCAATTTACGCTGAGAAGACCGCAATAGCATTAAAAGCAAAATCCTGAAACGTTATAGCTTGGAAGATTTCATTCGACTCTAGAGCACGTGGAGCACGACGCTAATACTTGGAATCGTATAGTATCGTGTACTTTTCAACGCCAAGCGTTATAGTATTTCATAAGTACAGTATTCAAACATCTACGAACCTTTTGTTTTACATCGGCTCTTGAACATCCAGCAGCCCGGTAAACCTGTATATACGAGAATATTCTGGCTTAGATTCAAAATTATAAATTCCAGTTGGCGCGCTACACGTGGTGGGCTTTACAAGCCCTTAGCATAATTTTCCAAATATTCGATCTGTGTTTATCGCGCGGTGCTCTAGGGAAACGATAGATACGGTTCGAGTACCATTCAAACTAGTTTTCAGGTTTTACTTATTGTTGCTCTCCGATGAAATCGTCGAACGAAAACGCACCGTGTACACCCAACGACGATGCAAAAAAAATTAATTGCCCCGCTACGCGGAAGCTTCACGGTGTGTCTCGCGCGTGTCACGCGACAGGATCGGTTAATCGGCCCACTCCGCGCGTATAAACATTCTCCCTCGTACGGCCGAGTGCGTTTCACTGTTACCCCGACCACGCAAAGAACCGCGGGGGTGCGCGGTGATAAATTCTAACATTTAAACTTGTCCCCGCTATACGTACACACGCAACAAAAAAAAAAAAAGAAAAGAAAAGCAAACAAAAGGCGCGGAATAATAGCAGAGACGGTCGCGCGACGAGCACCTGAAACCTCGAGCGTGAAGCCGTGCAAACGGCAACAGAAAAGACGTACAGCCTGAGCAAAAGCGGACCTAAGGGGAGGAAACGGGACGACGCCGACGGGAAAGGACGAAGAAACAACATTAGTGGGCGCTAGGGGGAGGGTTGGGTGACCAACGGCAACCAAGAGAGAGCTGGATGCGGAAAGAAGCTTGCGCGAGGATCGACGCGACCGGGCGCCGTGAAACTTTTAATTAGTGAGCTTATCCATTTATCTGCATGCCGTTGAAAGGAGCAGAACCAACCCCCACATCCCGCCACCCTCCCTGCGGTATCTCAGCGCCGAAAATAGAAGTCGAGGAAATAAAAACCGTGGGATGCACGGGGTGTACAAGTGGCTGTCAAGCCGAGGGAAACAGGCGACGCGGGAGCGAGCGAGAAACGGGGTTCTCGGGGCCGGCGAGAAGATGGCGGGGAAATAAACGAGGTGTGGTAGACTGGACCGAGGCTTCTGATCCCACAATGCGCCACAATAGAGCGCCGACGATGGTTTTGCATATGAAAGAGGGCCGAGAATGGAGACCGCGAGAGATAGGTGCACGTAGTGTGATATTATATCTGACTAGGGTACCGCGCCGACGCCCCCTACCCCCCTCGAGCCCAGTTTCTCTTCTTCGTCTGCCACCGCCTCCTCGATCTAGCGTCGTCTTTCCCCGCTCTCGGTCCTCTCCGGAGCTATTTTTCTCCTTCTTGCCGGTTTTTCTGCTTCCTTTTTCCCCCTCCCTACCCACTAGCTCCTTCCCCTTTCCACGGGGGTTGGAAAGCTACGAGACGGCCGGTCGTAAGTTGAAAATGCGTAAGGGAAAACTGCATTAGACGAAGGGAGGGTGGGGGGCGTCGTCTATTCGCTTAAGATAAACTCGTTTCCATACCGGTCCCACCCTTCTTCCACCTCCGTGGCCCTTCGAGTCGTAGCTCTCATTGTGCTGCAAATTTCGGATCTCTCGCGGGGGGCGGGGGTGAAGAAGGGGAGCCCGCGAGTCGCGCACCACTACGGGATTATATCGAGGAACCCTTCGACGAGGATTTCCGAAAGGGGCTTGGCACTCGAAGGACGGAGGAGCCTCGGCGATGTTTTCGAACGAGAAAAGGGTTTTCCTTATTCGGGTTAAGTAAAGATCGTTTGGCAACTTTCGACTCCATGAATATTTTTCGAGCTCCTCCCGGCTAGCTGATGCGAACACGAGACGGGCAGGGTAGTTTCATTTTCTTTTCGCGAGACAGGAGCGTTGTTTAGCGATTTGGAATTGAAGAGTATTTTTCGGGTGGATTTCTTGCCCGGGGGAGGGATAATACGGTGATTTTTCGAGGCGCGAACAGGCGCAGATCTACAGAATCTACAGAATCTGAAATTTTATATATCCGAGAATCATGAATCATTCAAGTCGTTTTATCGTACAAAAGCGAGTCAATAGGTAATGTAAGCGATGGCATGTAAGAAGACGTAGACTCGAATCGAAAGTTACACGATTAAACATTTTTATGGCACTGTATAATCATCGAAAATTAAGATTCTAATTATGCGGCAAGATTGTCGCTCAGCAGTAACTAATGCCTAATAACACAAAAACTTCAAACAGAAAGAGTTCGTAATCTAAGAAACGAACAAAACAAATCGAACACTGTAACGAGCTAGAAAGTATCATGAAAATTAAGGATATTACATTATAAATATCAAATGGCAGCTTCAACGCGACAGACTCTTTACTTTAAAATTGAATGTTTCGCTGCAAATGCACTTCCATGCATCATGAAGTTTTAAGTGATAGAATATAATTATTGCGATTACGAGATCTGCTACATGAATAATATTAGTATAAATTCAACGAAACGAAGGTTTTAAAAACTAAATACTTAAAAAATTCCCCTTGTTACTGAAAGCCTTACCGATGACAGATGATTCTCGCACTGCATTCGAAGAAAGTAAGTCCGAAACAAAATCCATCGCTCTCCCTCAAAGAGTTCTCGTGGAATAGGTAATGGAACGTGTCGTGTCATAACTGGAGCACAACGAACTTGAAAAGTTGTAAGGAAAGATGAGTTCTGTGAGATGTAGGAAAATGGCAAACAAAATAAATAGCCATACATATGTTCTATCTCGACTCAGACTCGTCGCGAAATTGGCGCGACGTTCATGATCGTTAATCATCATTCGATGAATGAACGAGTAGAAAGGGACCCACTCGTTAAAAAGGAAAGGGACAGAGGTGAAAAAGAGCGAGCGCGTCGAACGCTGGAAAGTGGCATAAATGTTTCAGAGTCGCGAGCATCTGTCGTTCGGGGGACTTTTTCAGTTCCCGAAGAGAGCTCGTTTTTGGAGCTCTTCGCGGGACGACGGGGATAGGGGAATGACGAGGAAAGGGTAGGGAGAGGAATAGAGGGGTTTACTATCGTCGTATAATGTATTGATAAGTGGAGGCACTCACAGGGCCGTCAGTACCAAACACTCAAAGCCCACCCTCGCCTCTTTCGGTTCTATCTACCCGTTCGTGTCTCTCCCCCTACTCGCCCCCTCTGTACACTCCGCTTTCGAGTTATCGATAAGAACCGCAGACCTCTTTTGTTGGTTGATAGATAGCCTTTCAAAGCGACGCCGAGGTCAAATATTCGACATGCCGGGGGTTCAATTTCATGCCAATAATATCTATGCGAAATAAGGGCCGGAAGCTCTTCCCCTGGAACCGTCTTTCTATGCCTAGAGGTAAAGTCCGAGTAAAGAATACCACAATTAGGGGTAAATAATTTATTGCATTAACTCATTTTGGAGATAGAATCTAAACAATGGGTATTCGAAAAAGTTCGTGGCGTTTTGTCGCTCGATCAAGACGAGAATCCTACGAGGGCTCGTGAAAAAATTTGTGATTTTTACGGACAAAATGCTCGATCAAAATTTCGATGTCAAAGACTAATCCACAGAACGATGCGATGAAATCAGATGTTGCATGGAAGAGAATAACAAATAAAGTATAATAAAGTATTAAAAACTTGAAGAAACTACACCATGATACTTTCTAACCTAATACCAAGTGTCTGTAGTTGCACGATGTTCGGCCCTTTTGAACTGTCGCTACGTTTCTGCGAAGTTCTACAATTAAAACTTTGTACATCGATTTACTGTGAACGAAACGACACTGAAGGAAACTAAAAGTGCTGTGAAAAGAGAAAATATTATTTATAATGACAGTGTAAACAAAATACACGATAATAATGTGAAAGTATTTGTTCATAATCATGCAGTTATACAATTGGATAATTTTATGCTCACTTCGACCATAATACAAACATTTACGAGATATAACCGATACGAAAATTGCGTATCCCTGGTTTCGATATCACTAAATTGATGAAAATTTCAATGAAAATTTTCACTGCTTCCACTGCAGAACAAGCATCGATAAAGGCATGCGTAAAACTTCGATACAACGAAACAGATCTGTTGAAATTATAAAGGGCAGAGCTTAAAAAGCTGTTATAAAAATCTGCTACGTCAAACAATTTATACGCAGAAATATATTTCCCGCTGTGTTTATAAAATGATGCGTGATCAAACGAATTTTTCCTTTTCCATTCGCAACGTGATAGGAAACTGCATCGCTGACCGCGTGGAACGCACGCGAACCGCCCACAAGTTATTTCAAAAGTTGATATCTGCGATTAATTTGTTAAAGTGTAACTAACAAATTCCGGAGTCGTTTTATAATTAAGTGTAAATATCTCGTACTCAAATAGATACGTACAAATAATAATTGAAATCGATTTCGGTAAATACAGGAATGTCTATTTGGGAAATATTCCGATAAAGCAACGGTAAAAAATAGAGTCAGAAATGTTATCGAGTTTTTATAATAACCGAACGCCCGCAAAACGGGAACGAAAAAAAAAACGGGAGAGAAAAAAGGATTCAAAGCTAGCAGTCTCATATCTAGTAAACCGATATGATTTTATATGAAAATATAAGGAGATTGAAAATTTTTGGTTCGAAAGTCACGCGAACTTGTTGTAGGATTGAGAAAATGGAATATTACCATTTCCATGCGAACTTTTTGGAAAAGATGATGTTTCTTTGTAAAATACGAGATATGGCAGCTCGAAGAATTCCTACGCAAGTTCGTTAATATCGAATGAATTGGTTTACTCCTTATCCCACTGAAGACGATTACATTAGATGATACATTGCTTCAATATTCGTTTGGATACGAAATATGTTTGAATTCGATAAGGGACCGACGCGAATGCATAATGCACTTCTAAATTTATAATTGCATCAATTTGAATAATTTTTCTCTTATTTCGAACTCAAGCATGTTTCTTCCTATCGCGCCTAACGAGACGCCGTATCATCTAAAAACCTTCCCAAAAATCGATTCTCCGCGCGTATAGCAATTAAGGCATCGAAGCAACGAGCCTGTGCGTATTGTTAGCGATAAGTTGAGCCGACCCGCGCGTAATGTCGGGCCTCGAACGCCAACGAGAAGGGCCAGTGTGTTAAGAAATGGGTTTGTGAGGCCAGGTGGCGTGGATCAAAGCGGACACCAAGGCGATCCTGGCGATTCACGAGCACGTGATCACGAACAACGCGCGTTTATCGGCGACTCACAATGACTACAACACGTGGACGTTGAACATTCGCGGGACACGCCGCGAGGATCGAGGGATTTACATGTGCCAGGTGAACACGAATCCCATGAAGAGCCAGGTACGTGAAACACCATCGTTCGCGACAGCGTGGCGCACAATCGAAACAACCGTAAAAAATTAGAAGAGAAAGAATGCCACGAAGAAGTGAAGAATCTTTTTATACCAGACTCGGGTTGGATTTTTTCATTGCGCGCGACGCTTTCGCTCGGAGAGTATTCATTTTAAAGTGAGATCCATCCAAGTAGTTGCCTCCACTGACCCGTCGCAGGTTGTGCTAAATTTCGCAGAGTCATGCTCAAAAATTCTATCGAGATTTGCATCTCTGAAACACGCCGATCCTTTGTTTCGCGTTCGTTGTACTTTGCTTGACGAAAAACAATGATGACGCGCGAAAACGTGGCTCGAAATCGAATATATATATATATATTTTTTTTTGTCGATATTAACCTTTCGCGAACAAACTTACAAACTTTGAATACAAATATGGAATTATGTATTTATCTCCCTCGATATATTTGTCGAACAGTTTGTCTTCGGATCCAGTATCTCTATGGCGTTTAAAACTATCTTTGCTTTCAATTTTGATATATTAAAGTGTTTTCAGTGCATTCAAACAATGAAGAACAATTTTTTACTTTGAATTTGCAGAGCGCATTTTTGGAAGTGGTGATACCGCCTGACATAATATCCGAAGAAACCTCGAACGATCTAATGGTACCCGAGGGTGGATCTGCGAAATTGGTGTGCAAAGCTCGCGGATATCCAAAACCTGATATCATCTGGAAACGAGAAGATGGCGCCGAGATCATTTCCCGCGCTGCACTCACCGGTGGGAAAACAAAAAGTAAGCATTACTTGATCTATATTTTTATAATTAAAAATGGTACTAACCCAGACCTGATCCACATCAAATCAGAATCAACTTTTAAAACACATTTGTACATAATTGGACACGGTTAGAATATTTCATTCGGACAATCACGAAGCAACTCGTTTTTATTCCATTTTTCTACTAATAAATTATCAACGCAGACAGTACATTTTGATTATATCAATTTAAAGCTGAATATTTTTCGCATCGGTACCTTCGCAACGTTTACAATTTTATACTTTCACCTGCTAGTCACACATTAATTAACGAACACCGAAACCCGGGCTACATAAACGCACTTTTCAATTTGTTCGAAACATTTTTCACACACGTTCCACGCCGCGGAACGCAGCCTCTTCATAAATTTATTTCGAGCTTTGCGATCTCTTTATATTTTCCACCGTCAGTCACAAATTAATTAACCGACCCTGTAAACTCGTGGCCGGACGAGCTCACTTTTTCGCTTTGCTGAAAATTCGTTTGCCATGCACATTTCAAGACGCTAAATGCACGCTATTCATAAATTTATCCGTATCTTCGTCATTTTTAAACGTTCAGTTTCGCCCGTCACAGATTAACGAACGCTGCCAGTCGCGAACCGCGGGAATTCACTTTTCGCTTTGTTCGAAAAACATTTTTCAAACGCATTCAACGCGTAGTGTTTCCCCTCGTCGTTTTATCGGATATATGTGACCCACTATGAAACAATTACGCGAAAGGGAAACACAAGCGCCACCGTGATCGGTTGCCGTATTTTAAATTGCGGTAAATCGACGGTAAATAAAACACAGATTTATCCAACGCTCGGAACGAGAAAAGATAGAAAAAATGAGAGTGCCAATGGTGCGTGCGCATTATGGCAATGTCTTTCCAATACGGGTAAAGTGGTTCGTAAAATTGGAAAATAGTAGTGATAGGGGAACTGGTGACGTGGTTAGAACCACCTGGAAGGAATACATTCACAATAAAAATTATTTTCAAAAACGAATTTGTTGTCAAGCTGTATTATAATAATATTGTTATTCATATCACCAATATTATATTACTAACGGTATTATTATTACATAGTTTGACAACAAATACGTGCCTGAAAGCAATTTCATGTTGCGAATGTGACCCGTCTTGTACTTTTTTGTTCGGATGTAAATTTTGTATTGGCTCTCTAATCTGTGCCACAGAGTTTACAGAGAAGCTAACAGTGTGGCGTTCGGAAATAAATATTTTTACAGGTGGTTTAGTCAAGCTGGAAATTCTAAACTGATTATCGTTGTTCTCGCGTTTCACGACAGGCGGCTCGAATAAAGTGAACCACACATGACAATCCCTCGACCTATTGAATTCACGGAGAGCTTTCATTCCCCACGAAACGAGACTGTCGCCACTCGTATTTCGAGACTTCACTTCCAGCTTCCTCCCGTTACACCGAATCATGCGAATACTCGGTCCGCCGATGCTCGTTATAATTTGGTTTAAGTAGAACTTCTAACCAGAGGGATGAAAAAGTAATTCGATCGGGAATTCACGCGGATGTCTTGTACATGCAGAGTATTTATTTGGCTGAGTCATTTTTAATAGAATTACCTACATCGGAAATTTGTATTAGACAGCGAGGGTGGAACGGTGTTCTCACCCTCTCATCCAAGCTGTTTCTTTACATTCTATAAAGGGTGAACAATATTGAGTGAATTCTATCGACGCCGACGTATTGAATCGAAAGGAACGGTCGTAGGAAAATACCGTCGATTAATCTAATTAATATCAGAACGGTGTAATCAAATTACTGATTGATTCGATTCGGAGTAACTTAAAATTCATTTGTTCGCCAAACTCAAGAAAGAAATCCCTCGTCATCTTCAGATAAATAAATACCAAGATTTATACAATAGTATACGAAACAAGGTTTTAAGTGAATTATTCCCCCAGGAAGAAATACAGTAACAATTTGCGCACGAATTAGCATTAAATAGAAATGTAAATATTAGATATCTTATGCAACGCGAGCTGACAATTTTCGTCTGCATAAATTCACCTCCGAAAAACGCGATGAGTATTTTTGTACAGCCCGTGTACGTTATATCGGACAGGCGACAGGTTTTTGAATAAACTCCGCGCGCGTTCCATGGTTAAAAACAAAACCAAAATGTCGTATAAATGTGCTTCGGATAACGCTTCGTTAAAAAAGCAATAACAAAAATACATAGCAACGTGATAAATAGCAAGCCATCTCCAGTTCGGACGCAGCGTTCGAATAGGTATCAACGATGTCATGCTAATTGGCCGATACGTTCTACCTAAACGTTGGATCGCAGAATCGTGTTTGATGTTCGAAAACCGTGGCAAATATTTTTCTTTTTACAACTGGTATATAAAGCTAAAATTCTTTAACGTTTAAATGAGACCAAACAAATTTAATTTTAGCGTTGTTTTATAAACGGCTAATTTCGTCGTAAATTGCGGAACAAATTCTAAATCCCCTTCCGTTTCTGTATTGCAGTAGCCATCGCCCAGGGTGAAACGCTGAACTTGTCGAAAGTAACCAGAAGCGAGATGGGCGCATACCTGTGCATCGCAAGCAACGGAGTACCGCCATCAGTCAGCAAACGGATGATGCTGCACGTGCACTGTAAGCAAGCCCTAATATCGTTTCCGCGGATACTTTCAACGGGAATCTGTCTCCCTCCGAAGATTATATCTTCTTAGTCGCGATGGATTCTGCTGATTCGCTCCGCTCGTCGGGGTTAACTTATTTTTCGAAATCCTATCACGTAGCAACGCGCGTTACCGCAATTGATTGTTATCCATGGCCTCTCCAATTACTCTGCCCCGGTCTAATAACAGCCATGGCCTTCTGGAAGCCACGAGTAACAATTTCGTTAAATAAACAGCTGCACGCGTTTTATCGTGTTAAAGTGGACGTACCTAATTTGAGAGTTGACTCGATCGATGAGGTTTTCAATCCATATCGTTGATCTTTCGAGGGAAATTTTGAATGGATTTTATTTCTTATCCAATCGAATACATAGAAACCAAAACAATTTTTATCTGTAAGCCAATTTCAACGTACAAATGTGTCGTTTTGCTTTAATATGGTATACTCTTTAATTTTAAAAGCCCTTGTGATCGTACGTTATAGTAATTTCTCACGTATAAATGCAAGTGTAGACTTAAGAGTAGATTTAAGAATTAATTTAATGATAGACATCGTTCAATTATCACGTGGAAAATATAAAATCCTCCAAGATTTTAAAATTGATTCCACTTCCTTGGAATTTCTCCGAAGGAAAGACCATTGTACACTACTTATCGAAACATCCTTATATATTTCTAAACTTTCGCCATTTATTTAAGTACTATGCTTGTTTTGAAAACTTCGCTTGTTAGCAACGAAGAAAACTTAACTATACGGTGGCTAAAACCTAGCTTTATTGTCAAGGAGTCCACTTTGCTGAGACATAATATCAACGTTCCGAATGTTGTAGTTTTTATCTGTTACAAAACACGAGCGAGTTGAATAGTTTAAAAAAAAAAAAAAAAATTAGAATACAGTTGGAACATTTAAAGAACTTGAAATATAAAAATAAGTTATCTACGTTGCACCTACTGATGATAATATACACAAAGTACGATAAACCAGAGTCCATTAATTAAAACTGTAAAATTTCTATCTTTTACCGGATCCAAAGGATCCACTGTCAAAGAATTCTTTAACCGTTTGCAGCTTTATCGTCGCGCGTGTACGCGCGATAAAAATTTCTCGCAGTCGGTGAAATTTCGAAATATGCAAATAACTTCATCGTGCCTGTTACCCTGACTGATTCCACGTGACGTTGTACATTGAGTTACATCGCGCGATACACATACTCGTAATATATTCACCAGTATACCGAATTGTACACGTGCGAATTCCACGACCTACTTTCCGACCTCAATGCTGTTCGAAACAGTCTCGCTTCAGAATTTTTCCGCGGGATGTTTCTTACACGACGCGAGACAAACTTCATAAATCATTACAGTATTTTACCTACGGAAATATAATAACGGTTTTACATGCTTATCTTTTATTACGTTTTCGCGTATTTTATTTGATTCGAACGAAACAGGTATATTGAACAATATCATTTGGGAATAAAAATTTCGGGTAAAACTTTGTAAGCATACGTTAGAATTTATTTTCGCGTTTCTCGTCGCGGGAAGAAGTATATTTTACGTGTCGAAATCAAATCTAAACTTCTTTCATTAAATTTATTAATTATGCGACCCAATGAAGTCGCGTGTTCAGTCAGGCGAAGCAAACTTGGCTCCTATTTCATCGATTAAGACGAACCTAACCTCAGACCACCTATTACCTAACAAGTGTTTCACCCATTGGAAGTTACGCGTTCTCCGAAGTGTTATCCGTGGAAAAGACGACTTTCTCGCGCACCATCTCACGGAAACGAGACGCGTTGCCAGCGGGTAGAATAAAAAACCAAACGAAACGAGAAATATAAAATAAAATTCCTTTTACTGTTCCCATCGCGGCGTCCCGAAAAAGTGTACCATATTCCCGCCATTTAGGCACGGAACGTTTTCTCTCAGTCGCGTGGAGTGTACACCTACGAGAGCCTAGCCTGGCTCAAGGAAAAATTCTTGTTTATTCGGATGAAAAATCAACTTTGTATTCAACTCGACAGTTAAACTATCACCGATCTATACACCGAGAAGTACAAGCATACACAAAGACAATTATTACACAAAGCTACTGTAACATTACCGTTACACGAAGACTTCTCCGATATATTCAACGAGGCCCTCAACAACCCTGCAAATAAATATTCCAACCCCGCCAATCTTCCTGCGAGGCCAGCATCCAAGATATCAGTGGGTGGTAAGACCAAGAAAAAAAAAAAAGAAGCCTTAAAAAGAATTTGGACCACCCCATAGCCAAGGACCACCCCAGTACACGCATTTGCAGCGGCAAAGGCAACAGCGAGCAGCCAGCGCGCAGGGTAGATAGCCATCGTCTCCTTCTTTGCATAATTTCAGCGCGGCAAAAGGGAAGCTCCCGCGCACGTATTAGAAAAGAAGAAGCCCTGGAACGAAGAAAAGCGGAGGGTTGCGAAGAGCGGGAGGGCGGGAGGAACGGTCGGCTGCGTCGGAGGCGGTAAAGGGAAGGAAAAAAAGGAAGCAAAGGTAAAATACAGCTTAAATAACAGCGCGAACCGACGTTGGCTAAGGCGCGGCGAAAAGGGGGATTGGAAGGAGCCCAGGCGGCTACAGGAGCGTCGAAAGGACAGAAAGATAATAAAATTACACTTGAGGCGGCGATATACCTACTCGTCGTTTCGAGTTTAACGTGGACAACGCGGCGAAGGACGCGCTGAAAGAAGGAACAAGCGGGAAAAGGAACTAGAAGAACGGCGGAGGAGGACGCGTACAAGAAAGGGGGATGAATCGAGATGGAAGGAGCGACTAACAAGGGTTGGCGACCTTGTCCGGTGGTTTCGGGGTGAGAGTCGGATCAGAACGTAACGGCAGACGAGTGCACGATAACGCCTGAGTGTCTAGGGCTTGGACAGTCGTTATTATAAATTAACAAGACGATTACGTCGCGATACTCTGCGACACGTCGCGATGGGTGCTTGGCTAAATTGAGGGCAAAGAGGGATGGTCAAAAATTGGATGACTGCGGGAGGACGATCGATGTATATATTCAGTATTTAAGTGTATGGGTCAATTTTGACCCAGCTCCACAGAACACCGGTTAAACGACGCAATAACAAAACTACGACGCAGCGTAGTAGCAATTTAGAGCGTTTACGAGAATCAGTATGAATCGTATCAAATTGAACGAAATAAAGTACCTAACAATAAAGTTACATTGTGTCCTTCAAGTTGTCGAGCTCCGATCCAAACTTGTAATAACTTCCATAGCGATGCAGTACACCAGTCACTTTGTGCCGGTACTCAGCGAGTTCGATTACCGAATATTACTCAACTTTTCGTACTTCTTCGTAACGATTTCCACGGTTTCCAACTCGTAAAGTTTGGCTTAGAGTGCACAAAGAACGCAATAATGAAATATTAAATGGAAACCTTCGTAATCGAAAGCATTTTCAAAGGAAGACACGCAATTGGTAATCTCCAATTTTGACAAAAAATTGGCACACAGATACGCAATGCCACGTATCGAAAAACAATGGAAAACCTCACAGGATTTTAATTACGTGGATTTAATTAAAATTCTCGGAGACATTGAGTGCTGCAAGAAGGGTTGAGTATAAAGAGATCTTGTTTTCGACAAAGAATTATTACGCTACCGACAAATATACGGTCTAAATAATGATTTCTCCGAGTTATTTAAAAATATTCAGGTATCAAAGACTCGGACAAAGAAAGGTTCTATTTCGAATATTTTTCAGCGCATCGTAATCAAATTCCCCGATGAATCGACAATGTTACATTGTTCTAAAGTTTATAAATTTCGTAGATTGATAAGATATTTCTACAGAAGCTACATATATTTTTATTCGATATTCGTCGTCGTATGTATATGTATCGCTCGATGTGTGTTCTATGGCGTCACTTTGTGACACGTATCGGATGATATATGTACGGAGATTGACAGCTAGGTGACATTCAATGTTCGAACTACGTGGCAAAATTAACGAGAAAAAAAGTATATATATTTCGAAGAATGATTGACGCAACAGACGTCGAGAAATTAATTTCTAAATTAATAACTAGATCAAACGGTTACGTAAAATATTTAAAAGACTTCCGTAGAGAAGTTGTCAACAAGTAAAAATATGTTATGCACGATGGGTTAGTATTTATAACCTAACGTGGGGCCTTCGATATTTTCTTCCATCGAATGATCATTTCTTGGCACCGTACAACCAAGCGACAGTCCAGCTCGAGGAAAACTGTAGATAAACCGAAAATGGTCGAGGGCGTGAAGACAGGGAAGTAAATAGAAAGGCGCAGCGATAAGAAACGAAGGAAAGGAAAGGACGAGGGAGGATCTAGCGTCGGAGGGTCCAAGGGAAGCCAGAACGTTGCGAAGACGACGAGTTAAGTCGCGGTTACGAGTGCGTTCTCGGTGTCTTGGATCCAGAGGCGAGGTAATTCTTCCCCGGAAATTGGATGTACCCAGGTTCATGGTACGATCTTGCACCTGCCCTCGGGCGATAAGATCGTGCGGGATAATCGAATTTCATTGAATACGCTCCGTGCCCGCAGACCGTATAGACGATTGCGTCCGCGAGCTATTGCTTCGAAATTCCAGCGATCGAGGCTATTGTCGATAGAGAGACCGGAACGGGAAGAAGGACAAACTGGATCATCCACGGAGATGGCTGGATCGTCTCCCGTGTTGGTGAGATCCGGCCGATCGATCTCTCCTCGCTACAATTTGTGCACCGCGAAGCATAACCGAACCGATAGCCACTAAAAGTATTATCTGTCTTCGTAAACAATCGATAATTGGAATAGTAAACGTGCGACGACGGTGCATAGTATGTCACTAAAGTATTCGTTCACGGACTGCTGATTTTAGGCTTGTATTAGGAGTTTCGATAGATGATTTATGAGGCCAACAAGACAAATTTACTAGAAAATTAATTTTATTTGCACCTCCTCCGACTTACTACAAGGATATAATTACAGGTTTGTAGAATATATATACCTCGGTAGTTTTAGCATTAAAATGCTGAAATATTTAAAAAAGAAAACAATTTAATTTTAGTACCAGAAACACGCGACGTTCGAATACGTAACGGAGAATACGACGTTCAACAGTTTTATCGGGACAGTTCGATTTCGTCGAAAGGTAGGACGCAGTGATAATTTCGAACGTGTGGCGTGTACACGTGTGGCAGAGGTGGGAAATCAGATTAATAATCTCTGGCCTGTGAATTAAACATGCGGTGGCTCAAATTCAGCGCGTAATTCCCAATTGTGCAATAGCTGGTCATTATTGCGCAGAAAGCGTGCTTAACCGTTGCCAACACCTTCCATTTTCCCCCTGTTGTACGACACTTGAATAGCAACGTGCGAATGGAAATAACTGACGCTTCGAGTGCGCTCGCAGAGGTCCGGTTAATTGTTGGTTGGTTACGACCGATTTATTAGCCCCGCAGAAAACAAATTCGACTGTTTAATTAGACTGTCTTATATCGACCGAACAATGCGTCCACCGTTCTCGATGCGTTATTTAATTTATTACCCATGGTCCGCAATTATCTGCTGCCGCGGTTCGTTAATCCGCCGGGCTGCAGAATCGAGCGGTGGATAAGATTTGAAAGGAAACGCGGTATATAAATTTAAAGAAAATATTATAGCGAAAACCAAACTCATTCCCGAGTTGAACAATTATTTGTTCAGTATTAAAAATCTAAAATCTGATCGATTGAACTTGTTTCTATTTACTAAAATGAAACGTGCATTACACGTTTTTGCCAAGCTACTATTTATTTAACTAAACATGGGAATAGAACGAAGTCTTGGCGTGAAGATGTTATGGCAAAATATAGTTTATGCGATAAAAGGGGATCCGATGTTATCTTATTAGACGAGAAACACCGCATCCTTCTCGTCTAGGAGGCGACGAGAATTCTACTTTTCGTAGACCGTACTTATCGCGTGGAAACCACAGACAACTAGGGAACTTCTCGGTAGCGCAACCAGAAACCCCTAATATCTTGCCTTGTAAGCTTATTTTATGTCAACGAACACAGCGAACCGTTTAAGGGAACTTGTACTGCGTCTGAACGAATCTGTACGTTGATTGGGAATCAGTGTTGGGCACCGATTACTTTTGTAATACGCAATTTTGTGACATAGAGTCACGGAATAATGATTTCATTCGTTTGGAAAGTGTATGTGAAGTGATTTAACGTTCGATAGCTCCAAAAATTTAAAGGAATTTATTCTTAATTTTCTCCTGTCCACATTCTCCATTAAAAAGTGTCTTGGCAAAATATTCAAAAAAGACTCATCCGATAGAAAAATAAAAACGAAAACTATATAAAAAAGGACTATATGTATAAACTAGAACCGTCGAGGTGTAAGTTCAGAGTACCTTCATTAAACAATTAATTCATGCCCCCGATATGAATGTAACTCGAAATAAATAATTAGTAGCGGGTTTCACAACCAGCAGAGATACGAGAAGTTTACTTCGAAATGCGGTCTGCTTCCACGGAATATTTCGACCGAGAAAATTAAAGGGTCGAATCTACCTGGGGAGGTAACTATTCCACCCTAACTAAACGTGCTCGCCGGCTATCTATCTAGTACGCTTCACTCGCGGGACTTAATTTAGACTCGCGCGGATTAACTTCTAACTTTTCACCGACTCTCCAGCCACTGTAAAACTCGTTGCTTCCCGATCACGCTATACCTTTTCGTAGCAATCGCGATTAACCTGCGATCGGTTAACGTGGTTAAAATATTTGCGTTCGACTACGCCATGTTTGTTCTGGCTCGTTCAGTTTCTCGCCCGTTTGCAGGGTTATCGCGGGAAAATCTATCAATTTTACCGAGAAAAAGAGTGATCGAATTTACCTTTTGCAAATTCGAAGAGAGTCAACGGACGTAAAGTAAAACTCGATGAAACAACCTTGGATCTTCAAATTTATTCTCTCTGCTACTCTTGAAACATTTTCTAAATCTGTTGTTCATTTTCGATTTGTTTTTTCCCCTTATCATTTCCATATCGAAACGACAGAATCTTCCACTGTCCAATAGACCCGATAGCGCGAGACTCGCGACACCGTTTCGCCGAACGCTGGGCGAGTTCTTCGCAAATTGAAGCAGCCTCGCGCTACCTGCATTTATCGCGGCTGTCTGCGTTAATCAAACTGATTACAACTGCCGTAAATCACTGCCAACGGTGGGAACAATTTCGGGGCCAGTTCACCTCTTCTGGGGACAAATTGTTCGAAGCTTTATTTCGTTGGCCTCGCAATTCCGTCGCTTTCGTACAATCATGGGGGTGGAATCGGTTTAATTGTTTATGACGATACGAACACGGAGAATTTACGAGTACGCCGTCAAGAAACGTATGCACGTACCTCCGTCCTTGTACATTCTATTTTTTTTTTTTTTTTTTTATGGGCAAGACTTACAGTCTTCATGGCGTACGATTCGTATAGCGATCTTGCTAAAATTGTAACAGTTTATTTTAGATACTTGATTGGACCTGCTACTAATACAGTCCGTTTAAGTCTATTCTATTTGACTCTACTTCTCCCCAATTAATTGCGTCAGATATCGTTTCAATCAGTTCCGAATTATAAGCACCGCAACCATCGAGGAATTCGAAAACGAAACAACCGGAGTCCGTCATTAGAGTCCTAACGACCGCGGAACGTTTCGCAGAAATAGCACCGATCCCGAAACAAAAATGACCGCTTTTACTGTCCGCACTCGAATCTGAAATTCCGCTTCTTGCGTGCACGGATAAGAACTTTTACGCGCGTACCTTGAACTCCAGTATTGGATTTCCGTCGCCTCTTTTACCTCTTACACGTTAAACCGAAGTTTACGATTTCTGCTTTACATCTCTTTTTTATGCGCCGCGCTTTTTTTTTTAGGCGGACTACCGTGATTTATGATCGCGTTATCGTTCGCAACATCACGACCGAACGGATTCCTTCGTCGATAGAATCGTCGTTTACACACGGCACGGGCCAATGACAGCAGTCGAATCCGCGTTGTTGGGTCGAAAGGGACTTAGAGAGCAACGCGCAACACGTCGATGCGACAACGATAATATTTCTCGTTTATGTCTGTGAAACCTTTGTAGTACGAATGGGCGATTTTTTAACGACATATTGAGGTGATGATCCAGGCGAAGACCTGGTTGAAAATATTCCGTAATAAGATGCTAGAACCAGTTACGGAACGTTGAGTCGATTGTACTGTTACGATGGAAAATCAAATTTGTAAGTCGTGGGAATACCATTTATTAGGGCCGCTGCGCACGAGCGACACGCGTCACTTTGCAAACGCGTCAAAATGACGCGACGTCCTGCGTGTCCAATTCTCTTCGTAGTACACACGAGAGACAAGCGTCCGTTCCGATGCTCGTACGTTCGGTTTGAATGCAACCATAGGGGATGTCAAAACGTAGAGAACGAAAAAAAAGAAACAGTTACTCGATGCTCCATTGTTTGTCATGGGATACGTATATCAGTCAAAGGAAACATAAGGCATACGTTTTAAATGGTGTCGGATAAAGGCTTCTGAGAGAAGCATTAATTTTTTCCGATTGATAGATTCTTGAAAACATACCTTTTTCTAGAAAACGTTCATTTCTTTTTGAACAAAAATACGCTCTTTATTGAAGCATTGAAAAGAAAATGGTAAAAATAAAAGTATCATCCTAGTTTCATTTGTAAACATGCTATAAAGGGAGAGGGGAATCTCTTCTACGACGAATTCAATTGCCCCAGTTATTCGCTTCCCTTTATGTCTCATACTCTTCAAATTTTCATACGTTCTCAAACTTTACAAATTCGCTAAAAATGACATTGTCCCCATATGCTCCAGACTCATCGATTCGTTGGCAATTTCTTTCGAACGTTTTCGGTCAGAAAAATTCAATTAGTAAGAATCTTTTACTATCGTCCAATAAAGGACATTAATTTATCGTCACGTAAGATTAAAAAGACTCGACGGAGTTACTTTTGATAGTTGTTTTTGTTCATTGCTTTACCAGCAACATACAGAATGTTCAAATTGAAACATACGAAATCGTGTGAACTGGATTAAATTTTAATTTTTAAGTTATTATAAAGACATCGGCAGATACTTATTAGTCGTAATATTCCAGTGTACCTATAATATTTTTCTATTCGGCAAATATCCTTCTCCACGAGACCCGCGAGAGCTAACAAGTATTCCGTGGCTGGCTGTACATTATTTCAAGATTTATTTGCGCGAAAACACCAGCGGGTGGCGCAAAGTTCCGTCGTGTTTCATCGGTGTCGAGTGCATCTTTAAACCGTCTATCAATATTGAACGAAATAACGTCGTACCGATCGTCTATTCACGCGGAGGGAGGGGTGGTGGAAGAGGGGAGCGGGTAGCGATGCAGGAAAGCACGGAGGTTATAGTATTACCACGGAAGTAGGAAGATCTGTCCTTTGGCTCCGTAGCAGAGGGAATTCTGCTTTCCATGGGAGACCCAGCCCACACGAAACCACAGTCTGCTCCCTGACCAGTCAACCCAGAAACCTATTACAGGATTTCCTAGCGTTTTGCCGCAGCACGGCACAGCGTATTTCGCTCTCGACGATATTCTAGCCGGACATCTTTAATCGATTCGCTGCTTTAACACTTTGAACGTCGAACTGGGCTCGAACCTTCTTCGTCCATTATTTGGGAAAATTGACGCGAGATTTTCCAGTGATACCAATTTTCAATTTTATGTTCAATCGCACGAAGCTACCACGATATACAAAAATGCGAAGAACGCCAACGATTATTCCCAAAGTGGGAATTCCAATAGATGAAAATAAATTGTCGAACGTTGGTAATTCAAGTTAAGAAGAATTTATTGGAGCTTATCGCGAACTTGTGATATTATAGCGTTAATTCTCATCACGAAGATCGGCTACCTTCGGCGAAACCACATAAAGCGGCTTGACCAGCCGACCTGGAAACCTATTAGGGCGTCCCAATGTTTCGCCTTACAGGCTTACTTCATCGCCGCAATCGCATCAGGGGACACACCTTCACGGGATTCTAAGCTATTAGCCGGGATTTCTCTTTCCTCCAATTTAAATGATTTATTTCGCGGCGAACCGACCTATCTCCAGCCAAATACCATCGTGGCCCCTAACGTTTAAAAGGAACGCCAGCTTTCCGAGGTCTCGCCTTATTCTTGTTGGTTCTTTCACGATTTCATTTCTCCAATTACAAAAAAAAAAAATTGATTAAATTCAGATTAGTAAATCCAAAGAACGATTTCACTTTAAAGAAGACGACAACAGACAGTTTTGCACTTGAAACTTTTATTAAATAATCTGATAAAATCATTCGTTACGTGAATTTTTATGAAAAGGATGCGTACATTTTTTACGGGATGAAGTGATTTTAAATAAAATCGCACTCAATGCTTGGAAGTCGGAAAAATCAAATTGAAAACGCAGACAGTCGATACTGACACTGTTGATTGTAATAATATACATTTTGGCGAAAGAATCGTACTTTAATGTAATTTTAACGTTTAGCAGATGGGAAGTAACTATGGCTGAGGTAAATTATTATAAGTTAATTACGCGATCAGCAACAGGGTTACTAATCGTACAGACGCAATCTATTAATCACATAGTTGCAGTTTATTGTAATGCAACCGACACAACTACGTAATTAATTAATTTAGTGTTTCGCTATTGTACGTTTGCAATCGCATTAATTCAGGATGGAGGGAATACAATGACACTATTAAATCTGAAATAATTTAATTCAATAATCGTTAATAGTCGTTATTTACAAGTAATTATGGGTAGTAACAAAATTTGTTCAATGGCGCGTACCATTTTACACGTGATTCTTTCATCGAAAACGTATGATGTTACGTTTTTCGAACGATGGAGAAGAATGTTTCACATTTTTCAAATATTTGTACATTTTTAACAAGCCTCGATTGGCCAAACGAATCCAATAATAAAATCGAGTATTTCTTGCTCACATCGTTCCATGGAAAACCGAACATTTTTCCTGTTATTTATATATATGGTGATTTTCGTGAAAATTTTACGTAGCGAATAGTTTAACAGAGCATTTAGCAAAAGTTGCAAAACTGTCTGTTGTTGTCTTCTTTGAAATAACACATAGTGCTTGTAATACATGTATGCATTTATCGTTTTTCTTGATGCGATAGTGGTAAATTAAAATACGTCCTCGATTTATTTAATTCTCAATAACTCGACGAAGGGAGGTACTTCAATTCAAAAATTTGAAAATGATAAATTGTACAAATAGTAGAAATCGTGTAAAAACAAAAACTGATACGTAAAAGTAGTAAAGATATAATATACCTGTACGAAGAAATACCGATTGTCCGTCTACATGGCGCGTTGTATTTTTATTCGCGTTTACTTTATTACTGTGGACGGCCGATAATTCGATTCCGCGGGTTTCGGATAACAAGAAATTATCGGTAAAAGAATTCGTCGAACCTGTCCGGTAATTGAATTGTTGGAACGCGTATTTATCGTCGGTCGTACATCTTTATTCGCGTTTTTGGTGTCATCGTAGTTTCGCCCAGCCAATTGCAGAACCGGATTACGCTCGGCTCATTAATCTAAACATCCGACCGAAACGACGTAGCCACAATCGAGCCACGGTAAATGAATATACGTGTCGGTACCAACAGGGTACGAGTGTCGAGATATAAAGATTGATTTATGAGTCCCGTGCCGCTGTAACGACATGGAAAAAGTTTTAATTGCATCGGTGACGTATTAAATAATTCTCTCTCTGGCCCGTATCGTTCAACGCGGGGACTTGAATTATGCGCAAAAATTGTTTAACTCGGCGTGTCCCCTCGCTGGGAATATTAACTTCTATATTGCGACAAGGAACTTTTCAATCCGTCGCTTTAGAAAATTAGTGAAAGTAATTTAACAGCGTGACTATAATTAACTGCGTTTAGCGGGGAGAATTGAACGACTATTTGGGGAGTTTGAATATTCTTCTATTCGTTTGCGGACGAACTAGGTACAGTTCGTTTATTGATGTTTACTTCGCCGAGTTCCATATGGACATTGGAGATAATTAATCGACTCTTTGGTATATTTAATTACGTGATACGATATTGATTTATCATTATTAATCAATGTAATTGGCTACGTACGGAGTGCTTACTTCTGGAGTAAATGTAAATCGTTAATATTTTCATTAGATTGTCTCTTGGGTATCTATGCACCAAGACATTAAGAAATATATTTAAATATGCAGAAGAGGATAAATGTTACTAATCAATCGATCATCTGGATGTCCTGTTTCCAATGGACCATCCAGTAGGGCGATTAGACAGACTATCCTAACGCAGATCGAGGTCCTCGTTCCTTGGCGAAACTCTGGTACGAACGCAGCTTCCGGTCGAAAGAACCGTCCAGCGGGGGTGGCCGTTAAAACGTAAGCAGCTCAGGGAAAGCTGCTTACGATATTCGGAACGAAGGACGTGGCTTCGTCGCGACTTGCTTTCCGTTTCTTCAAAATGACAGATTGTCAAGCACGTCAGCATTTCATTAGCATGAGTTACGTAGCTCCAGCGGCAGCTAATGGGTTCCACAGAGGAACGAGAACCCCATGAAACCGACGCTTAAGACGATTGTATAGCGAAACCAACGCGATACGCGATGGATCCACGATCTTTGACATTTCTCTTGTAACCTATAAATCCCTTCCAGGGCATCTCGAATACAATTGGAGAAACGAATGGAAGTCTTGCTACTACTTTTCTTGGGAGAACAGGGACCGTTATCGTAACGCAGCTATAGCGAGGCTTGAAAGGAATTTCGACTGAATATTATTTAGAGAAAAAAGATTGTCGTTGGATAATTGGTTACCTGCTTATTATTACCAGCATATGGTTGGTATTTGTTTGTAATATACAAGTAGTCGAGCTATGTTGCTTGAATGGAACGAATAAATTTCAATAATTATAGTGTATAAGTTTAAATAATTATGAAACCGAGGGTGTAATCACAGAATCCTACGCTACTGACGGAGGAAACATTTAATAGATACTATTTTAAGTGTACGAAACAATTGATCTGCTATCACCACCTGATTATCGCGTAGTGTATTATAGTACAAAACAAATTGACTGCCTAAAATTTTCAAGAAGATCCAAAATTACATCATCCATCGACGAATTTTTCACGATACTGGTATATTATTTCCGTTCACAAAAATTCATTTGTTTAACACGCGCGTGAACGAAATTCATTCGATATATTCCCGCGTGTACGGTTTCTACAATATGATTTGGCGGAATTAAATTTACTTTAACGGAACGTGTCAGCGCGCTACGTTTCATTGGTCGCTATCATTGCCAGTGACAAATCGCGGTGTAGCCGATAATTATTACATACACGTATACTTTATGTTTGGGCTATTGATTAATGGTATCACGATAAATTGCAGTTCACCCGATGGTTCAAGTACCGAACCAGCTAGTTGGCACACCAATTGGTACCGACGTTACGCTGGTTTGCCTCGTGGAAGCTTCCCCAAAGGCCATTAATTATTGGACACGCGAATCAGGTAAGATTCAATTAACTATCGCGCCATCGTGTTTAGTTCGCTGACGTTTCGTCAAATGCAGAAAGCAAATCGTTCAAAAATTGTTTTTTATTTCGCTCGTACATTACGCTTTCACAGACTGCATGAAGCCTAGAAAAATATGGATACAAAGGAAGGTTTTTGGCGAGTACCTAAATTTTTCATTGTTGCATACTCAGCACAGAATTGCAATATACTAAAAGCATTTGTCCTTGCACAGCACACGTGCACTAAAAATTTCACTAAAACATAGTAAAAATGTCTTCTTTGTAAACTGGTGTATTTTAAATTTAAAAAAAAAAAAGAAAAAAAGAACTCCCATCTCTCTATTTTTTAATATCACGAATTGCCATTTCGCGAAACAGGCGTAAACGTATGCAAATGTAGAATAAAAACTAACACGGTCAGATTTGAAATTCATGTAGAAATAAATGTGACGAAATATTTTGCTTGATTCTGATCGATTTCGCTGCTTAATATTCTGTAATTTTCATATTCTCCATTAATCTTCCCTCGATATCATTATTTTATTTCTATGATTTACCTAAGCAGAAATATTACTTAGAGAATCATAGACGTGAAATGGGTTCATAGGAAATGCATGGAGATATTTTTTTTCTTTTTTTATTATTATTGCACACTGGTTCACATTAGTAGAAGCTTGCATGTACTGCGAAATAATAACAAAGTTCTTTTACATTTTTTGTTGCAGGTGAAATGATAATTACAAATAACAAGTACAACATGTCGGAGAAGAAGATAACCGTGTACAGCGTTCAAATGCAACTGGTGATCCTAAATGTGCAGAAGCAAGATATAGGTGGTTACAAGTGCATCTCGAAGAATTCGATCGGCGATGCTGAAGGCAACATTCGACTTTACGGTGAGTCATTTCAAATCAATTAATGTAAGTGCTAGCCTCAAAATTACCTTTCGAAACGTAATTTCACTACTGAATTAATTAATATCAGAAATAACCTTTGCGATTAATTAATTTCATAATTCATTTTTTTAATAATCACACTCATACCCAAAAGTTAGATAATGAAGTATAAAATCTTAAGTCTAAATAGTCCACAAGAGACAAGAAATGTGTACACCTGATCTTTTATTAATTCGAAGCGTTTCCACTTCGTTATATTTCATTCACTCTTTAAGCGGAAAATGTTCTCCCGTTAAGTTTTACCTTTCGAAATTGCAACCTCAAATAATCATTTACGTAAAAATTAACTATTATTTCGCAAAGGATGACTCGTAATCAATTTAAAGAGTCACAATTTTCTCGTGTATCGCATGACATTAATAATTTACATACAAATGAAAAATAAATCTTCGCGCGGGATAACGGGAGCAATCGATTTATTAAAAGGCGTGTAATAATACAAATAATAACATTCATCGACAGAAATGTAATAATTGGAATACGAACCGGAAGAAAGTTTTCTCATTATGTAAATAAATGATGTCGAACTGTAAAATTCGTAGAATACCGAATCCACGCGATAAAGTGAATCGAACGACATAGTCATTCGTAATATATAACGGTCGTTCACCTAATGACAATGGCAATTAGCATTGATTATTAATTTGAGCGTAATAGCTGCTGTATCGATGCTGCAATTGCCCGAGCAGCTTATTTTTGCAAAACTGATTATTATCGTCTGGCCTAGTTAAATTTCCCGTGCAAATCCAAATTTGTTTCGCTCTATCTCCGTTGTAATGAAATAAAAATCAAATATAAAATAATGAAAGTCGAAACTCGATTTGTAATTCTTTACAAGATGATTTTAAATGTGGAATATTTTAACGATATATTAATACCATATATTAATTGTATAAGAAATTAGTATATTTTCAATTCATTTAATTCATATTTATAGTACTTCTATAATATTTTTTACAGAAACTTGCATGCGTATACCAATTTACTGAAAATTGCCTTGTAATTGCAAACCTAATGTTTTTTTAATTGCACAGTAGCTTCATGAATTCTTGGGCTGGGAATTTGTATTCAAAAATTGTACTACTTTTTAAATGTGTGTCTCTATGCTAATGGCTCTCGTGCATTACACGAGATATTCATCTCAAGATTAACCCCAATGAAGTAACGCAATGTTTAGACTGCCACAAAAATGTAATAATAACTCAATAAATTTAATATCATAAACAAAAACAAATGAAAACACATTTTTCAAATCACTTGTATGTTTCATTCAACAAATAAAACATTTACCAATTTACCATATTACCAAGAAGTTATTTCATATTTTATAAACTACCACATTTTTCACTTAAATATTTTTTTTAAAACAAACACATTAAATGAACGAAACCAGAGAATCATTTAGCAATGAAACCTTATATGTTTGTTAGTACGACCACAGTAAAATTAATTCACATTAATTAACCGTGGCACTTTTCCACTAAACCATAAGTATACCAACACACGTATACCCCTCTGAATCGAGTCTACTTGTGCGCGATAGCGTTTATTGGTCGCATTTGGCAATATAAATTTTCGCATAAAAGTTCCGAGACAAACATACGCCGCACAACGAAACTACAACTTTAAAATGATCGAATTTATTGCGGGCTCGCGTTCGTCGTGCTGGCTGTGTTTTATGTCGCAAACTTCATAATGCAAATCCTCCTGGACAAAATTATGAAACTAAATTCCGACTTTAAGATAATCGTGTTTGGCGCTGTCCCACGTCCTTGTGCTTCGCATTTTTTCCTAGCATTTTTTTATTATTTTAGGGGGAATCTGTCCGTATTTTTTTGCTCACAGCTTCCATTACCGATTCGAATAATTTTCGAGATGAAGAATCAATTACTAAATAGGTGAATGTTCAGGAACTTTAATTGGGGGCGTAAGAATTAATTCATTCGTTTCGTTAAGAGAATCTGGTCTAACTTCAAAGAATGGAACATTTTGTAACAAGAAATTATGTAGAAAATATAGAAACTAAGAGTACAATTAAATAATCAATTATGTAAAAATACATTCTGTTTCTGACAGCCAACGTGTTAAATTGAAATAGGCTCGTATCATCTATACTTAATCAAGAAGTAATCGAGTGAAGTTTCGTTAAAATCCTCCATTAAATAAATCCACGGAACAAGTACCGTAAGCGCGCGGTATTAAGAGCCGATGGATCCGAGAAGACGTAACAAGTGGAGCAAATCGGGCTTAAGTATTTACGAGGAAATCACCGTAACACGCAGTCCATTATCAGCGCGAGGCTGCACGGCTAACCTCCGCCAACCACCCCCCAATCTCTCCCCTATCCTTGAACGCTTAATGACGGAAATTTTATCGCGTAAGCCGTGTAAACTAACAGACCCACCGCGTGTATTAGCGTCCACGGTTGTGTGCGAAAGGTTGTCCCGACGCGCGGCGTGCTCCAACTTCCCGTTGAAGTCACGCGATCAGATAAGCCCGGGGGATTAACCCTTAAACCGATGGTATAAACGGAGCGTGAAGAGAACGCCGAGAAGAGAAAAGAGCGCGAAGGAATGCAACGGGTGGCATATCTCGAATGATGCTCGAGGAGAGTTGCAAACTTTTTGGAGAAAGAACGGTTTCTATATTTAATAAAATCATATCAACATCCAAGTCTCCAACACGTTTAACAATCATTTTTACCTTCGATTCTGGGGTCTTAACAGTCATATACTTTCCTGCTAACGCCTAACACATCCTAACACCTCCAAACACCCGACACCACCTGACAATTCCCTTCAATTTTCCTTTATTTCCTGGCACATGTCCCTTTAATTATTCCCTTCGTTCCCTGGCCATCTCCTCACACAACATGTGATCCTGATACACAAGGTAAGTTTCGAATTAACAAATTTTGCTATATTCTCGCTCATCGTACGATCCAGATACAAAAGGTAAGTTTCGAAATTACAAACTATGTTACCTCCTCACTCATCATGTGATCCTGATACACAAGGTAAGTTTCGAAACTACAAGTTACGCTACCTACTTGCGCATCCCGTTCTCCTGATACAAAAGGTAAGTCTTGAGCTACAGTTAAAAGTTATGTCACCTCTTGGAGTATCATATTCTCCTGATACCAAAATGCAAAATCCGTCCAGAATTTCATACGTACCAGAGATTCCTCGTGCCACCTCCTCGCATATCATGTTCTCCCGATACCAGGAGTAAAAATCCGACATTTCTCCGACGATCACAATTTTGAAAGGAGCGATTTGCAACATTGTTGAAATTTGGAGGGGAGCTATTTGCAACATTGTTGGGTTTGCAACATTGTTGAAGTTTCGAGAGAAGCGATTTGCAACATTGTTGCGTTTGCAACATTGTGAAAGTTTCGAGAGAAGCTATTTGCAACATTGTTGGGTTTGCAACATTGTTGAAGTTGCGAGAGAAGCGATTTGCAACATTGTTAGGTTTGCAACATTGTTGAAGTTGCGAGAGAAGCGATTTGCAACATTGTTGGGTTTGCAACATTGTTGAAATTTCGAGAGAAGCAATTTGCAACATTGTTGGGTTTGCAACATTGTTGAAATTTGGAGGGAAGCTATTTGCAACATTGTTGGGTTTGCAACATTGTGAAAGTTTCGAAAAAAGCTATTTGCAACATTGTTGGGTTTGCAACATTGTGAAAGTTTCGAGAGAAGCTATTTGCAACATTGTTGGGTTTGCAACATTGTGAAAGTTTCGAGAGAAGCTATTTGCAACATTGTTGGGTTTGCAACATTGTTGAAGTTCCTAGAGAAACGATTTGCAACATTGTTGGGTTTGCAACATTGTGAAAGTTTCGAGAGAAGCTATTTGCAACATTGTTGGGTTTGCAACATTGTTGAAGTTGCGAGAGAAGCGATTTGCAACATTCTTGAGTTTGCAGCATTGTGAAAGTTTCGAGAGAAGCTATTTGCAACATTGTTGGGTTTGCCAAAATGCAAAATTGGCCAGAATTCCGAACTATACCGAAAATTAGCCCCTTGAAATAGGCAACCTGTACTGACAAATCTGTCGGACCGGTTACCTTGCGTCCGTAGGCGCAACAGTGCCACCTCCTGATATCAACATTCAAAATCGGCCAGAATTCCCATACTTACCGAAAAATGAGCCCCTTGAAATAGGCAACCTGTACTGACAAATCTGTCGGACCGGTTACCTTGCGTCCGTAGGCGCAATACTGCCACCTCCTGATATCAACATTAAAAATCGGCCAGAATTCCCATACTTACCGAAAAATGAGCCCCTTGAAATAGGCAACCTATACTTACAGATATGTCGAGCTGGTTGCCTGTTCTTTGACGCAAACGTGCCACCTCGTCGCGTATTATATTTTCCTGATACGGATCATCTCGTTTATTTCTCTCGAAAAGAAGGATGTAAGGGAAAGAGTACCTAGAAATGATGGGAAATATACAAACCCAGAAAGGGAACAGGAACGAAAAATAATTTAATGAACACTTGAATAATTGACTGAATATATATATATTTCTGCTTACATAGATTTCTAACAGTGTCCTAATGAACGACAGATTTACAAGGACTGTCATCAACCTCTACTTCCACGCTCACCCTGTACAAGGAGAAAACGAGGATGGCGTAGCGGGCACGTAAATGGTAGGACAGTGGCGAGAGATGTTGGCGCGTCACGTCAAGGGCTAAAAGTCCGCGAAACAATATCCAACTCGGCAGCCCATCCTCCTCAGCGCTACATCTTTCTTCCCTTTTCCAGGGCTGCCGGCTGCTCTTGCCGCTTCTTCTGTTCCGTATTAGTTATCGTTTATCAGGCCGGCCAGACAAAACGCGCTGGCGGGAATTGGGTGAGCCATCTGTTGCCAGACATGATCGATAAAAGTCCGCCAAGTGCTATCAGTGCTAAACTGCTATTTCGACGAGCTGCCGCACGTTTTCGCCCCCTGCCACCCTCGTTTTCACCGCCGCCCAGCCAGCTCTCTTCTTTGACGAGCGTTCACCACCTTCTGCGATTTCTTTTCCCTTCGCCGCGCTTCTTTCGCCTGTCCTCCTTTCTCCGCAACATCTGTCCGAAATCAGCTCCCCTCCCTTCTCCATCTGATCGCGATAGTGTACACGCAATAAATTCAATCCGCCCTACAAATTGCTCGTTACTACTGATTACGTTTTTATGGTCGCACGTCCTTGGCCTGGCGAACAATTTTTCGACGTGCTCTGCTTGGAATGAAATTTCTTTTTTCTTCTGGTAACTATCGGTGATTTACCTGTGGAAGAGAAAAGGGGGCTTAAGTAAATTTTATTTGTTGGGGGTAAGATATGAAATCACGGGGTTGGAAGAACGAATCGTTTCGACTACACTTAATAATTTAGTCGTAATTAATTTAGGAGAGGTAGGTAATTCTATCGTATACCTGGGTCGAGTTAATGATTTTTCTATTCCAGTTAAGTGATACCTACATAATTTATAGCGACTTGGATGAATTTTATTCGGAATAGAAAGCTCTGCTACTTCCAAGACATTTGAAATAATATTGACCTACGATTCTTTATTTCATTTGTTTTTCTTTTCTCTAACTCGGTTTCTGTCGCAAGTAAAATGATTATATGGATGAAAAGCATTTAAGTTTCCCCGCTGGCGTATTTGTGTAATTTTGGTGAATTACTTGGAGGGTATAAGTAATTCGAGAGAACAATATCGACTGAGCACGGACGGGAGGGGCCGAAGCTTCCCATTTCACCTCTTCCAATTTCTGGAGTGTCAATTTTGCAACACATGGCCCTTGCGTTATCGCGATGGAAGATTACACTTCCTTCTCTTTTTTTTATCTCTCATTTGTTTTTTTTTTGTTTTTTTTATCTTTTTTTTTTACTGGAGCATCGTACGATTCCTTCGGATGGCTCGATCAAATTTTTCGTTTGTTCGCAATATATATATCCAAGTGGGAATGATTTCATTAGAGGGAACAGATCGATGCAAACACGTAGAATTCGATTTATCTTACGCTAGTTTTACTATACTTTTTTAATCTATCTAATAAAATTACAAAAATTTTATTCGATTTACCTTCAGAGTATATAGTTTACAGTCTGTGGGAAAGTTAATAATTAAACTAGCTTGGTGTTTGAATATTCAACGATGATTGATATTAATTCAAGCATTCTACGTTTATCCTTTGTAGTAAAAGTGGTGTAGCAAACCATACTTTCGTAATTAATTTCAATTTTAACCCCTCGTGTTCTTGATCGAACCAAATCTCTGAGATTACATTCTGTCCTTCAAGAACTCCACGCAAGAAAAAGTCGAGTGCATTTCAAAAAAGCTAGCAATTGTTTAGACTACAACGCCAGAACTCTCGAATACCTGCTGAAATTTAATGTCGAGTTAAACAGAGACTCGAAAAAAATTTCTTTGTAGCTTAAATTCCGCAATTCGCGTCTGAAAAGTTCCGCGGCACGGAGGAATAGAATCTTCAGGAAATTTTAATATAACGAGTTGTCGAGTTCTCGGGCGATGTAAAAAACTGAAGTATTTTCATGAAACCGCAGCGAGCAAAAATATTGCTCTTAAGCAATTCGACCGAGACGCGCCGCGCACAGATTAGCGTTAGTGACGCACACGTTGGTGCATGTATAAATTGAATCCACTATAAGAGTTCCTCGTCAAAGAGAGGAATTCTTGCTGCCTCTGTTTCCAACGATGCAGCCTCCTACTTGGCCCCACCCTGTATAAAGTGTAGCGGATGATAATTTGTTAATATTTCACTCGTTATTCGACAGTTTTATCCAGATAAGACTCGTGCCTATCTCTGCGGGTTAAACAGAGAATTCAGGGTCTAGAGGGAACTACGTATGGTTGGCGAAGTTCTGTGAAGCGTAGGACAGGCACCATCTCTCCAGGGAGAACGCGTTGGGGATGCAACGGAAAGTGGTCGTGATGCCATCGAAAATTTGTGCTTGGTAGCGAGCGAGAAGTTAGTTAACATACAGAAGTCAGTCGTCACGCATTAATCACTTAGGGACTCCGGAAGCAATCGGGTTTCCAATAGTTACTCGATCAGTTACCTTAGTCGTAGACGCTCTCAACGGTTAAGTGAGCAATTAAGTTCGACGAGCAGTCAAGCTCGGTTGCGATGTGCCATAGGTCGACTCTTATTCGTTAAACTCGTTGAAAATAATCGAGTCGAGCTCCAAGTCATTTCGATAGTCTCGGAGTAATTCTTTGTGCATTTATAAGAAATTTGAATGCGCAAGAAACTACAAAATGCAAACAATATGCAAGAATATAAAAAAAATATAAAGAATATAAAAAATTGTGTAAAAGAAAAATTCATGTTTTACGTTGTAAAGATAATAGAGATGTACAAGGAAAATAAGAAAAATACGAAATCAATACAGGAGAAAGAAAGCAAAATAAGTACGAAACGAAATCTTACAAATACGATTGCGCGATCCACAATTGAAAATACAAATCCTGGTATTTCTTTGTAATATATTATCCATAAACTTGTCTGTTCGAAGACGTTATTTTCAAGTATTCTAACCCCTTTAAGCCCCTTTAGACACGAATAATATCTAACTTTATGTTAGACTTTCTCCTCATTAATTAAGTATTCTACCATTTCGTGTGTTTAGACATGGACCTGCCGAAGCACTCGAAGAAAATTGGCGATCGTCGAGGGGACATCGACGGCCAGGAATCGATCGGCGATCGTGATCACAGACTGAATAACGTGTACCAGGGTTCCTTGCGGGAAACGGGGTCAACCTTGGAACCATTTTTCGACGGTGACGGCGCATCCGCATCGTCGTACGAAACTCTACCATCCGCCACTTGCATCCTTCTGATAGCATCGTGCCACCTGTTTGCTTTGACGTAAGAGAAAAGAATGTTAAGATGCGCCAGACGAGCGAAACGAGGCGTCTACTTCTAAGACGAGAGCTAATGGTTGTTTTTATCGTGTCGATGACTGACGAACTCTTTGCTGCGTTAACCGATCGATAGCGAAAGAAACCAAGTCGATTGAAAGTATCGTTTTGTGTGATTCTTATCGAGATTATATCATTCGTTTGATATTCCATCGATGATACCTGGTCGTAATGTTAAATTATTCTTCTAAGAAATTTGATTAAGTTAAAAATTTAGTTTGAACAATTTATTCGGGGCAGTTATTCTTTTTTTTTATGTCGAGATATTCTTATCGTTCTTCGTAACGAGGAAAGGATATTATTGTATAATCTAGTTGTATATCATATTTTGTTTGAGCTTTGTATTGTTTCTAACTGCATAATCTGTTGTATTTGATTCAATTTTATTTTTTTTTTTTCAAATTTTATGTTAAAATGTAGCGTAGTTTATGTACGTTTATTATGTTAATTAATTTTGTTAATTTTATTGTTATTCGTTGACGCAATAAATGTTTAGAATTCTATAATTTGACGGAGTTTTGTTTTGTGTTGACTACCCTCCGAGGAAAATAAACAAATGGAAATTAGAAGGTGTAAGAAAGTTTCGATATCTCACCCCAAACAATTTTTGGATACTTTTTTCACGGCGCCAACGTTGGAAATTTGTAAACGGCACGCACGTAACCTTTCCTGTGTGCACGACGGCTTAGCAAGCAATGAATTTGAATTTTTCCATTGCCAGAGTGAACGTTTTTATCTCCCCCCAATTAAGGAGACACGTCTCGTTAGAGCAATTTTACCATCCACCTGTTACTCGGTGATCTACTTGACCCATGTGCAAATCCACACTTCAATGCAGCACTCGTGATCTTTCAGCGAAAGAATGAGACCGAAGAGAATATTTTAAAGTGGTTTTAAATATACCAGGTGTTACATAAATTGTTAATTTATTGTAGTTACTCCGATGGTGAATATAATTGATTAGGTTTCTTTCGAGTTAAATTTCAGGGTCGAGTGCGTATCAAATTTAAATAACATACGAAACGATTAGAAATAACTTATCCAAAGAAAACGCTTTATATTTAACATTTCTTAAGGTACGTACTACAACTTTCAGAATCAGAATAGAACACATGAAATAATAGAGAGTTGTAGAAAACAAAATTAAAAAAAAAAATGTTTGAAGTGCCGAGGGTTAATGTCACCTCCCCAATCTTTCGTTTTCGTATCATTAATCCTCGGCCAGCTTTCGAAATTTCAAGCCAACTTCGAACGATTTACACTTAGCTTAAAAAAAGTTTGTCGAATAGACCCGCATTAACTTTTAAAGCGAGAGTATCCCTCGAGCGCACTCGTCCGATTTCGTTTATTGGTAGAGGTAAACGATACCTTGTTTATTCAGATTAAAGCGATCGACGTTTACAACGCCATCCACGGCAACGGCATTATAAACCGCGAACGTGAAATTAATATTCTAACGAATATCGGAGAAACGTAACGGTAACGAAGATCGTCGCGAATCTCGTCGTGTCGAACAAGTCCAACGCGCGATTGTCCCTAGGCTTAACGAGATATCTCGTTAGCACTGCATGTTCGACCGTGGTCTCTCTTTCTCTCCCTTTCTCTCTGTTCAACATGGACCGTCGATTGTCTGATCTGTTGCAATGATAGAATTATTAAACCCCCAGACACGGTTTTTATTTCCGTCGCTCTTCCCGTCTCGCGTATCTCTGTTCTTCTTTCGCTCGTTCTGTTGACGTGACGCATTATTACGATCGCTGACGAGAGTATCAGCAATCTTGATAAATATACACGTCGGTGTAATCCAGTTACGTGAACGTTGCTCGTCATCCCGCGCACTTCTTTCGCGTTATTAACGAAAATCGGGTAATCGATAACGTTCTGGACATAGATGATCAAAACGGAGAACTTTTTATGGGAATTATTCCGAAGCATCTTATCGTTTCTTAACATAAATGGGATAATTTTGTAGTTGGTCCATTGATTGTTGTTAATAATGGAATATTAATTGCAGAGGTTGTTAAAATTTAAGAGATTTTGTTTATATGAATATCTTGTGCACTATACTTGTGACGTAGGTATCATCGAAGGAGAATTCTACTTTTATTCGAATGACTTTTGGTACGAAATAATCCATACATATCCATACATATCCCTGATTCGTTATAGGTACTAGTATGCTTTTACATTTTTAAGCAACGGTTAGGAGAACACAAGTATCGAGCGATCGTTAGATTCGTATTAAACGCTGAGAATTGTACAACTGGATTGCGTTTACGGTAATCGTTACAAGCCGAAAACGAATTATTCATTCCAAATGGAATCGTTTAGCTTGCCGATTTTCAATATTTCGTTTTATACTTTTGAATTAGTTGCGAAAAGGAATTTATCTCACCTAAGAAAGAAAGAAACAAAGAACGAATTGTACAGACGCGAGCAACGATCAAAGGCGAAACATTTCCGTCTCGCATCTACTTGAATTTCCGCTTATCTCGGCGCGCGAGAATTATGCAAATCGCGATCGAGTCGCTTGTAACAATAACGATAAACGCAACCCCGCGAAGATGTATAATTATTCATTCGGCGTGCGGACACGTTTTGCACCCATTACCGCGAAAATCCACACTCCCCCTCACCCCTCCTCCCCGTTGGCCACGAAAACGGTACAGAGTCGAGCGAGCGCAAAGTCGTTAATTAAAGTTGTCTCCCGTGCTTTCGATACTGTTCTATCGGTACGCATGCACGCAGAATGCCCGCGTTGTTCGTATATGAGACGAGCTTTCATCGTGACCGTAGCGTAAAAACAAGGTAAAAGGAGGAAATACCTGGAGCTATCGTAAGAAACGTATTCCTTTGCTTTTGCAACAACAACAACAACAAAACGAGTAAAGAAAAACAAAAAACGACACCGGTATCGTCGAGTATCGATCTCCGCGAATCACGAATCACGGGTGACTTGCGAACGCGCGTGCATGGGTGTGTGTATGTGTGTATGTGTGCGTGGGAGTACGTTTCCGCGGTTATATACATGTAATCTTATAAAATATACGTACGAGTCGTACGTAGAAAAGGTGCGAGCAATCGTGTGCGTTTGTGTAAATAAACTATTTTTGGCGTTTTTTGGTTACATTTTTGCATTCAGGAATTACTGTAGTCGTTTTAGTGAAGCGAATTAGGGAATCGTTTGATCGGTACGATGGTTCTGATATTGGATATTGGAAAAGTAGATTTTAGTTTCGTGACAGCAGTGTCGTTGGATCGTTTGTTTTTAAGATATTCTATCTTTGGTTATATAATGGAAGTAGATTTCATTTAAAATTGCGAGCATTTTTTTCCGAATAAATATTCTACATTAAATATAAATACTTTCTCTATATTAACTTGGTATTTTTTCTACGTAAATTTAATCTGTTCTTATAACCAGCAAAAGTATTAAAACCTCAAAGCGAACGATACGTTATAATCTTATTAGTTTGATCTAATTTTACGATAGTTTTCGTTGTATTAATTGTGAAATCTTACGTTTCACTGAAAGTTTGAACAATTAGCGAATTAGTAAAAGCTAACACATTCGAAATTTAGGGGCTATCGGTCACATTCTATTGAAACTTCAATCACTGACCAAACTAAATTTTAGTCCACTGTTAATTTTTAACGCCTACACTGTAATTTCAGAATGACACCAGTCAAAATGTTGCCTAAAACCTACCTACTTAAGTATATTTTAAGGACCATTGATTTAACACCCGATGATCACGAAATTTTTATATGAATCACTATACATCAACCACCGGAGGATAACGCGAAAAAGAAAGTGAAAAGATTGCTCGTCTCACCTATTTGAAAGAACGTGCCAAATACGTGTGAATTTTGGGGAAAATACGTTGCGTTTTATTTATCAAATATATATATATATATATATATACATACATATATTTTTCATCCTTTTATTGGCGTTTGCATTCGCTTCGAATGTTTTTGATCGACGTCGAACAGCACGGTGTCCGATCATAAATATTTGCAATGCTGTTGCGTACGTATTATTCCTTATAACGCGGCCGCGAATTAACAAATGCAATGTTTACAACAACGTACGACAAGTGTTACTTCACGACTCGGTGACGAGCCAATGAGTAACACGCGCCGTATTTGAATATTTTGTATGGACAGCGCGACTAATTCGTAGCGGTGTTTTGTTTTATTTGGAAGTTGAGGTGTAATCAACTCCAGCTTCTATAAATTGTTCAACTCGTTCGGGATGGAATTTTTTTTTTTTTTTTGACCAAGAAAATATTTTACTCGTTATTTTTCTACGTCATGGAGGATCATTATTAAATTCGGAATATTTTTTTTTTTTTTTTATTGCATTGGAAAGGTGAGATTCAATTATTTAGTTGGCTGAAAATAGAATTGTTCAAAGTGGTCGTCGATTGAAAACAATTGATATCAAATTATCGAATTTGGTGGAAGGATAAGTATTCAAGAGTTTGAGACTCGAGATAGAAAATTCGATAATTTGGAAACGTAGAAATGGGTAAATTTTAGGACCTTGCAAGTTTAACTATCCCAGAAATGCAATATTTTAAACTTCACAAATTTTTAATGTTTGGGACGTTGAAGATTAAAAAATTCGATTATTAAGATGTGGGTATATTACAATTCTGAGAACCTAATAGTTTTAGACTTAATAGAAGCTTTTCAGTGAGTTGGTAATTTCGTATAATTTCTTAATTTTCCAATTCCACGATTAGACCATCCCGAATGAGTTAGATGCTTTCAATTGTACGAAATTCGAATCCCAGCCGCGAGCGTGTCGTTTAAGTGTTTTGCAAAAGTGGGTCGATGACAACTACGAAAAGAAGTCATGCATTTATGTGTAGATTGTGTAAAATACGGAATAGGATGAAATGATATTATTGAAATTATTGGATTGTTGAATGTAGGTGTTCACCACGGTTATATAATATATATAAATATGTAATAGAACGTAAGTTATAAATACAAAGAGAAAATCAAATAATAATTAAATCGGCCTTCCACGTTTCGGTGACACGAATGCAAGTATTAATATTCGTAGAATGCCGTGGGAAATCTCTTCGAAACTTTGAAAATTACCCGAAGCAACAAGAAATGAAAAGAATTATCACGGCAGCCTGGTTTACATCAAATTTCTATTCGTTTGTCGTTAAAAAATTAAATTAAATTCATCTGAATGATAATTGCTGTAGCAATTCCCTGGCAAATGTAATTGTTTCCATTTCGTGGCAACAATATAATACTTTCGTTCGCAAAATTAACGTTACTGTCAAACGTGCAGGCGAAGGAATGTATATTTGTGCTTAGAAGAAAGAATCGTGTCGGGAATGTATTGTAAAATATTCTAATACGTCACTCAGCTGTTAATGGTTCCACGAGGATGTAAATACTTCCGTTGACGAGTCATTCGGTTTGGCCATTGAAAGGATCGGATGGAAATCTTGGATTTTGTATAGGAATACCTGAGAAATCGCAAGAGAAACAACCGAGTACAAAAGTTGAGAACAAGGTACGTCATGCGATCGCATACTTTTAATTATAGTTGGTACATTTATTTACTATAATCTTTTGTTAGTTTCTCGGTAATTGTTATTATTTTTCATAAAGATCAGAAACGCGAAGTGGCAAAAAGTTAAATAATTTTGTTATACGTTTATAACAACTGCGATATTTAAGAATATAAAAGTACCACGCTGATCTTATTACGTTAATAAGTAAGAGAAATTGGTGAAGTTTTTACTTGTTTGTAGCAATGTTCGTTATAGAGTTCATTGAAAAGTCTACGTAAAGTATATTTATTTATATCAATTTCTCGAAATTCCCACGATCATTTTGAATCGATTTTGTCAACCGTGTGAATTCTACTGACTCAGAAGCGGTTTTCCCTGCTTGACAATTTCATTTCACGCGAGATTAGTAACGGTAGATTTGTTAAGAAGCGAAACTAGTATTTCTCGACGCGTATCCGTGTGCCGATTTGTAAACGACGACGAAAACAAAGAAAAAATTATGACAATTAAGGATGCGAAAGTGGATAGCCTTTTATGATGGACGATCGAATCGTCCTCTCGTGCGAATGGTCTGGCCTTAATATATATTTTGCAATATATATATATATATACATACTCGTACATGTATGTATATATGTATGTATACATATATATATACATAC